>NC_051333.1:6745821-7057517 GCF_015220235.1 Choloepus didactylus | reverse complement strand
GACTTCTCACATGGCGGTTCGGGACTTCAGGAGGGGGAAGTGGAAGTCGCCAGGCCTCTTAAAGGCTCCAGCCTGGAACTGACACAGTGCCGCTTCCACGAATTCTCCAGATCACTTGTGGGATCTGCCTCACTGTACTAGATGCACACCATGTTAGGTTTTTGCCACGATGATGCTGCGTAACAAACAACCCCCCAAACCTCAGCTGCTTACAACAACATTTTTCTTTCCCTTTGTGGGTCTGTGGATTGGCTGGGCTCGGCGCTGGGCTGTGGTGCCCTGTGGGACGCGTCAGGTACAAATGAAAAGGCAGGCTGGACCTCACAGGCACTTCCAAAGCCTCTGCTGTCACCACATGCAGCAGAATTTTGCAAGTCGCGTGGCCCCACCCAGCCTCTGCGGAAGGACCTTCCACCCAGGCATAGGGATCCCCCTGCAAAGTCGAGGGCTTGCATATCTAAGAGTATTACAGGGAGGGACCAAAGAGCTAAAACCTGGAAGCCAGGCTACACGCTGGCCAACCTCTTCTCTTTTACTCAGTTCTATTTCATCCTTTTAAAGGTGATCTCTACCCACTAATTGATTTCCAAAACCTCTTAAGGTTTGAAAACTACCATTCTTGGCCCATGCTTCTCAAACTCCAGTGTGCCTGGGAATCATCTGGGGAGCTTATTAAAAATGCAGATTCCAGTTAGTGCATCTGGGATGGGGCCCTGGATTTGGCATTTCCAACAAGCTCCCATCCAACACTGAGGCCGCGGGCCCATGAACCATCCTTCGGGTAGTGGTGAGGGTGAGAAGCTGCCCAGGAGAAGGCAGGGGTGTGGGGATGGCCTGGCAGTGCGTTTCCGTGAGAGCAAACGGCCGGACACACCCTCACCGTCCTTCAGGGGCAACAGGCTAATGGACGGTGGTTTATCTCAGCTTCCCAGGGCGGCTGGGACAAAGCCCCACAAGTCGGGGTACCCCAGACAACAGGGATGAACTGGCTCGTGGTTCTGGAGGCCAGAGGCTGACACCCAGCTGTCTGTGGGCTGGGCCCCTCCAAAGTCTGTCCAGTGAGGGGGCCAGCCCTCCGTGGCCTTTGCTGCTGGGTCTCTCATCTGTGTCCCCATTTCCTCTTCATTTAAGGGACCCCAGGCCTGTTGCCCTCCAGGCCCCCCTGCCCTAAGAGGGCCTTATTTTAACTTGCCCAATTCCATCTGGACCTACCCTGTTTGCAGATAAGTTCATTGATCTAGTTTGCTAATGCTGCTGCAATGCAAAACACCAGAGATGGATTGGCTTTTATTAAAGGGGGTTTATTTGGTTACACAGTCACAGTCTTAAGGCCATAAAGTGTCCAAGGTAACACATCAGCAATCGGGTACCTTCACTGGAGGATGGCCAGTGGCGTCTGGAAAACCTCTGTTAGCTGGGAAGGCACGTGGCTGGCGTCTGCTCTGGAGTTCTGCTTTCAAAATGGCTTTCTCCTAGGACGTTCCTCTCTAGGCTTCAGCTCCTCAAAAATGTCACTCTTAATTGCTCTTGGGGCGTTTGTCCTCTCTTAGCTTCTCTGGAGCAAAAGTCTGCTTTCAAAGGCCATCCCCAAAATGTCTCTGTAAGCTGAAGCTCCTCTCTCAGTTCCCGTGCGTTCTTCAAAGTGTCCCTCTTGGCTGTAGCAAGCTCGCTCCTTCTGTCTGAGCTTGTATAGTGCTCCAGTAATTTCATTCAGATCCACCCTGAATGGGCGGGCCAACACCTCCATGGAAATTATCCAACCAGAGGTCTTGTCCGCAGTTGACTGAATCACATCTCCATGGAAACACCTAAAGGATTCCAAAATCTAATCAACACTAATATGTCTGCCCGCACAAGATTGCATCAAACATAATGGTGTTTTGGGGGACATAATACATCAAACTGGCACAGTCATCTTCCAGGGGATGGGGCTTAGTCATGGACGTATCTTTTTGGGGGACCCAACTGAATCCGTGACCACGGTGGGGTCCTCGCCCAGTTAGCAGGTGTGAGCCCCCAGGGTGGGCTGGTCTGCAGACCCCAGGGGGCAGGCAGAGGAGGGAAGGGTGGGGGCGGGCAGGACCCCCGTGAGAAGGACACCAGGGGGCGTGTGGGGGGCCCTGACCGCCCCCTGCCCTGCGCAGGAGCGGCGGCTGCTGGAGGAGCGTCTGGCCGAGTTCCACTCGCAGGCGGCCGAGGAGGAGGAGAAGGTGAAGAGCCTCAACAAGCTGCGGCTCAAGTATGAGGCCGTCATCGCGGACATGGAGGGTGAGCCCGGGAGCCGCGGGGCCTCGGTGGTCGCAGCTGCTAAACGGGGGCGGGAAGGAAGGCTGGGGACAGACGGGGCGGCCTCCCAGCCCCCAAGTGGCTTCGGCCTCCCTGAAGCCAGCTCTCGTCCTCTGTCCTCGGGGACTCACTTCCCTCCCTCCTCCCCCGCGTGCCCACCCGCCGCAGAGCGCCTGCGGAAGGAGGAGAAGGGCCGCCAGGAGCTGGAGAAGCTGAAGCGGCGGCTCGACGGGGAGAGCTCGGAGCTGCAGGAGCAGGTGGTGGAGCAGCAGCAGCGGGCGGAGGAGCTGCGGGCCCAGCTGGGCCGCAAGGAGGAGGAGCTGCAGGCCGCCCTGGCCAGGTGGGGCGCCCCGCTCGGACCCCGCTGGGGGCCAGCCGGCCGGGCTCGGTCCCGTCTATGGAACGGGCAGAGCGACCGTTCCAGGTCCAGGGGGGAGTGGAGCAGGGGCCTGGGTGGGTGGGCGGCCGTCCGCAGCTACCCCGCTTGTGGGGGGCGAGAGGAACCCGCTTCTCCCCGCACACGGGGTTTGGGAGGTGGCCGTGCCGTGTTAGGAACGGTGACAATTAACCACAGAATTTGCGTTTATTGAGCACCTACTGTGCCAGGCATGGCACTCAGTGTTTCAAACGCTTTTTGTGTTTCATCCACCTAAGATACTGTTAAGTCTAGATTAAGTTAGATTTCAGAGCTGGTAAAATGTGAAAAAATGTGCACCTTAGAATCGACAGAACAGTGTTTGTGTCTCTGTGTCTGTTTGTCTGTCTGTCTCTGTGTCTGTGTGTGTCTCTGTCTGTGGTCTAGAATATGCATTCTTGAGACTGAATCCTGGGTTCGAATACTGACCTCCCCCCTTCCCCCAAGAGACAGCATCTCTCTAGCCTCAGTTTCCCCATCTGTAAAGCGGGGCTGATGACAGAAGCGACTCCCAGGGTTGCTGTGGGGATTAGATAAGAAAACACCCCAGAAAGGCCCGGCAGGCCCTGAGCCTGCGGTGGATGCCGGCATTTTTGCTTGACTTTTCACTCCTGCTTCTGTTGTTTTTGTCACTGTCCTCGCAGCAGCCCTGGGGCTGTTCACCGCTCTCCATGGACCAAGAAACTGCGGTTCTGAGGGGTCAGTCCCCTGCCAGGGTCACCCCCCACGTGACAGAGCAGGGGACCCGAGTCCTGGTCCACAAATCATCCTGGGGGTTTCGGGGAGGACCTCTGGGGTCAGCTGTGTGACCTGGGCAGGGGAGTTCCCCGCTGTGGGCCTCAGTCTCCTGATTTGGTGTGAGGGTTGTACATGGCGGGAGCTCGGTGGGGGTCAGCCGTGATCCCTGTTAGCACCATCCCCATTTCACAGTTTAGAAAACTTTGAGGCTCACATAGCGGAGTCGCTTGCTCAAGTGGGCGCTGGCTGTCCCCAAGGCCCACGTCTGGCCTCCGTGCCCCCGGGGCTCACCCCTCATCCCTGCCACCCCCCAGGGCAGAGGATGAGGGCACGGCCCGGGCCCAGCTGCTCAAATCCCTGCGGGAGGCGCAAGCGGGGCTGTCTGAGGCCCAGGAGGACCTGGAGGCCGAGCGCGTGGCCAGGTCCAAGGCGGAGAAGCAGCGCCGGGACCTGGGCGAGGAGCTGGAGGCGCTGCGGGGGGAGCTGGAGGACACGCTCGACTCCACCAACGTGCAGCAGGAGCTCCGGTGAGGCCGGGGTGAGGGGACCCAGGGGGTGAGATGCCATTGACAGGAGAGGACCAGCTCTGGGCCCAGGCCCCGCTGGGGATGAAGATGAGTCAGGAGAGTGGGTTGGGGGACAGATTCAGGCAAAGACAAGCCCAATCCAGAGCAAAGGGTGCTTTCATGAGTAACACAGGATGTGGGTGGTGAAGAGAGAAATCCCTAAACCAAGTCTGTGGGAGGCTGTCTCAGAAGACTCCCTGAGAGGGGTCATTTGAATAGGGTTTTGAAAGATGAGTAGGAGTTCACCCTTAAAGCCACACTCCTCCTGCAGTATTACTGCCTAGGTCCCTTGAGTACTATGAAGTGAGATCTCCATCTTTGGAGGGAAACAAGAGAAGGAGACAGTCAGCTGTTGGGGGCATCCCCCCACCCTGAAATCCCTGCCTTCCCCCTCCAGTGTGAAATTGTTTTCCCCTCCCCTTCCCCAAATAAAAGGTCCAAGAGGGAACAGGAGGTGACAGAGTTGAAGAAGGCTCTGGAGGAGGAGACGCGCACTCATGAGGCGGTGGTGCAGGAGCTGAGGCAGCGGCACGGCCAGTCGCTGGGGGAGCTGGCAGAGCAGCTGGAGCAGGCCCGCAGGGTGCGCGGGGAGGAGGCTGGGGGGAGACAGCGGGGTGCTGGGTCTAGGCCAGCCTGTCTCTGGGGTTCTTGCCTCATTTTCCACATCCTTGGTCTGTCTTTCATTCCACAAACATTAATTGAGTGCATACTACATTCCCAGCACGGCCCAGCAGTAAGCAGAACAGTTAACGCCCCTACCCTCGGGGAGCTCCCATTTTGGTGGGAGAGCCAGAGAATAAATGATACATGCACATGCATATATAAAGTTGGGGTGATGCATGCTACAGGGAAAGTAACCAACAGGGAAAGGGGGAGCCGAGTGCCAGGGGTTGCAGTTTTAAACAGTGTGGCCACGGCGGGACCCTGAGAAGGTGACAGCTGAGTGGAGGATTGCGGGAGGTGAGGGGTGGGCCACGTGGGCATCCGGGAGCCTGTTCCGGGTGGAGGCTGCAGCCAGTGCAAAGGCCCTGAGGCAGGGGTGGGCTGGGATCTCAGGTACAGCATGGAGGCCAGTGTGTCTGGCGCCGAGTGAGTGGGGAACCCAGAAATGACTCAGACCCAGGTCTCGCCCACAAGGGGCTTGTGGTCTGGGGGGGAGGGGGGCAGCGACACAAGCACCCCGATGCCGTGTGCTCCAGTGGAGGTGGACAGGCAGCCCCTGCTGCGCCCTGGGAGGGTCGGGGAAAGCTCCCTGCTGGCCTGGTGGGGTGGGGGGCACGCAGACCCACAAACCGCTCGCCTCCCCCACTCCCTGGCCAGGGCAAAGGCACCTGGGAGAAGACGCGGCTGGCCCTGGAGGCCGAGGTGTCGGAGCTGCGGGCGGAGCTGGGCGGCCTGCAGAGCGCGCGGCAGGAGGGCGAGCAGCGGAGGCGCCGCCTGGAGTCCCAGCTGCAGGAGGTGCAGGGCCGGGCTGGCGACGGGGAGCGGGCGCGGGCCGAGGCCGCCGAGAAGCTGCAGCGAGCCCAGGTGAGAGGGTGGCCTGGGCCGGGGTGGGGGCCCTGCAGCGTGACCGGGTGAGATGCCCCCTCTCCGGCCCACGTCCACCTGCCGTCCCTTCCGACTCCTCCAGCATCTTCACCCCCCTGCCCCGCCCCAGGGGAAAAACAGTGTTTCCATTTTTATTTTCCAGATTAAAATAGTGTATTAGGGTAGAAGCTAAGGTGCTGTGACAGAGACCCCAAAATTCATTGGCTTAAAAAGACATGTATTTCCCTCTTAAGTAACAGGTTCAGGGAAGGTGGTCCAGGAGGTCACTCAAGACCCTGTTTCCTTGGTCGTGTTGCCCCACGGTCCCCGAAAGCACTGAACAGGTGGCACGTGGCTGGGAGCCCTCTGGGCTCCAGCTTAGGAAGTGAACCCCGCTTAGGACACTTTGCTTGGGTTCCATTGGCTGTAACACAATCATGTGACTGCGGTGAGCTGCAAGGGAGGCTGGGAAATGTAGTTTTCATGGACAACCTTTGGGCTCAGCCAATAGCCCAGTAGGAGCAGAAAAGACGGATTTGGGGGCACAGCTAGGGTCTGCACCCACACAGGCGTACTCCTCAGTGGTCACTGTTCTAAAATAAAAGCGATCCCCAAAGGAGAGCTTAGCAGTTGGTAGTCTGAGTTCTGGGTAGCCCCGTCCATTGGAACTTTCTACAATGATGGAAACACCCCATTTTTGCATTATCCTCTAATCACACATGGCTCCTGAGCACTGTGGCATATATGACTGAGGAACCAAATTTTTACTTTAGTTTCATTTCCTCTTAAGGACTCTCCTAACTGGATGCCGTCCTGCCTGGCTCAGACCTCAGTTCTGCTACTTGTAGCTGTGTGATCCTGGACAAATTGCCTAACCTCTCTGTGCCTCAGTTTCCCTCTATGTAAACTGGGAGTAATAGTTATAAAGCACCTAGAACGGCTCCTGGGCATAGTCAGCGCTCAGGAATTGTGTGACGTTCCTATTTACGAGCACTACCTATTTGCCAGGGTGCAGCTGGTCACTTCATGTCCACTTCTGTTGTACCTTTACTGCAGCCCTGGGACATAGGTCCTGTTGTCACCCCCAATTTAGAGAGAAGGAAACCGAGGCCCATGGAGGCAGAAGTTGCTTGCTCAGGTCACACAGCCGGGAGGTGCCGGGGCCAGGTCAAAACAAAAATTGCAAAAGAATTCTAATCACGACTCATCTAATCACATGGCAACCCCACGTTTAACCCTTCGAATTGCTGCCAGACTGTTTTCCAATGTGGCCACACCATTTTACCTTCCCACCAGCAGTGCGTGGAGGAGGCTGGAGGGGTGGGTGGGCTGAGGTGGCGCCACGATTGGCGACCTTCATCCTGGTGTCCCTCCCTGCAGGCTGAGCTCGAGCACGTGTCTGGGGCGCTGAGTGAGGCCGAGTCCAAAGCCATCCGGCTGAGCAAGGAGCTGAGCAGCACGGAGGCCCAGCTGCACGACGCCCAGGTGACCCTGGGTACTCCCTCCTGCGGTCAGACACCCCACCACCCTTCTGCTGGCCACAGCCAACCTCCATTCTGCCCTCCACCCGCAGGAGCTGCTGCAGGAGGAGACCAGGGCGAAACTGGCCCTGGGGTCCCGGGTGCGAGCCCTGGAGGCCGAGGTGGCAGGGCTGCAGGAGCAGCTGGAGGAGGAGGCGGCTGCCAGGGAGCGGGCAGTGCGTGAGCTGCAGGCTGCCCAGTCCCAGGTGAGCAGCCGCTGGGGGAGGCCTCGAGGGGGAGATGCAGCCCCCCACCCGCTCCTCCTCCTCCTGGCTTCCCCCACTCAGGGACAGCCCCACCGTCCACCCAGTCATTAGGCCAGACCCCCGGGTGCCATCCTGGCCCACTGACTGACCCTCTGCCCTGTCCCCTCCTCTCCATTCCCTTCGCCCCAGCTCCGGCCTTGTCCTCCCCAACCTGGCCCCTCGTCCCATCCTCTTTCTCGGCCTCCTGGCCTCCGTTCTCTCCCTCCAGTCCCTCCCCACTCGACCCAGAGGGGTCTCTCTCTACCTAGAGCTGACTGCCGTTCCCCTGCTCCCAGTCCCCCTCCCATGGCCCCCCAACACCCCTGAGACAAAGCCTAGGCATTCCGCTAGGCATTCAGGGCCGTGCATTCTCTGGTCCTTCCTTCATCTTCAGCCATTTTATCTCTCCTCTCTCCTCCCCAACTTCTCCTGGAAAGCCCTTTTCATTCTTCAGGGCTCAGTGGCCACCTCCCCTCCTCAGGAAGCTTTCTCTGACCACCACCAGCCTCGACTCCAGGCCAAGTGCATTGCCCACTCTGAGCTCCCACCATTCCTCCTTCTTTTGTGCCCACCCCTGTCATCCTGAGACTGTCTGTGCCCATGCATCTTCCCACCAGATTGGGAGCTCCTTGAAGGGGGGACCCTATCAGAGTTAGAACTAGGTCCCCAGTATAGCCCAACATGGAGCCTGGTATATGGTAGACCTTGAGAAATATCTGTTGAATGCCTAGAAATACTCTTCTCTATTTGGCAAGCTCCTATTCATCCTTCAAGACCCATCTCAAATGTCCCTTCCTTCAGAAAACGTCTCCTGAATGTTCCAAACAAAATCCTACCTTGTCCTGAGGATCCCACGGTTCCTCACACTTCCTCTGCCTTAGCCTTCATCACCCTGGCTGGGACCGGTCGCTCAGTCTCCTCCATCAGCAGCACCCGGGTCTGAGTCACCTCTGGTCCTGGCAGTAGTTTTAATCCCCTGGAGAAACCGGGGCTCAGGGTACTCAGCCTCAGGCGAGGCAGCAGGGCCCCGTGGAGTGGGTCCTTCGCCTCCTCAGCCTCGGGGTCCTCATCTCGGAAGTGGGGGCACCGCCAGCCCACACGCGTCCGCCCAGCCCGCCTCCCCACCCCCAGCTCTCGGAGTGGCGGCGGCGCCAGGAGGAGGAGGCGGGGGCCCTGGAGGCAGGCGAGGAGGCGCGGCGCCGGGCGGCCCGCGAGGCCGAGACCCTGGCCCAGCGCCTGGCGGAAAAGGCCGAGGCGGCCGAGCGTCTGGAGCGGGGCCGCCGGCGGCTGCAGCAGGAGCTGGACGACGTCACGGTGGACCTGGAGCAGCAGCGGCAGCTCGTGAGCGCGCTGGAGAAGAAGCAGCGCAAGTTCGACCAGGTGGGCCCCTCGCCCCTCCCAGCGGGAAGCCGGTGCCGATCCCGGAGGAATCAGTGACGGGTCCCGGCACAGCCCAGCGACCCCGGGGTGGAGGGGGTGGGGGGCGCGGGACTGGGTGCCTCTTCCCTTGCGGGAGGGTAAGAGGGCACCGTCCTTCCCGGTGTGTGATTCTTGTCCCAGCGCGACAACTTGTAGCACCGCTTCTACTCTCAGGTGTGTGCTAGTTCAGGTGATAAAATACAGGAACCTCTGATGAGCATCTCAGGGGGCTTGTGAGGATTCCATGAAATCGAATTTCATTTCGATTCTATGTCAATTTCATTTCAAATGAAATTGCCTCATCATGTGCTTTTCCCATCTCAGGCTCGGTTACCCCTCTAGAAAATGGGGATTATGTCAAGGCTCCATTCAAGGATGAAATAAAACTCGCAGAGCCTCAGATGGTTAAGATCAGGCAACCCTGGTGTTCGAATCCCAGCTCTGCCCTTCCCAGCTGTGCAAATGGGGCAAGTTTGCTGCTCAAACTCTCTGTGCCTCATTTTCTTCATCTGGAAAGTGGGGGGTAATTATTGTGCTTTCCTTTTTGAAAGATCTTTTCACTGGATGTAGAATTCTAGGTAAACAGTTTTATTCTTTCAGCACTTTGAAAATATTCCGTTGTCTCCAGCTCCCATCGTTCCTGATGAAAAGTGATCAGTCATTCAAACTGTTGTTTCTCCAGGAAACAAGTTGAGGGGTTTTGGTTACTTTTTTTTTTCCTGGCTGATTTTAAATTTTTCTTTTTATGTTTGGTTTTTAACAATTTGACTATGCCATGCCCAGCTGTGTGTTTGTTTTTGTTGTTGTTGTTTGATTTATCCTGCTTAAGTTTCGTCAAGCTTCCTGCAGCTATAGGTTGATGTTTTGGGTCGAATATAAAAATTTTCGGCCATTATTTCTTCAAATGTTTTTCTGTCCCATTCTCTCTCTTTCCTCTTCTTCTTGGACACCAAATAAATCTGTTTGATGGCTTAATACTGAAGCATAAGTTATCAAGGCTCTACTAAATTTTTTTGCACTTTCTAAGATTTTATATAAATTCTTTTTTGATTGACTTTCACTCAAAATGCTATTTCAAGATTTAATACATAATATTTTATTCATTTCTCTTTACTGCTGAGTGTTATTCCTGGATAGATGCCACATTTTGAATATCCATTCACCTATTGACGAATATTTGGTTGTTTCCAGTAGCTATTGTGAATAAAGCTAAAATCTTTCAGATAGGTATGTGGTAGTTTTAAGTCACATTTTCCTAATAACCAAGGATGTTGAGCATTTTTTCACATGCTTATTTACTATCCATATATCTTATGTGGTGGAGTATCTGTTCAAATCTTTTGTCCTTTTCTAAATTGGGTTATTTGCTTTCTTATTATTGAGCTTTGATAGTTCTTTCTGTGTTCCGGATACAAGTTCTTTACCAGATACATACTTTGCAATTATTTTCATCCAGTCTGTGGCTAATCTTTACATTCTCTTAATAGAGTCTTTCAAAGAGCAGAAATTTTTAATTGTGATGAACTCCAACTTACCAATTTCTTCTCTTATGGAACATGTTTTTGGTGTTGTATCTAAGAAATCTTTGCGTAACCTAAGATCACAGTGGTCTTCTGTATGTTTTCTAGTTTTCCAGTTTTAGGTTTTGTGTTTAGGTCTATGTCCACTTTGAGCTAATGTCTATATAGGGTTCTAGGTATGGATCCAGGTTTATTTTGGGGGGATATGGATATCCAGTTTTTCCATTTGTTCTCTTATTGCTCCACCATTAAAAAAAAAAAAAAAACCTCTCTCCATTGACTAGTTTTTACTTCTTTTTCAAAGTATTTGGCTCTTCTAGGTCCTTTGCATTTCCATATGTATTTCAGAATCAGTTTATCAATTTTTGCCAAAAAAAAAAAAGTCTCCTGAGATTTTGGTTGGGATTGTATTGAATCTATAGATCAGTTTAGGGATAGACAGCTTGATAATATTGAGTTTTCTGACCCAAGAACATGTTATTTCTGTCTACTTATTTAGATCTTTAATTTCGCTCAGGGATGTTTGTAGTTTCACTATATATCTTACACATATATCAGCAGATTTATCCTTAAGTATTTCATGTTTCTGAAGTTATTTTATGTGGTGTTGGTTTTTGTTTCATTTTCCGGTTGCTAGTATATAGAAATACAGTTGATGTTTGTCTGTCAAGCTTGTATCCTGCAATTTACTAAAGTCACTTATTAGTACCAGTAGCTTTTTTATAGATTCCATTAGACTTGCTACACAGATGACCATATTTTCTGTGAATAAAGACAGTTTTACTTCTTCCTGTACTTTTTCTTCACCTTTCTTATGGGACTCCGAACACATGTATGTTTGTATGTTTGTTTGATACTGTCTCGCAGATCATCGACATTCTGTTCATTTATCCCATCTTCTTTTTTTTTTTTTGCTGTATTTACATGATCTCTGTTGACCTGTTTTTAGGTTTGCCCATCCTTCTGATGTGTCTAATTCATTCTAATTTCATTTCATTTTATTTCAGATATTGTATTTTTCTATTCTGACATTTCTATTTGTTTCTGTTTTACAGTTTTCACCTCTGACCTGAAATAACCCTGTGTCTTCCCCTATTATATCCACATCTTGTCCTTAGACTTATTACCGCAGTTGAAATCCCCATGTGGTAGTTCCAACATCTGTGGGCCTGCTGCCGGTGACTGATCTTTCTCTTGACTGTGAGCGCCATTCTCTTGCTTCTTTGCATATACAGTAATTTTTGTTGTTTGCCAGTCAGCGTCTGAAAAAAACAAAACCACAGTAAAGTCTGAAGTATGCTTTTTAAAACTAAATATTTTTTCCAAGAACGCCCCCACCCCCAAGAGGAGGAAACCGCCTTCCCTCTGTTGGGCATCCAGAGCGAGGAGCTGTGCTGCTTTGGGATGGGGCAGCAGCTTCAGTGCCTCCGCCTCTGTCCGTCTGTCTGTCCCTGCTGCTCCCTCTTCCCCGCCTCCTCATCTCCTTTCAACTAATCTGTCCCCATCTCCCTCCACTCGGCAGCTCCTGGCAGAGGAGAAGGCGGCAGTGCTGCGGGCGGTGGAGGAGCGCGAGCGGGCGGAGGCTGAGGGCCGGGAGCGCGAGGCTCGGGCCCTGGCGCTGACGCGGGCCCTGGAGGAGGAGCAGGAGGCGCGCGACGAGCTGGAGCGGCAGAACCGGGCGCTGCGGGCCGAGCTGGAGGCACTGCTCAGCAGCAAGGATGACGTCGGCAAGAGCGTGAGTGGGGCTCCCCGGGGCGGGTGGGCTCTCGCATGGGGAGCACGGACTGCTCACAGACATACACACTCATGCATGTTCCCAGAGTGTGAGGAGAGGTGTCCATGGGACAAGCATGTGCACACAGGGAGAACCTGGGGGGCTGCTCAAAAATCACGCGTTCCCGTACATGTACACAGTGTCCGTCACACACACATGTGTTCACACACACAGGAACTCACTGCAGCACACGGCCCAAGGACCACTCTCCATGCACGTACCATGCACACACACTCACACACATACACATGCATGTGGAGACCCCACCTGGGCTTTCCAGTCCCACCAAGACACACGGGCCCCTCCATTAGGCAAAGATGAAGCCCCAGTGCAGCAAGATCAGGGTCCCAAGTTACAAAACTCACGCAGAAGTAAGCCACCATGAGTGAGAGACAGCTGACCCAGCAGACTCCAGAACTGTACTCTCAGGAGCTTCAGATAATAGGATTCTCATACGTAGGGTATTAATAAAGCACATTTTAGGATCATTCAGAGTAAGACACATGATAAGCGGATGCTCAGTGGATGTTGGGTGAGTTAACGAATGAGCACACTAGGATGGGGTATCTACTCCCCACTCAGGTGCATGAGCTGGAACGGGCCCACCGGGTGGCAGAACAGGCAGCCAGCGACCTGCGGACGCAGGTGACAGACCTGGAGGATGAGCTGACAGCAGCCGAGGATGCCAAGCTGCGCCTGGAGGTGACCATGCAGGCTCTCAAGGCGCAGCATGAGCGGGACCTGCAGGGCCGTGAGGAGGCTGGCGAGGAGCGGCGGCGGCAGCTGGCCAAGCAGGTGCGGGCCCGCGGGGGGCCTGGGTCTCCCCACGCACTGTTGACTCCACGTTTCTGCAAAGACCCGCTAACCAACCATCCTCCTCCCACGGGACCATCTTCCTGTTCTCCCCCCCTCCCCCCGTTAGCCTCCCCCACCCAGAATAAAGCATCCATCCGCCAAACCGCTTGCTCTACCACTCACCCCCTTTTTCCGCCCACCAATCCCACTGGCACCCAGCCACCGCCCCACCAGCCTCCTCTCCCCAACCCAGCCCCCACCTTCCACTCCCCCAACCCAGCCCTGTGCTCGCTCATTGCCCAGCTCAGCCACTCCTACTTTCATCCAGATTCTTACTTCCCATTTTTTCACTCCTTTACCTGCTTCCTCACTCCTCTCTCCTCTCTCCTCTTATTCATTCATTCTTCTCTCAGCAAAGAACTTTCTATGGGAGGCAGTGGGCAAGGCCCTCTACCGGGTGCTGCCAGGGTAGGGGCAGTTCTGAATGTCCCAAAGACCCCTCTGGGGCCATGTGGAGGTGAGACTGGAAACTGGGAGGCCAGAGGGGATAGAGAAATGGGTGACGTGAGTCCTGGGGTCTCTGGGTGATTTTTATCTCCCCCGGCCCCATTGGCTCAGCCGCAGATGAGCGTCCAAGACTTTGACCTGGGGTGCTGTGAGCAGGGGAGGGTCAGGGTCAGCTCTGGAGCCGTGGGGGATAGCGCGGCAGAGCAGATGGGAGGCCGGGAGGAGGCTGGCAGAAGGCGGAGGACCAGGCCTGAGCTGGAGCCCTGGGGCCGGAGAGGAGTGGCGGGCAGGGAAGAGGCAGGCCTGGAGGTTGGGGCAGCTCCGGGGTGGACACCCACATCGCCAGTGTGTAGGGGCCGTGGATGCCCTGTCCCTGACCCAGACCATCCCACCCTCCCAACCAGCTGAGGGACACCGAGGTGGAGCGGGACGAGGAACGGAAGCAGCGGGCCCTGGCCATGGCTGCACGCAAGAAGCTGGAGGCCGAGCTGGAGGAGCTGAAGGCCCAGACGGCGGCCTTCGGGCAGGGCAAGGAGGAGGCCGTGAAGCAGCTCCGCAAGATGCAGGTGAGGGCGGGCTTGGGCCGGGGCGGACCCCCCAGCACTCAGGCCCCCCCCCAGGAGCAGCCTCCGGGTTATACAGCAACCCTGTAAACAGCCAGGCCTCAGGTGCTCATCTGGGTCCTTCATATTTTTTACTTACTTTATTTTAAATGTTTAATTTTTTTAAGTTCAATATCCTCATTTTACCTTCTTTTTTAAATGGAAATACCTTTTTTTTTTCTCCCTGATCATGAAAATTATACCTGGTTGTTTAAAAGAAAAAACAGAGTAAAGGACCACAGCAGCCAGTACAGAGGCCACGAGCCCGTGTGGCTTCTGAGCCTCTGAGATGTGGCGAGTGTGAGTGGGGACGTAATTTCACGTCCTGGATCTTGAAGCCAGTAGGAAAGCGGATACAAATGATCTCATTCAGAGTTTTTAGATTGATGCTTAGTTGAATCAATTTTAACTTGAAATAATATGTGGGATCCATTAGACCATGTAGAACTTAACATTCAAGTTAATGTCACCTGTTTCTACTACTTTTTTAATGTGGCTACTAACAAATTTGAAATTGCATCTGTGGCTGGCGCACCATTGCCCTTGGGTGGCTGTGCTATAGGAAGTAACACTCTCCAGTCGTCTCTCCACGGAGGGAACCCCTATGCTTCCGAGGGGTACATGCAAATAGTAATAACTCCGCGGAGACGGCCAGCCTTCCCTCGCTGTCTTTAGCCACAGCCACCCCGGCCTCCGGTGGACAGGTGCACAGTGGGGTTTTTAACCTGGCAACGTTGGGCATTGCTTTTTGTTTTTCTTTAAGCACAGCCGAGGGGCAAAGCCTTCTTTCCAGCATCTTTGCACAGTCCCCGCAGTGGTGTGGCCAGGAGGTAGCAAACTGGTTCAGAGCGTGGACTGTGAACCAAAATCCTGACTCAGTTATCAGTTGTTTGCTTCAGGGCGCGTCGCGGCCCAGCCCCCGGCCCAGCCTCGGGGGAGCGCGGGTGATGGTGTGTGTGTCCTGGCCCAGTCCCGGGAGTCACTACAGAGCCCAAATGGCAGCCCCCGTTTGGGCTTCCTTTAAATTTAGAGAATTTTTGCAGAGGAGGCAGCTGAGACCAAGAGGGGGGTAGTGGCTGGTTCCAGGGCACACAGCCAGGCTGCGGCCAGGTGACGCCCCACACGGCGCCCTCAGGCCTCCGCTGCCTTCCGCGCTCAGCCCACGGGGCCGGAGAGGGGCGGGGACTGGCCCAGGGTCTCGGGCAGGGGGCCCCGGGCTGGGCGTCGGGCTCGTGCCCCGCGGGGGGCTCCCGAGGGGCGCGGCCGGCTGAGCCCCCCGCCCGCAGGCCCAGGTGAAGGAGCTGTGGCGCGAGCTGGAGGAGGCGCGCACCAGCCGGGAGGAGATCTTCGCCCAGAACCGCGAGAGCGAGAAGCGCCTGAAGGCGCTGGAGGCCGAGGCGCTGCGGCTGCAGGAGGTGAGGCGGGGTGGGGGGGACCTCGGAGACAGGCGAAGGGGCGTGGGGGGTCCTCAGGGTGCGGGTGGGGTGCGCGGGGTGGAGTTAAGACTGGGGTATGGGGGGACCTCAGAGCCGAGGAGGCGTCGGGGGTGGGGGGGGATCTCAGAGCCAGGGGAGTGGGGAGGGGACCTCAGAGTGGGGTGGGGGTTAGGGGCACAGCAAGGAGACCTCAGAGCTGGGGGGGGGGCACCCCACAGCTGGGGAACGGAGGAGGGAGGCGGGGCGGTGGGAGGGACCTCAGAGCCGGGGGCGGGGCCAGGGCCTCCAAGCGCACAGAACGGGAGAGCAGAGCGGTGGGGCAGCTCCCGGGTTGAGGAGACTGGGGTGATGTTCTAGAGGGTTCCTGGTGGAGACGACAAAGCCCAGGTGTGTGTGGGGGTCCCCTGGTGGTGAGAGGGGTGAGGGAGGAGAGCGCCTGGGCAGAGGGTCCTGGGGCAGCAGAGACCTTGGGCTCAGTGGGGCTGTGACCAGGATGTGGGTTCTGGAGTCCAGTAGGGGGAGGGGACAGGGGTCAGGGACTTGGGACAAATGTGGAAGGCACCTGCCTGCAGATGGAAGTTCAGTCCAGAGTTACCCAGGGACAGTGTGGGACTGAGCAGTGAAGAAAAGGCCAGCAGACTTGGGGAGAGCTGGCCCGAGGGATGAGACCCGTGCCAGGTCACCCCCACTCTCCCGCTGACCACCCCACTTCCCCTGGTCACAGGAGCTTGCAGCCTCGGACCGTGCCCGGCGACAGGCCCAGCAGGAGCGGGACGAGATGGCGGACGAGGTGGCCAGTGGCAGCCTCGGCAAGTGAGTGTCCCTTGGCAGTGTGAGCAGGCACCCTCCTCTGGCTGTCCTGCCCCCTCACCCCACCCCTGCCCGCCCTCCCTAGGGCAGCCATCCTGGAGGAGAAGCGTCAACTTGAGGGGCGCCTGGGGCAGATGGAAGAGGAGCTGGAGGAGGAACAGAGCAATGCCGAGCTGCTCAATGACCGCTACCGAAAGCTGCTCCTGCAGGTGAGTCCAGCCTGTTGCCCCTGCTCTCTCCCACCAGCCTAGGTCCCCACTCTTCTGGTAGGAGAATAGAAAAAGGGGATATTTGAGTTGGGTTTTGAAGGATGAATAGGAGTTTTTTGGGGGGAGGGGCAGCATGATGTATTTATTCACTTGTATTTCTGAGGCTTGTATCTCTGGGTCCAGAGATGCATTTTGTGAGGGTCTCTGTTCTCTGAAGTTCCCTGGAGGAAAGAGACGGAGCTATAATGTCACATTCGAAGGTGGTAAGTGTGACAACAGAAGTATGCCAGGCCCAGTAGAGAGAGAGAGGACTCTTTCTGGAGGAGTCAAAGAAAGCATTTGGAAGAGGGGACATTTGGCTGGGGTTTTAAAACATAATTGGGAGCTCACCAGAGGAAGAAAAGCAAGTTTTAATTTGTATATTTATTTACAAACATTTTTTGAGGCTTCTAGAGGCCCAGATACTCTTCAGGGTAACCCTGGGAATTGGAGATGGATCAGCCCAGTCCTCTGTCCTCAAGGACATCTTAGTCTGACAGGGGAGACAGGCCATCCCAATGCAGAGATACAAGTGAAAACGGAGGAAGCACTTGGCACTGTGGGAGCCTGGAGGGAACTGTGACCCAATCTGGAGGCTGCGGACTGTGACGGAAGGCTTCCTGGTGGAGGTGATGCCTTGAGAGGTCTTGTAGGAAGTGTAGGAGTTTGCCAGGCAAACAGCAGAGGAGTGGGCTTTCCAGAATGAGACCCTTGTATATACTATTTCATTAATTTGTTAAGTTACATCGTCTTGAGGCCTGTCATGAGCCATGTCCTGGTACTTCTGGGGACCCAGAGAGGAGTGAAACCCCACCTCAGCCCTTGGGGAGGCCCCAGGCCGGTGGGGGAAGCAGTCATAATCTGGGGTGGTATGGGTCCCATCTTACTCCAAGAGGGGAAACAGCAGCTGAGAGCAGGAGGGAGTGTGCTCCCTCCAAAACCAGTTGAACATGGGGTCCACTGTAAGAACTGGAGGGGCTGAAGTCATCTCACCCTGTAGATGCTCAAAACTGAGCTCCTTCCCGGACAGGGCCCCATACCAAGGAGAAAGTGCTGGGAGAGGAATGGAAGTTGGGCAGAACAGGGATAAGAGTGAGAAAGGAAAAAGAAGATGAGAATTTGAGTGTGGGAGGGGGAACAGAGCCAGGAAAACTTAGGAAGCAAACCAAAATGTTTTGAATACTGCACAAAAAAATAACAGGAAAGGAAATGAACAGCCACCACAACAAAAACGGATGGAGGTCAAATCCCATAGAAAGTTATGAGACAAAAAAGAGAGTAAAGCACAAAATGACAACCCTGTAGACAGGGGAGCACACAGCATGACTTGTGCACAGAGCACGTTGGAACCACAACCCAGAATTTCAAAACAAGAAATTGATACAAACCACAAAAGAACTACAATCAGGAAAATTCAGAAGTGAGGTGAAAACTCAGGAAAGAATTTGAAGTGAAAGAAAAAATCATTTCAGAAAAGATAAAGTACACTCGAAGGAGTCAGTGAGCATATCGGATGAGACCGTAAGAGAAATGGAAGTGGAAAGGAGGCATCTTAAAAAATCAAAGTGAAACCTAAAAAGACGTGAAAAGGGATTTGCAAGAAAATAGCAAATGTTGAAGAAAAGGTAAGAAGATCCAGCCTGTGGATAATAGGAGTCCTGAGGAAGCAAACCAAAGCAAGAGAACATAGCAAATACCAAAAATCATAATACAAAAAAAAAATTGCCTAAAATTTAACAATGTTTTGAAACTAACATCTTGCAAGAGCATGCTGTGTACCTGAGAATACTGACCCAGCCCAGGACAACTAATACCAAGATAGATTCTATAAAACTATAGGACTTTAAAGGGAAAAAAAATCTTTTAGGCATCTAGGCAAAAAAGAAGAAGTAAGATATAAGGAAAAGACAATTAGGTTATCAGGAGTCGCTCTGACAGTGTGACTCTATGCTTAAAATGGAGGAATGTATTTAAGCTATTCAAGGAAAGAAAGTGTGAGCCAAGGATTTTGGTATCTTTACAGTCTTTACAAGACTGGCCGCTGTAAAGTGTACAGAGAAGCTGTAAACATGCAGGAACTCGGGCTATTGTTCCGGGGCCCCTTCCTGAAGAATTTCCTAGACCAGTGGTTCCCACAGGTGGACCCAAGATCAATGGCACCAGCATCTCCTGGGAACTAGTTGGAAAAAATGGAAGTTCTGCTTCTTCCCCCTCCAAGACAGATGAACCAGGAGCTCGGGGGTGGGACCCGGCGATCCATTCTGACCAGTTCTCCAGGTGATCCTGGTGCAGGATGAGTCCGAGAACCACCACCCCGGCAAAGAAGCCTCAGACTGTCACTAGAGATGTGTCCATGCAAGGACTGGTAGAGGGTGGTAAGAATGTAGCTTACATATAGTTCTAAGACTGAAAGAAGTCTTAAAAGGAGTGAGCGAGGAATGTACTGGCGGCATGCTCTGACGCTAAGATGCTGGAAACTATTTTTAAATGGGGAGAATGGAGAGAGCATCTGCACAAATAATTTTTAACCTATTTTCAATAATCATGTTGGTAGCAATAGTCTGTGTTTTACTGAGACATCTGTGTAGTATGGGATGGAATAAATTATTAAAGTGAATTATTAAAGATGGATAGTCTAATTCTGTCACCCACTGTGTCCTGGAGAATCAGGTTCCTTGGTGTGGAAGTCCCTGGATATATATGTCATATTGAAGGGGTTAAATTCTTAAAAGCACCACCACCCTGTGGTCTTGAATTTGACTTGCACATTTCTACACAAACTCATGAGGTATTTTACATAGCCCCGTCCTAGCCCTGTCCACCCAAAAGGTCTAGAAACACTAACCAGTATGGGAGCGGTGAGCATCCCTGGTGTCCGGATTAAAATCCAGAAGTACCAGTTCCCACTAAAGGAAACCAGGACTTCTTCAGAAAAAGCTGATTCCAGATTTGGAGCAAGAGATGGAGAAAGTGAGCCTGGAACATCGATCAGGTCCTGCCAGTTAGTAAGGAAGCTTCCACAGTTAGGTCAAGAGGGCTCAGAAGCCAACCTAGACAGGTCCCCACAATTCCAGCTTCAAAAGGACGATAATTGCAATTGATTGACATCTGTCAATTATGTCCAAATCCATGAGATTTTAATGATACTTTAAAAATGCTAATCAGTCACCTTCGGAGGTGGGTGATGATGGGGAACCAGTTTGTTGCTTTGAAGACTCATTAATAAAGGGAAAGAATTAAGTCCTTGGTCGCGGCTGCCAATTTACAGGAAAAGTAGTAAACAGAGAAATGTGCCAAATTACCCCAGGAGTGTGTCATCGGCAAAATCCAGATGGAGAGAAAGTCTACAGGTTGAATGGCCCAGGTTCTTCAACAGATAAATTGTAAGGAAATGAAAGGGCTGGGGGTGGTAGCTATAGATTAAAAGAGACTTAAAAGACATCTATAATAATTTGTGAAAGACAGCACTAAACTACAGAGTTTAGGGGTACATCCTTAAGTGACAAAACTCCAGAGAGAAGCAGGGAAGCAATAACCCTAACAGTCAGGATAACATGCTATTTTGAGGGGAAGGAAGAGGTTGTCCTAGGATGGGGCAGGCGAAGGGCTTTCTGGGGTGGTAAAATTCTATTTCTTGACCTGGGTGAGGGTGCTGAGGGTGTTTGACTTTTATCAATCCAGTAAGCCATACATTTGATTCGTTTGACTTCCAGTACCACTGATGTATTTTACAATTAAAGAATTAGTGTTTTTTTTTAAAGATGTGTTCCTGTGAGGATGGAATGAAATAAAGTATGGATCAGACTGGGTCTGCCTCATTTCCACATCCCACGCACGACACGAGCTGAAGACATAAACAGGAACTGCTCTTGGGGTGTGTTCACATATTCGCAATGTAGTAGCTGCTGTTTATTGAACAGGATAAACATGATCCATGCATCCCTCATACCAAACCATTGGAGATGCTGGTTAAAAAGGTGGATTCCAGATCTGCCAAATCAGTGTCTCTGGAGGGCAGGACCTGAAGTCTACATTTTTTTTCACAAGCTCCGCAGATGATTCTGCTGCAAACAGAAGTGTGATAATGCTTGGAATAGATTCATTCACAGAGGTAGAATTTATAGCAATTCAACAATTTTGTGATTGTCTTGTGGATGTATTAAAATAGCAAAAGCATCTCCAGAAGGTTGAAACCCAGGGCTGGCAGTGCTGTTGGCTGCTAAGCCAGTCACTGAAAACAGCAATTAATGTTGGCCAAGTATTCAGTACATGTCAGCTCTGTGCTCCATAAGTCATCATCAATTCACATGATCCGAGACAGCACCTGAATTTGCGTAACCACCTTCCCTTGGGACCATCTGTGACATCCAGCCTTTCCCACCTGCTGCAGGTGGAGTCGCTGGCCACAGAACTGTCAGCGGAGCGCAGTTTCTCAGCCAAGGCAGAGAGCGGGCGGCAGCAGCTGGAGCGGCAAATCCAGGACCTGCGGGGGCGCCTGGGGGAGGAGGACGCTGGGGCCCGGGCCCGCCAGAGGATGGTCATTGCCGCCCTTGAGTCCAAGCTGGCCCAGGCTGAGGAGCAGCTGGAGCAGGAGAGCAGGTAGGTGGGAGAGCAGGGTGTAGGTGGAGGGCAAGCCCCACATGCTGCTCCATTATGGGGAAGTGGCACTGTGTTACAAACTCCTGGCTATAGAAATAGTCAGAAAGCATCATAATATTCATGTCTGCTGATATCCTGTATCATTTAGGGTGCTTCAGGTACAAGCAAGTAAGAGTATGATTTAAACAATAATGTAGTAGTTAGCTATAGCTGCTTAACAACCATTTCTTTTTTATTGCTTGTAAGTCTCTGAGCTGGCTTGTAGGTTTTGCTGATCTGTCTGGTGGGGTTCACTTATGCGTCTTTGATCAGCTGAGGGTCATCTGGATGGTTTTGCTGTTCTTTGCTGGGCTCCCACATGTCTAAGGCCTTGCTTGGAACAACTAGGCTAACTTGCCTCTGCTCCATGTGGCCTCTCACCCTTCAGCAGGCTAGCCCGGTTTCCAAGAGTGGGTGAAAGTGTTAAGGGCTTTTTGAGGCCTGGACTCAGAACTGTTAAATGTCACTTCCACCTGTTTGGTCCTTCTGACTAAAGCAAGTCATGTGGCCAGCCCAGATTCCAGGGAATAGAGAATTAGAGTCCATGTTTCAATGGAAGCAGCTACAGAGTCACCTTGCAAAGGGTGTGGCTACAGGAAGTGATGAGAATTGGGGCCCTTTTGGCCATCAGTCTGTGACAGAGAGGAATTTCTTTTTCTCACGTGATAAGTCCAGAACTGGGCAGCTGAAGGATGGCAGGGCTCTGGGGCAGCCTCTGTGAGGTTCCTTTTGTCTTTTTCTCATGGTCACAAAGTGACTACACTTGCCTCAAAGCCCCACACATATCCCACACATATCCATGTTCAAAGCTAGGAAAGAGGGACAGTGCAGGGCTGAGAGAGTTTCTGCTACTTTCTATCAGGAAAGGACTTTTCCCAGCAGACCTCACCCTGATATTCTTCCTTTTATGACTCATTGATCAGCGCTGGGCTAGAGCAGACCTACCCTCCTGAAATCAAGAGATGAGCACCAATACCTGAAAAAAAAAGGGGGTGGGGTGGGGGTGGGTAGGCCTACAGTCCCCAGGAAATTCTCCAGTTAAAAGGCTCAGATCTTTTCATGTACATGAGCTCACCCTTTGCCCAGGCCCAACAATTTCCTAGAGGGTGCAAGGGTGACACCCTGTGGTGTGGCCTAGTGACTGGGTGGACGGTGAGGCAGTTCTCCAAGATGGAGAAACAAACTGGGGAAAGATGCTGAGTTCATTGGAGAGCCAGTGAGTATGAGGGAGCTGGTAGGATATAAAGAACCCACAGTCTGACTCGCAGGAAACAACAGGCAAAAAGCCAAGGAGGCTGCATGCCAGTGTCTGACCTGAGTAGACTGTGGGACCCCCTTGGGGGTGGGAAAGAGGGCTGTAGCCAGTTCATCTGCAGGACAGCCATTGGACAAACCACAGAGATAGAACCCCAGATGGGTCCCTCTCCCAACCATGCCCCTCACTCCTCTCTCCAGGGAGCGCATCCTCTCAGGCAAACTGGTGCGCAGAGCCGAGAAGCGGCTCAAAGAAGTGGTGCTCCAGGTGGAGGAGGAGCGGAGGGTGGCTGACCAGCTCCGGGACCAGGTAAGTAGCTGGCACAGTTGGGAGCAGGGAGCACAGGCCATCTCTGGAGGTGGCAAGCGGGCACTGGACTAGAACTAAGCACAGCTGTCATCACAGGGCTCAGAGCATCAGCTGCAGGTTAGAGTCAGTGACTTTCCAATCCAGAAGTTCTGGAATCTAGGAAGGGTCCTGGTAGGGAGCTCAGGCAGCCAGGGTAGGGGAGACTGGACCAGGGCTAAAATGACAACAGATAATATTTACTGAGTGTTTACTATGTGCTGTGCTAAAGGCATGTAAGTAAGTTAATCCTCATCTACCTGTGAGGGAGGAACTACTATTTTCCCTCTTATTAAATTAGGAAACCGAGGCATGGAGAGGTGAAGTAAATTGCTCAAAATTATTTAGCTTGTACGAGGTGGATCCAAGGTTCAAACCCCAGCACTCTGGCTTGAGAGTCTTTGGTCTTAATTATTCATTGAGCAGTTACTGTGCCCCAAGTACTGTGCTAACTTCTTTTAAAAAAAATACATGCACGCACATTGCCTGGGTCATTTCTCTTGCCAATTCCATTTCACAGATGAGGAAAATGCAACTCTAAGAGGGAATATAATTTGCCCCAAAGTCACACTGTTTGTAAATCATAAAGTCTTTATCAGATCTCAGGTCTGAGTCTAGACAACGCCCCTGTGCCCTTAAAAGCTCAGCTGCGACTTATTCGCTATTTGTACAACGATTTAAGCACCCATTATGTGCCAGGCTTTGGGGATGCGGCTGTGAATGCAATAGAAGACATGGCCTCATGGAGCTCATAATTAAAGCATAGGAAAAGACACAGTAAGCCTGTAAAAAAAAAAAAAAAGAGAGAGAGAGAGAGGGAGAATTATGAATTGTGACGAGGGCTATGAAGATCAAAGCAAGTAAAGGTAGAGGAAGATACAGAGGATGGGGGAATCCTTTTAGATAAGAGGGGTCAGGAAGATCTCTCTGAGAAGGCTTTGAGCTGAGACATGAAGGGCGAGAAAGAGCTAGACAGAGGGAACAGTGAATGAAAGGGTCCTGGGGAAAGGAAGTGAGCTGGAAAAAGAATGGAGTGAGGGGTTGAGTGATATGAAGTGAGGACAGGGTGAGAGATGACATGATCTAGGGAGGCTCTCAGGGAAGTTGGTCAGGGCAGTGGGTATATGAGAAGAGAAGTGGTCAAGAGCAAGACTTTACAAGGCCTGGAACATTGGGGAGTGGGGGACGGATGGGTCAACTCTGGGTTCAGTTAACCTCAGGGGCCATGTGTGGGTTGGACTAGAGGCAGAAGGGACGGGGCGGAGGACATGACCCCCTGCTGCCCCCCCTCCCCCACCAAGCTGGAGAAAGGGAACCTACGAGTGAAGCAGCTGAAGCGGCAGCTGGAGGAGGCTGAGGAGGAAGCTTCCCGGGCCCAGGCGGGCCGCCGGAGGCTGCAGCGGGAGCTGGAGGACGTCACCGAATCTGCTGAGTCGATGAACCGCGAGGTCACTACGCTGAGGAACCGGCTCCGGTATGGCTGCCCCCCGTGAACCCCTGACATGCGGGCAGCATGTTTACCCCATATTTCCCAGCAGCAACCAAAGGGAAATGGGGTCTGTGGGGGGCATGGGAATGGGTCTGTGTTGAGGGGGGCCAGATACAAGGTAATTTCTCTCTTTCTTCCCATCTCCTTTTTCTCTCTGTGTCTTCTCTCTGCACCCCCTTTTTTCTCCTTGTGCTCCATCTCTCTCCATTTCCTATCCGTCACCGTCTCTGTTTCTCTGTCCCTCTTTCTCTATCCCTGTCTCCATCCCTCTGCTCCCTTTATCTCTCTGTCCTCATCTCTGTCCTGCTGTCCTTCCATATCCTTTTGTCTCTCCACCTCTCCCTCTGTCCCCCTGTTCCTCTACCTCCTTCTGTCCCTCCATCTCTCTCTGTTCCCCATTGCCCTCCACCCGTCTCTCTCCATTTCTGCCTGTCTCATCTTTTTCTCTCCCCCACCCATTTCATTTTGCTTTCCTGTGTCTACCTCTCTGCTTCCCTGGTTTTATCTCCATCTTCTGGTCCCCTACCCCCTCAACCAACAGACGCGGCCCCCTCACCTTCACCACCCGCACGGTGAGGCAGGTCTTCCGGCTGGAGGAGGGCGTGGCCTCGGACGAGGAAGCCGAGGAGGCTGAGCCAGGGTCTGGGCCGCCCCCGGAGCCTGACGGGCCCCCACCAGCTCAGCCCCAGTGACCCCCTGCCCCTGGCTGGCCGCATTAACTGGACAGGGACAGGGCCATTCCCTCCCTAGCCCTCACAAGTGCCTGTCCCAGGAACCCCACCCTTCTGGCTTCTTGCACTTTGGAATTGGTGCCCCTCTCTGGCACCACAGCACTTACCACTCCCACCCTGGGCTCCTGAGACCTCCCCAGACCTCCCATCAGCCAAACCCCCAAACACAGAGGAGCAAGGACTGGAGTCCTCTAGCCTCCAGGAAATTCAGGTGTGATTGGCAAGCTCTGGCCTCAACCTCTCCTTGGCTGTTACTCATCTCTGTTAGGAAGGGGGCAGCAGACTCCCCTCCCCAACTCACTCCATCTCCCCTGCCTCCACCCCTCCACCTCTCTGGGTCCTTGCCCCCTCTTCCCCCCCTCCCCCCCAGGGTTCATTCTCAGTCTCTGGGTCTTTCTCAGCCTGTCTCTTTCTAGGTTGGTTTCCTTCTGTCTCTCTGTCTAGTCACTCTTCCTCCATTTCTGCCCCATCCCTGAACTCCTGGGTGTCAGAAGTGGAGCTCTGGGCCTCCATCCTTTGACGCTTGCAAAGAGATGTGGGATCAGGGGTCCCCCCACCCCTTCCCATCTCTGCTCTTCTGGTTCTGGTTGCTCCTGTGTGATCAAGGTTCGGAGTTTCCTGTGCGGGCTGGGGAAGAGGATATCTTCCTTACCCTCCCATCCCAGACTCCGGCAGAAATAAACTCCGCCCCCCAACTGGATTCAGAAGTCGGTGTTCGTACCTGCAGGGGAGTCTCTAGTGGAGAGAGAATGGGTGTGGGGAGGGCGAGGGGTGGGCTGGTTCTGATAACTGTACCAGAGTACTGGGGACGTCCTGTGTCCCAGGCCTGTTACCCCTAAAATCAGCCTCCGAAGTATTCCATTTTATGGAGGAGGAAACTGAGGCTAGGGAGTGACAAAGGCAGCGCTGCGCGCAGACTCACTTAAGTATTTACTCAAGTATTTGCAACCTGATGACAGGGGTGAGCACTGGGTGAGTCTGTCCCAGCCCTCGGCACACCCCCAAGGCAGGGACCGGGTTGCTTTCCAGCACCTAGGACAGTGCCTGGCACGCGGTTTGCATGTGGTAATTAATTGCAGAAGGAATAGGTCACCTCCTTCCCCCATCCCCTCCCTACTCTTTCAGAGTGGTGGGCAAGCCCAGAGAGGTTGAGTGACTTGCCCAAGACACACAGCCACTAAGACACTGAATCGGGATTTGAACACAGGCCACCTGGCTGCAGTATTGACAATACTGAACATGGGGCCCTGGACCTCTGAGCCTACTCGGGGACCCAGGCCCACCCCTCTCCTGGAAAGTGCCCTCGCCTAAGGGACTCACACTCCCCCGGCCCCCTCAAGTCTATGTAGATAGGGGTGTCGATCCACATTTTTACCATCAGGGAGACAAGCAGGCACTTGTGCCTCCTGCCCCCCCACCATGAGTTGGTCCAGTGATCAAAGGGATCTTGAAGCACCAAAAGGTTATAGCTTTAACTATGACGCTTTAACTAGACATTCCCACACTTGAAAACTCAACCCCTTGCCCACCCCCAAATCTCTAACCGCAGTCAGGAGACAACCCCACCCCAACCCCACCCCGGCAGACAGACAGGTGGCAACCTTCAAATGAAAAGGAGCTTTTATTTTGGTGGGGGGTGAGAGGGTGGGTGGGAAGGGGGCATGACACTTTTTCTTTGGGGAGGGGGGTGACATGCGGCAGCTTTTGCGTGGGGCGGTTCATGCACCCAGGGTGGGCGTGGGGGGCTTGGGGGGAGGGACCGGGTGGGCCCCTGCCTCCCTGCCCTGGGGGTGGGCTGAGAAGACCCGCCATTAGCACCAGTTGGACGATTTGCAGACCTCCCCTCCCCACGCTGACTCCGGACCCCCGCCCCCATCCCTGAGAGCGCCCCTCGCCACTCCCCCCCACAACGACAGGCCAGGCCCGCCCCGCCCACATTTGAGTGAGAAACTTATTGCTGTGTGTGTGTGTTGGGAAGGGGGAGCCGCTGAGCTCGGGAAGACCCCGCCCCCGTTCATTCCTCCCCGACCGCCCCGCCCCCCGCCCCGTGTCCGTGCGTTCCCGGAGCGCAGGAGGGGCGCGACATGCGTGTGTGGGGGCGCGTCATGCAGGGCATGCGTGTAGTTGCAGGCACCCTGGCGGCCGGGGGGAAAAGGGGTGCGGAACTCGGAGGTTGTCCCTTCAGCTCTCTCCCACCCTCCCCGAATCCCACACTGTTGACTTGGGGGGTGGGGTGGTGGCGAGAATCGCGTTTTGTAGAGGTTTGTAGTGATCGGGGTTATTTTTAAAAGCTGAACTAAAAAGCTGGTTACGTGTGGCGGGTTGGCGAGCAGCGGGGAGACGTTGGGAAGAGGTCAGTACCCTTTGGAAAAGACCCTCACCCCCTTTCCCCGCCCCGTTCGGCCTTCATGAGGGTCAAGGGAATCTGGGGGCTTTGGAAGATGAACCCTTTGGCAATATAATCAGTCCCCACCCCCATACCCTGGTGACTGGAGCCCCTAGCCCTTTGCCCCGCCCCCACCCCGCTCCCGCCAGAACCCGCCCCAGCCCTCACCCCAGATTCCCCAGGGCTCGGGGTCCGAGGGAAGGATGGGGGTGGGGCTCAAAAATGCCCCTTGCATAGGAATCGTTGCATCACGGATCGTGCTCAGTGGCCCCCCCAACTCTTGGGGGGGGGATTCCTGAGGCCATGGGAGCAGAGGGAGGGAGGTTGCTAATTCCGTGGCCCCCCAGCTCCAAAAGGGGGTTCCTCTGAGGATTCTGGGACCCGTGTGGCCTCTGGGCTTGGGAGAGGTAGCGCACCCGTGAGCCCAGGGTGGCATCTGAGAAATGTGGCCGCCCGCCAGGGGGACAGTGAGAGGAAGCGTGGGCCGGCGGGCTGGGACCCCGGCGGGCTGGCCGCGTCATCGCGTCCCCAGCTTCCGATGCCGGAGGGCCCTTCCGTGGGCGCACCGCCGCTCCGCTCACACGCCGGCCGCCTCAAATGGAAACACTTCAACCGAAATAAACTGTCCTCGCCAGAGCAGCGACCTCGGGACTCAACGCGCTTTATGTGCGAATCACGCACACTAAAGACAAAACTTTTCAAATCATACTTGTCCTTGTTCTGCCTGAAGCCTGAGCCCACCCCAGGGGTGCAAATACGACCCTCTGGGAAACACCGGTGTCCCTGAAGAGGGGACCGTCTGCACCCCTTGCGGTGAAGGGGTTTCGAGGGACAGAATTGAGCACAACAAGGGGGGCGAGGGTCCAGTTCCCTGGAATTGCACGCAGGTGGAACCTGTCATGGAAATTCTGACGTCGGGGGAACCTGAGGTGGATGAGGCTGCTGTTAGGGATTTAGGAGTGTCCGTGGAGGGGCCTCAGGGAGGCCTGAGGATTTGGGGGTGTTCAGGGAATATCAGAGTTGTGGGAAGGATTTGGGGCATCCCAAAGGCTGAAATGAACTGAAGGGCCAGTCAGGTCTGGGATGTCTGAGAGCTGCTGGAAGGCGGTCCAGGGAATTTGGTGGAGTTGGAGGCGACATCTGTGAGCATTTCTTTTTTTTTTGGGGGGGGGGTGTCAGGTGCCAGGCCCAAGACTTAGGAACTTTGGGTGCAGGTCTCGTGTCCTGAGGATCTGGGGGGTTGGGGAATTTTGTGTGCTAGGGCCAAATCATCCCAGGAACTCTGGGATGGGAGATCTGGGTCCATGCAGCAAGAATTGAGGCAGATCCCTGGGGGCGTGGGGTGGGGTGAGGGGGGGAAATGCCCCGGGGGGGAGCCTCCCAGAGGCCGAGGGCCCTGTGGCAGCCCACACAGCGCACAGCTACCGGTTGTTTGGCTTGGGCAACTGTTCCTCCTCCCCTCACGTTTTTACTTGGTTTTCTTGTTTGTTTGAATCAACATGTGATGGGTTGCCCTCCTGGGGTAGAGGGTGGGGGGTCAGGAGACCATCTTGTGGCTTAAAGGCCACCCCTGACCCCCTTCCCTCCCGTGCATGGCATGCAGCCCCCGGCGGCTTATTGCTGTGGTGGGGTGGGGTGGGGTGCGGTGGGGTCCAATTGGGAGAGGCATGCAATGCAGAGTGTAGAGGAGGTGCCCCAAATGTAACTGGCATAATTTGGACATATTTACAAGAGTTGATGGGAGGGCATGTTCTATGGCTCATGGAGACCTGAGAAGGCTTTATTTGGGGTGGGGTAAAGGGGAGATGGGCTTTGGCCCCTCTCCCTCCATCCTAGGGGCCCAGGTGGGAGGTGAGGGGCCCGGGGGTGTCTGCTGGCATCATCATCTCGGTTGCATATTATTAGTGACTTTTTGATTTTTTAAAAAAACCCCTTTCCCCACCCCCCAGCTCCTTTGACCTTCCCTGTCACCCCCGAGTCCCCCCACAGGGGGGAGGGGAGCGCTAGAGGATGGAGGGCAGGGTTGGGGGAGCGCGGCGGGCGGCCCGGGGAGAACCAGGGGGAGTGGCAAGGGGTGCGAGGCGCAGGGACACCCCGCTCAGGCCCGCGATGCTGCTCAGGCTGCGGGATTTCTCGTAACCTGGGGGGGGATCAGAAACAGAGATGGGGGTGCAGGGGGAGGGTCCGAGAAAGGGGACCCCCAGGACAGAGGGAGACAGAAATATGACCAGAGATAGAAAAGGGGAGAGACAGAGATGGAGGGGGGGAGACAGAGAGGGGGGGGGCAAGAGGCGGCAAGCAAACAGAGGGTAAGAGACAGGAAGGACAGGGAGACAGGGACACAGAGCGAGTCAGACACAGACATACAAAGATGGCAGCAGAGAGAGAGACAGACAGAGGTGGGCCAAGGAGATGGAGAGAGAGGTGGACAAATTGGAGTCAGTCAGCATCGACGAGAAAGGTTCAGACATCAGGGAGGGGGGAGAGACTCAGGGTTAGGAGGTGGGGGGCGCCCGTGAGCCCCCGCCTCCCCACCCCATCCCCACCGCAGCCCGCCCCCCGCCCCCGTTGGCCCCCTCATCTGAGGCAGGAAGGTGGGGGCAGCAAGGCAGGAAGCTCTGGTGCTGGGGGTGGGACTTGGGTGGAAGGCATGTAGGGGAGCAGCCGCGGGGGTGCTGGCGAGGGGGATACGGGCCAGGGCCAACCTGGTTGTAGGGACAGGGGGAGAGGCACGGGGAGGGCCTGGGTGGGGTCCGGCTGGCAGCCAAGGGTGACCATATCCTTCAGGGTCACCATGAGCATGGAGGGAGGGGAGGAAAACTCAGAGTAGTGCGAGAGGGACGAGGCTTCTCCGGAAAGTTCTAGGGGGTATCTTGGAGGATCCAAGAAGCCCTGGGGCTCTAACAGGTGACCAGAGGCTCTAACGTGTCCTGAGGGCGCCTGTGTGGTTTCCTGAGAGACTGGGAATGCCTTAGAAGTTCTGGAGTGTCGAGTGTCGAGTGTGGAGTGGCGCGTGTTGGAGGCAGTTCTCTGGCTTTTCTAGGCAGTGCTAAGGGGTCTGTCACGGGGTGGGGGGGGGGCTTGATGGTAGGAGAGAGGGCCTGGGGGGTTCAAAGCCCAGTACCTTGGGGACACCCCCTCCCAACCATTCCCAATTGCTAACCTGGGGGGAAGGGGCAGGGGGGGAACGAGGGTCTCGCGAGGTCTCAGGCGGTGACAAGAGCTGGGGACAGAAATACACAGAGTCACGGCGGGGGGCAGGTGGTTAGGGAGACCCCCCCAACACAGCCTCACTGTTGGGGGGATGGAGAAACGCCGGGATCTCGTCCTCCTCTCTGGTGTTTTCCGGGGGAGGGGAGCAGTGAAATGGGGGTGGCCAAAGACATCAAATATGGAAGGAGCTTCCGGGGCGGCTGGGGGATGGGGGGTGGGTCAGGAGGAGGAAGGTCGGGGAGGACATGAGAACCAGCGTCAACTGTTGGATTCAAAAGATGGTGAGGGGAGTCGGGGATGGGGGGGTTGAAAAGAAGGGTCATGGGCCAAGGAGAGGGGGGATAATAGGGGAGGGAGGAGCCTGGGGGTGGGAGGGAGGAGGCTGGGGGTGGGAGCGTAGAGGGGAGGGAGGGGGGACCAGGAAGTCTGGGGAGGACTCAGGCAGCCCCATCAGCTCCAGCCATTATTTGAGTTCAATGAATGGATATTGGCATCCTCGGCAAGAGCAGCATCCTCCCCATCCCCACCCCTACCCCACCCTCACCCATATTCCCAATCTCCTCCCCACCCCCTCCCTCTCGACTCCGTGGGGGCCCACGTAGACCTGGGTTCGGGGAAAACGGGATGGTAACAGGGCTAGGTCCAAGAAGGGAGACGGGGAAGGAAAGGGAGCAGGGAGTGCGGGAGGGGGCGATGGAGATGAAGATGGAGGGTGTGGGGGGGCTGCAACAGGGAGACGATGGCGGGCTGGAGCGAGAGCTCTAGGAGCCCGGACGCCTGGGTTCTCGTCCCTGTCTTCTGTGGGGTCAGGGTTCTGCAATTGGTTAGGGCCCTCCCTGAGCTTCTGTGAAACAAGCAGGTCCCTGGAGCCTCCCCAGGTCCCACTATTCCATCTCCTTGGCTGTGGGCAGGGATTCTTTAAGATCCGTCTCTATTTCTAAGGAAGATTCCACACGCTGTGGCTGCTGCCTGGCTGCCCGTTCCCTCTTCAAGTTCCGTGTCCCTCCTCTGAAAGGCCCTTGCTAACCCTTTATCTTAAAGGGCCAGAGTAATTATTATCTTGTTCCCCTCCCTTCCTTCCCTCTTCCCTCTTTCCTCCTTCCCTCCCTCCCTCTTCTCTTTTTTTGTTTTTGTTTACTTGCTTATTTTCTGCTGCCTCCAGTCAGGGAGTGGCAAACCTCTTCTGTATAAGGCCAGATGGTAAACAGTTTTGGTTGTAGTGGGCTTGCCATCTTAGCCACAACTACTCGACTCCGCGGGTGTAGCGTGACAGCAGTTGTGTGCCAATAAAGCTTTATTCACAACCCAGCTAGCTGCCAGATTTGCCAGGGTTTGCTGACCCCTGCTCCGGATGGTAGACTCCACGATGGCAGGGGTTTTTGCTTTGCTCACCGCCAAATCTCCAGGACATAAAGCTGCACCCTCGATAATTAGTGGCCGAATGAATGAATAAATGAATGAATGGATGAAAGGAGCTAGGGTTGTGGTGAGGATTACAAAAGATATGGTAAATTCCTAGTGCATGCTTGGTTATGTGTGCTGAAGGATTCGTCTCCTAAATATCTCTTCACCCCCCACACCCCCTACCACGGCCCGGTCCCCCCTAACCCCTGACTCTCCCTGCCCCGTCCCCTCCCACCTGGGCCTCACCCCGGCCTCCTGATCCAGGTCTCCTGGTTCAAGTCCCAGCCCTCAGCCCGCCTCCTCCTCACCCCTCGCCTGCCCTTTGCTCTTCCCTCTAGTCTTTTCTGCCCCCCTGGGATCCTTCCTCCCTGCTCTGCCAGGTAACTCCGGCCCCTCCTTCCGTTTCACCTGTCCCGTGGCCCAGCCGCAGCCCGGGAGCCTGCGTGTTCCCCTTGCAGAGCCCAGAGCGACCTCCAGCCCACGCTGACCCCCTCAGAGTGGCTGCCTGGCTCTGGGCCTTCCTCGTAAAACTGGGGGCTCCTGGGGCGGGGGGTGGGATGCAGGCCGACTTTGCTCTCTGTTGAATTCCCGGTGCCTGGCACCCCCCTGGAATATACGGGTGCTTTGGAAGTGTGGGCTGAATTAGCAAACTGGGCGGAGGGCTGAGCCTTTCTCACCCCGGCCCACACCCAGAAATGTCCCGAGTGTGCACCCCGTTTTCCTGGTTGAATAAAGAAGTCAAGGGGGAGGCAGGAGAGCTGTGGATGGGGTGAGGATGGGGCTCACTCATGACGGGAGGGGCAGGGAGGTCAGGCACCAGGTGTGGGGGTCTGGGGTTAGTGAGGGGCATGGCAAGTCCTGGGGTGGCTGGGCATGGGGTCAGTGTCAGGGGCTGTGGTTAACTGGATGTTCACAGTGGGGGGGGGGGGTTGGTCAGTGGGGGTGCTGCTTGTTCTCAGAGGGGTTAGTCGGGAAGGCGGAGTCAGAGGAAGGAGATCCGAAGGTGGGGGCTACTTACCCCTGGGGGAAGGGGGTTCGTCCATTAAGGGGATATCCAGGCCGCGGCGTTGGCGTTGAGGTCGGGCAAGAAGCTGGGGGGCCCTGGCTTACGCCAGTCTTGGGGGGGCAGTGGGGGAGCACTGGTGGCTGGGGGTGGGGGAAGAGGCCAAAGGGTCCGGGGTGGGGTGGGGGGAATGGAGATGGAATAAAGACAGGTGAAGGGTCAGTGGTGAGGAAACTTGGGGTGGGGGAAGGCTGGGGAGGCAGTTGGGGGCCAGGGAATGAGGGAAGTCCCACACCTCCTCCCCGCTCCCCTGGGGTGCTGTGGGGGAGGGTCCCCAGGGCCCCTGGAGGGCGCCTCACCTTTTCGGATGGAGCCGTCGGGGGAAGGGGCGTAGTCGGTGAGGAGGAAGCAGGCTCGGTCCCGGCTGTAGCGGCCCCGGCTGCCAGGGGTGAGGGGGCTCTTGTCCTCGGGGGACATGGCGGGCTGGTCGATGGCAGGGCAGTCCTCGTGGGCAAGCGCGGCGGCTGCTGGATCCCCATTGGGGCGGGGGTCTGCATCCCGAGGGGGGAGACCAAGACACAAGGCAGAGTGAGGTGGGGCGACTCTTGGGGAGTCAAAGATCAGCAGTGAGGGGGTCTTGGGAGAGGAAGAGCTGGAGGACGCTGGAGGTTGGAGGCAGGGGGCGGGAGGGGCAGCTAGGGTTGGGTATTGAGCGACATGGCCGGGGGCGTGGGGAGGGGATCCTTAGAGGCTGATGAGTGGTGGAAAGGGCAACTGGGGTAGGGAAGGGGGTCAGTGCAGGGCACGGGACGGTGTGGACGGGGGGAGGTGGTGGCTGGGCCTTCAAGAGCAGGACCCGGTTGGGAGGTAGGGTCCGGGGAGGATGTGGGGAGGCGCGTTGGGTGCTGAGAAGGAGGTTGAGGTCCAGCGTTGGGTGGAGGGGCTGGAAAGGGCACTGGAAAGGGCAGGACCCGGAGAGGGTGTTTGGAGGGGACAGTTGCGGGGAGATGTTCAGGGCTGGGAAGTGGTTGCTTGAGGAGGGTGTTGGGTGCTGGAAAGGGTTGGTCCACTGGGGAAGGGTTGGCAAGGTGACAGATGAGGGGGGGAGGGGGGTCCCCCAGGCTCTGACTCGAGATATTTTTAATTGGTGTGAAATTGGGTCAGCGGCTGAGGGAGCAAGATGGGGCCAGCAGCCCAGCTCCCTTCCTTGACCTACTTAAGAAGGCCTGGGGGTGGGGCCCGCCAGCCTCTGCCTCCTCCCCAACACCCAAATCCCTGCCTGGGGAGAGGGACACACGCACAAACACCGGCCCAGTCTCTGGGTTGCCCTCCTGCCCCTGCTGGGTGGCCCTGAAGCATCTTCCTCTCTCACTCCCACCGCTGTCAAAACTTGAACCCGGCCACTCCGGGTCTGTTCTCTTCCTCTCCGTCCTCTTGCTCAAGTCCCACTTCTCTCCACTCTCAGTGACAATCTCTTCATTCCTGACCCCCTGCCTCAGGCTCTCTTTTCTCGGGTCTCTCTGGGACACTCAGATGCTACAACTGTCCCTTGGCCACTGTCCCTGGTCTGCCTGATGCGCATGGGCCATTCACGTGGGAGACCCTCTCTCCATGAGTGTGTCTCTGAGCACCCCGTTCTCTTTCCCAGCCTCCCTCACCGTGTGCTGGTTTCTCTGCCTCTCCGGCCCCAGTACCTGGGCTGCAAGTCTGCCTCTTCACAAAATCTCTGTCTCTCCATGACTGACAGTTCCCCGTCTGCTACCACCCCGGCCCCTCTGACACCGCCCTCCATGCCCCCCGCCCTTGCCCCCTCCTCACCTGCCCGGTTGATCTCAATCACCTCCTCCTGAGCCAGTGGGCATGGCTCCCCGGGGGCCGGCAGAGGAGGCAGCCCCATGATCCCGAGCCCCCCTGCTCCCCCCCTGAGCAGCCCGGGGTGCGTGTGGGGCCCCGGCGGGTGGGCCCCGGTCACAGTCACCCCCACGGAGGGTGGGGTGATGGGTGGCGGGGGACTGATGCCGCCACTGCCGTGGTGGGGGTGGGGCGGGGGCGGCGGGGGTGGGTCAGGCTTGCAGTAGTTGGGCGAGCCGGGCTGCGGGGGCCGGGGGATGTGTTTGTTCTTCTTCTTGGGCAGCTTCTGCTTGGCCATGGCCAGCGAGTAGTACATGCCAAAGTTGTTGACGATGACGGGCACCGGCATGGCGATGGTGAGCACGCCAGCCAGGGCGCATAGCGCCCCCACCAGCATCCCCGACCAGGTCTTGGGGTACATGTCTCCATAGCCCAGCGTCGTCATGGTGACCACGGCCCACCAGAAGCCGATGGGGATGTTTTTGAAGTAGGTGTGGTTGGAGCCCAGGATGTCATCGGGGTCGGCGCCAATGCGCTCGGCGTAGTAGATCATGGTGGCGAAGATGAGCACGCCCAGGGCCAGGAAGATGATCAGCAGCAGGAACTCGTTGGTGCTGGCCCGGAGCGTGTGGCCCAGCACACGCAGCCCCACAAAGTGCCGGGTCAGCTTGAAGATGCGCAGGATGCGCACGAAACGCACCACCCGCAGGAAGCCCAGCACGTCCTTGGCGGCCTTGGAGCTCAGGCCCGAGAGGCCCACCTCCAGGTAGAAGGGCAGGATGGCCACGCAGTCGATGATGTTGAGGCTGCTCTTGAGGAACTCCACCTTGTCCGGGCAGAAGGTGATGCGCATCAGGAACTCAAAGGTGAACCAGACCACGCACACGCCCTCCACGTAGGTCAGGAAGGGCTCCGTCTCCACCTCCACGTTGGTGATGTTCTCCGGCGGCGCCCCGGGGATTGGCGAGGCCTGCGTCACCGTCTTGTTGCTGATGTGGATGAAGCCCTCGTGGGTCTCCAGGCAGAAGGTGGTGATGGAGATGAGGATGAAGAAGAGCGAGGCAAAGGCCACATACTGCAGGGCAGGGTGGGAGAGAGAGGGCCAGAGGTGACCCAGGCATCTGGTCTACCAGCATCCTGAGAAGACCCTGCCAGGGCCCCTTTTTCCCGCCTCCCAGCCCCAAAACTCCAGGGGGGTTCAGGCATCCTGAGCCCTTGGCTACATCCCTCTCCCCACCTCCAGAGCTGGCAAAAGTGGAGGGAAGGAAAGGAACAATGGTGGCTCTCTCCCAACTTGGTAGAGGAGCTGGCCCCAGCAGCGGCGGGAGATGGTGAACAACTGCTTCCCTGGAAACAGAAATTTATGGCCCCTTGCTGTCTGCTGGATCCCCTTCCACTCCCTCCTGTTCCCCACTTCCCATCTCAGAGCTCCCAAGGGTTCTGATATGGGACTGGTGGGGGGCGGGGGGAGGGGTTGATTAAGATCTGATGCCCTCTGTGTCTGTGACTTTGGGACTCAGCCTGGAGCTCAGAGAAGGGGAAGGGGAGAGGGTGGGAGGGGAGCTGGAATCATGAGGTAGTTAAGAGTCAGGCAGCCTGGGTTTCAATCCAGCTTTTCCCTTGCCCAAGTTGGAGATCAAGCTTTCTGAACCTCAAGTTTTTCATGGGATTATTGTAAGGATTAAATTGGACGCAGACACAAAGGGCTGGGCTTCCAACAGTGCTAGGCCTGGTGCCTAGGACACAGTAAGAAGGCTTGTGCTGTTATTAGGGGAGGGGAGTATCTGTCCATGGGGGCAAGGTCAAGGTCTTGGAGAGGGGCCAGGGTTTGAAGCCCTTAGAGAGGAGATGGAGGTCTGGAAGTCAGGAAAGGAGATGGATGGGTGAGGACCTCACAAATAGAGGACAGGGCAAAGGTGGAGCAACAGAGAAGGGGGTCAGGGCCCTGTGGGGTGAGGAGGTGAAGGGTTCAGACTGCAGAAAAGGAAGAGGATATAGAAGAGGGGAGAGGTCAGGATTTAAGGCTCTGGAGAGGAAGGGACAGAGTCAGGGGCTTGGACACTGGGGAAGAGGGCAGGGTCAGGGTCAAAAAGATGTGAGGGGGTTTTAATCAGAGGTGTAGAGAACGGGGTACAGGGGTGCCTGGGTCGTTTTGAGAAAGGGGTGGAAACCAGGGTCCTACAGAACAATAGTGTTGAGGGGAGAGGGGTGGGGTCAAGGTCTTAGGGAAGGAAGGGGGAAGGTTGGGAACCCAGAGAGGACTGTGTGCTTCCTCAGATGCACAGAGGGGAGGGGGAGAGGGATGGGATGCCTCAGAGAGGGAAGGGAATGGGTGTCAGGGGCCAAGAGGGGGCTTTAATCATATGGGTAGAGGAGGTGAGATGCTGAGCAAGAGGGGGGTCAGTGTCGAGCCAACAGACGACTCTGGGCCCTCCGGTGGGCCAGGGTCAGCGCCGGCCCCCTCTGCCTCCCCACAGAGTTGAGGGGGCGGGATCTGGGATTTGGGAGGGCTTGACTTCAATCAGGGGTGCAGACCAGACACGGTGGCCAGTGTCGGGTCGAGAAAGGACCCTGGACCTGGGGGTGGGCAGGGGTCAGAGCCGATCCTCCCTGCGCCCCCCCCCCCCCCCGTTTCTCCGCAGTGATTTAGAAGGCCAGAGGCCACCGTAAAGCGCATGCCCGGCGCTCCCCGCCCCCTCTGAGCCCCGCGCGGCGGCGCAGGCTGCGGCACCGCAGTGGGGGCGGGCCGGCCGGACAGGGAGGCGGGGCGCGCGGCGGCCAGCACCGCGGACAGCTCCCCGCCGCAGTGCGCAGCCGCAGAAGCTGGGCACCGCCTTAACCCCTTCCGGGCCGGAGCCGAGCAGGTAGCGCGCAGCCGCAATGCCGCCGCTCCACGGCGGGAGGCCGCAGACCTGGAGCTCGATTAACTCCTTCCCTCCCAGGGCACGGAAGGGAGGTGGGCACCCGTCGCAGTGCGCAGCTGCAGAAGCTGGATAGCGTCGGAATGGTTTAACCCCTTCCCCTGAGATGGTTCAAAAGTAGAAGGGATAAGAGGACATGGATTCCCTGTAAGAAGGAAAGGAAAGATTATCCCGAAGGGAGCGAAGGGGAGGTAGGGCCAGACCCTCCGCTTTGCGTTGAGCTCGGCCGCCAACTCTCTCGAGCATTCTCACTAGGAGACTAAAATGTGCTTGATAAACCGTGAACACTCAAAAAGCATTTGTGGAGTAAAGGAGTGACCCCGCAGCTGTCTCGGCCCCCCTAGCTGAGCATCACAGGACTCCACCTTCGTCCTCCCCCTCACCTCAGCACCCTTCATTGGGGCCACAGGAGGGAAGGGCGCCCCAAGCCTTGGGGGAGGGGGCCCTCTCAGAGGCCTGAGGGGGCATCTGGGGCCACGGGCCTTCCGCACCTCCTCCACCCCACCTCCCCCCACCCAACCCCAAATCTTGCCAACTCAGCGCTTCCCGGGAACCAAACTTTATGCGGTGCCTCCGGGGCCCCCACCCCCTCGCTCCCTCCCCCGGCGCGAATGCGGCACTGCGGCTCCGCGTCCTTCTCGTCCCGGGACGCGGCACCGCACGGTGGGGGGAGGGGGCCGGGACCGGCTCCTCCCGGGGTTTGGGTCCCTGGGAAGCGCGGAGGAAGGCCCGGGGTGGCCTCTTTCCAATGCTCCCCATTGTGAACTGTCCCCTCTCTTCCAACACATTCTCCCTCTGGGGTCTCTGGGACAGGAAGTTAGGAGGAAGGAGGAGGTTCGACCGGGAGGGTAGCCACTTAGCCTGGGAAGTTGCAGATCTCTGAGGAAAGCTTTTTGGGGGAGAGGGAAGGAGTTCTGGGGAAAATCTGGTATTTTGAGGGAGAAAAAGCTGGAGAAAAGTATGCGGGGACAAAGGGTCACTGCTGGGGTTGGGGCTCTTTGGTTCCTGTTTTTTTGTGGGGAGGGGGGACCAAGAGGCCCAGTCCTGAGCTTTTAACGGGGGTGGGGTTGGGGCAGAGCAAGGAACTTGGAAATGAGAGCAGGGATGGGGGTGGGGTGTCTAGAAAGTTGACAAGGCAGGGAAGAAAGAACTGGGAGTTATTTTGAGAAGAAAGTTTTGGGGCTGTTGACTTGAGAGAGGGGTCCCAAGGACTGAAACTAGTGAGGGCTTCTAAAGGGGAAAGACATATGGTAGGGGTTCAGGGACACGGAAAAGTATGAAAGGCTGGGGGCGGGAGTTGTTCCGAGCTTTAGAGGGAAAGTCCTTGGGATGGGCGTTGGGGTGGAGAATACAAGCAGGGACATGAACACAGGGGGGGGCCCGAGAGAGAAGACCCCCAGAACTCAATGTTGCAGTGAGGAGGAGGGGAAGTGGGAAGTGTCCTGGTGGGAGCAGGCAGTTTTGGAGCTCAGAGGGATCCAGGATATTCTCAGGTTGGGGTGAGAGGGGTCTTCTGAGACTCCGAGGACAGAAGAGGGGAGGGGTGTCAGTACTAGCCCGGAAACTCAAACTTGGAGAGTGGGATCTTCGGAGGGTGGGAAAGAGAAAAGGGAGACACGGGAACCTATTCGGAGAGACTGAGATTGAGGGATTGGAGAGGGGGACTTCAGGGGGTCTGGAGGAGGGTGTTCGTACAGCCCGGGACCCTCTGAGGGGCTGGGAGAGGAGAGGAGGAGGAGAGGTGAGGGTCGTTCAGAGGAGCTTAGGGAATTCAGGGTTGGGAAGGAAGTTCCTAAGGGTCTGGGGTGGCTGAGAGAAGCAGGGTGGGTTTGGCGGGGTCAGGGAGATTGTGAAGGTTGGGGAAAGGTTTCTGAGGATCTGGGGGAGCATGGCCGGGAGAGGGGGGTGTGTTTGGGAGCCCGGGAGACTTCTAAGAGACTGGCGGGGGGGGGGGTGCTGAGAGACAGGAAGAGGGGCTCTGACCCGCCCACGGGCTTCCGAGGGTTGGCCCGGGGGACCCCTGGGCGAGGCGGGGGAGCAAGGGAAAGGGTAGGGGGGCCCGGAGAGCGCGCTCACCCTGGCGGCCCGCGACGAGTAGGGGTCCTCGAAGAGCGCCCACACGCGGGGCTGCCAGCGCCGCCACCACGTGCCGCCCGCGCCGCCCGCGCCCCCTGGCGGCCCCCCGGCTCCGCCGCCGCCCGCGTCCTGGAAGCAGAGGCGCTTGAGCTCGCCGCCCGCGCCGTCCAGGCCGCCGCCGCCCGCGCCCGCCTCATCGTCCAGGCCCGCATCGTGGGCGCCCGCGGCGGCGGCGGCGGCGGTGGCGGCGCCCGCGGGGTCGGGCGCCTCGAAGGAGTCGAGCGCCTCCTCGGCGTCGCGGTGCTGCCGGTAGGTCATCCAGCAGCAGGCCTCCACGTCGGTCTCGTCGATACCCCAGAAGCCGAGCTCCCTCCTCGAACAGCGGCCCGCACACGTCGGCCGGGCAGTGCAGCTTGCCGGTGCGGTAGTAGTTGAGGCACGTAGGCGAAGACGCCCGGGTGCCGGTCGAAGAAGAACTCGTCGGCGCCCGGGTCGTAGTCGAAGCGCGCCGCCGCCTCGGGCTCCGTCAGGCCGGCCAGCCGCGTCCCCGGCAGGGTGCGCAGCGTCGAGCGGTACGTCTCATGGCGCACGCCGCCCACGTTGATCACGATCCTTGCCGCTGTCGCCAACCGCCGCCGCCGTGCCGCCCCATGGCCGCCGCCGGCAGCCCGGGGCATGGGCTCGGCGCGCCGGCCCCCCGGGCCCGCGGGGTGCCGAGGGGCCCGCCGTGGACGCGGCAGGGCCGGGCTGCGCAGGGCTGCGGCGGCGGCGGCGGGTGGCAGCGGCGGCGGGGAACTCGGGCGGCTGCGGCGGTGGCGCCGGCTGCTGCTTGCTGGCCCCCTGGCGCCCGCGGAAGGACGAGACGCAGACTGAGCTCAGCATTGGACGGGGGGCGGGGCGTGCGGGGCGGGGCCGCGGGGGCGGGGCCGCGGGGCGGAGAGGCGGCCGTGATTGGGCGGGAGGGGGCGATGGGACAGAGTGGGCAGGGCTGCTGGGAGGAACCGAACTGATTCGACCAGGCAGCGGCGGGGCTGAGGCTGGGAGCCGGACGGCTCCAACCCTAATACTGCCGGCCTGGACGGGGCGGAGCAGCAGACACGCCGATTGGACCTTTCTGAGAGAAGGGGCGGAGCGGTCGTAAAAGGAGGCGGAGTGGGAGGCTAACGCTGCCAGCTCTGGCAGCACCGGGAGAACCGAGGTGGCGGGGCTAGAGAGACCTGGTGGAGCTGAAAAGAGGGCGGGGCGGGGCAGAGGGCCATTACGAGTCCAAGCTGTCTACAGGGGTCTGACAGGCCGTGGAGGGCGGAGGAAGGGGCGGGGCCACAATGGGAGAAGCCGTTCTGATTGGCTGAGAGGGGCGGGGAGAAAAGGCGACTGCAGGCGGGGACCTACTACGCGGGCCGGCGGGAGGGGCTGGGGAGGGCCAAGTGGAGAAGACAGGGTTGGGCTCCCAACATTTCCTAGACGGGGCGGGGCGAGACGGAGATTGCGGAGGGGCGGAGCTGCAGCGGCGGGAACCGGCGTGGAACTTGGAGGGCGCTCCTGGGCGGAAGGGGACTAGGCTGGACTGCAAGGGGACAGGCTAGGGCACAGAGAATGAGGCCTGGGGAGAAGGGGTGGAGACGGGCGAGGCCTGGAAACCTGAGAGCTTCCGGAGAGGACTAAAGGAGACGCGGGGTTAAAGGAGGGCCTAGTTAGACGGGGTCGGCCAGGGAGTATGAGGGTCTGGATGAATGGGGCGGAACGAGGCAGGCGGGCGGGGTCTACAAACGGTAGAAAACTGGGAAAGCGAGCTAAGGGAGGAACGGGGCTTTGTGGGGCGGTGCAGAGTAAGCAAGCGTCCCGGATGGAACGGGAGAGGCGAGACCTGCAGAAGGTACACAGCCACTGGGCTGGACGGAGTGGGAGAGAGCTCTGGGGCCTTACGGGCCCGGGCGAGGATGTGCAACTGGTGGAGAAAGGAGACGAAACCTAGAGAACGGAGGACCAACGGGTAGGTAAGGACTGAGGAGGAGGGGGCGCTAAGGGAGGGCGTTCAGTGGAGGGAAGAAGCTCTGTCCACGCTGAATCTGCAGGCGGGGCCCTCGGAGAATGGGGCGGAGCTAGATGTCAGAGAGGCACAGGCGGGAGGGAGAGGGAGTGTAAGGGGCGGGGCCAACGGAGGGCGGGGACAGAACCAGGAGGATCGCCCTGAAACGGGTCCTGCCCCGCCCCCTCAGCCTGCCGAGCCGCCGGGCGTCACGGCGCAGGCGCAGGCGCAGGGGGTGGGGCGGGGCGGGCAGCTGCGGCGGGGGCTGCAGCGGGAGGAGGCGGTGCCTGTGGGAGCGAAGGGGCGGGTCAGGGGGCGGCAGGCGTCCGCCGGCAGCCCCGAGCCTGGGTCCCCGCCTCCCTCTGCAGGTGCGGCGGCTGCTTCGGGGAGCCTCCCACCCACCCCCGCTCTCCTTTCTGTGTGTCTCGGACTCTCTTGCCCTCTCCTCTCTGAGTGCTTGTCTCCTCGTTCTCTGTCTCCCCCCTGTCTGAGTCTCCCGCCCCTCTTTTAGAGGTCTCTGTCCCCTTGTTCTCTGAATCTCTTTCTTTCCTTCTCAGCCTTTGCCCTTCTCCTCTCCGGCCCTCGGTCTTCCCTCCTCCCCCGTGTCTCAGTCCCCCTCTCTCTGAGTCTCTGTTTCTCCCAGGTCTCCGTCCCCCTCTTTTGGGTCTCCAGGCCTCTTTACCCACTTTTGTGTCTCTATCCTCCATCCCACCCCCCATCCCGTTCCTCTCTCAGATTTCTGAGTCTCCCTTTTCTATTTCTGGGTCTGTGCACCCCTCAGTCTGGGTCTCTGTCCCCTCTTTCTGGTTCTCCGTCCCTCCCCCTCTCCCTTTCCCCCTTCTCTGTCTCGACCCCCCACCACCACCATTACCACCCTTTCTCTCTCTGGATCCCTGTCCTTTCTCTTTGGATCTCTGTCCCTTTCCCAGGTCGGTCTCTCTCACCCCCTTTTGGGTCTCTGTTACTCTCCATCCCTGGTTTCTGTAGCTCAAACAGCTCAGTCTGCCGCCCCCTCCCCCCCACCCCACCTCCATCACCCCTCTAACCCCCATCCTGGCCACGACTTGAGTCTGCGTCACTGCAGAGAGTTGCAGAAGTGGGGCCTGTCCTGCGGACCAGGGAAGTAGTTTTGCCCCACATCCCCGACCCTGGACTCTCCCATTTCCCCCTGATCCAGTCTCCAAGACCCTCAAACCTCTGATGGAGCCTAGGATTGCAGAAAGAAACAAAAAACCCCAAACAACGGAACTTCCTACTCCTCTCAGCTCTAAATTCTGGTTTACCCCCAGGCAGGACCTGTGTCTGAGGTGAGGGGTTGGGGCTGGGGGTGAGTGAGGTTCCTGGGAAGTCGGGGTGGGGGCTGGGCCTGGAGCCGGGATTGGAGAGGTACTAGGGGCTGGGAGTAGGGGGCTAGGCAAAGGACCTAAATTGGCCATCCTTCCTTGCACCTTCCCTCTGCCCACCCCAGACCCCTCCACTTTTCTCTAAGGCTTTTGGCAGCAGCCAGGCAAGGGATCCAGTTACCAAATCAGCATTTTCAGGGAGGCCAGAAGGTGTGGGAGGGGGGCGGCAGGGGGTGGTCCTGGAAAAGGGGAGAATAAGGGATGAGACGCGTTATTTAGGGACCCTGGGACGGAAAGGAGGACAGATGGCCCAGACCTCCCCAGGCCCGGGAATTTGGATGCCCTCACTCCCTCATGGTCCTCGCCAGACTCTGCCAGCGAATGTGGGGATTTGTGAGCCCCAAGGCGCCACTCATCCATTAGAGGGGTGGGGGCTTCTGGAGGCTTGCCGAGGGCTCAGTTTATAGGACACCCAGCCGTGCTCGCTCACAGACCAGGGGACACCGGACTCGATTTTCGGCAACGGAAAACCGGAGGGGTGATGCCATTGTCTGTCCCGTCCGCAGACCCTGCCTGCCTCCACTCCTGCCCAATCTAGCCTTTTCCAGGCCCACATGGCACCAAATCCCGGTAAGCTCCAAACTGCCACCTCCCTCATCCTCGGCGGCCCATCACAACTCTCCCTCCAGCGTTCTCTAAGGCCCTGGAATTGAGGAGGGGTCTTCCCCTCCCTTTCTTTAGGACCCTTCCTTATTCCTCCGCCCCCAGCCCCATCAGTTCCAAATCCAGGAAAGGGGGTCCCCGGTACACTAAAGCGGAAAATATGGGGACTCCCTGCCTAGGATTCTCGGTTCTCCGAGACCTTTCAAGTACCTTGGCCCCCAAAGCACAGAATTGGGGAAATCTCTCCGCGGTAATCTTTGGGTCCCCGTCTCCCGAGGCACCCGCCTCCCAAAGTAGGATTTTGGTCGCTTCACCGCCCCCGGTCCCTGAGCCTTCGCCCCCTCCCCCGTACTCACCCCAAGTCGAGGCGGGGCGGGGTGGGGGAATCCGGGGCTGGCGGTGGGGGGAGGGGTGACCCTGTCCCGGCAGCTCTGGGCAGCAAGAGGCTGCAGAGGGGGGAGTGACATCACCGCCGGAGGAGGGGCAGCGCCGCTCCCCGCTACCCGGGGGCTTCAAGCCCCGCCTTGATGGCGGACCCAGGGGTCCCGGAGTCCCAAGGGGAGAGAGTAGATGAGGTCCGTGGGAATGATATCCCTTCCACTTAGATCGAAGGTTGGGAAACCCTTTACCGACTTCAGCCACCACCACCCCCATGCCACCTGTCGCTGCCGTCGCGATTTGTCGCCTCCCACGAATGTTGTGGCTGCGCCCGCCCCCGACAGGGCGTGGAAACGGCTTGGACTACAACTCTCGTGATGCCCCGCGGCGCCGGGCGCCTTTGACCAGAGGCAGCTTAGGCGAGGGGCTTCATGGGATTCGTAGTATAAGACTCCCGCACCACTGTGAACCCCATAGAAGAGGGGCGATACCCTTCCCCTCCCTCTTCTTCGACTCGGGGGGTGCGGACACGAATGTTTCTCTCCAAAAAGCACACGTTTAAAAGAAGAAGGGACCCAGGTAGGTGCTTGGAAATGGAATTTTACTGGGTTGCGGGGCCCGAGCACGCATGCGCCTGCCAAGCCGTCACCCGGAGAGCCGCGCCTGCGCAGACCCGCCCCCTCGCCGCCCCGCCCCGCGAGGCCGAGCACGCGCCAGCCCTACTCGCGCGCCTCCTTTCTTGTCCCGGCGGTCGAAGACGGCCACGTGGGCCCCCAGGAAGACGTCGCCGAGGATCCACAGAGGCCCCGCGGGTGGAGGCATGTCTAGAGCCTGGAAACCGGACAGGCAGACGCGGGCGCCTCCCCGAGCAATCTGCAGGGGAACCAAGGAGGGCCTCTGGGTGTCGCGCCCACCGGGCCCGCCGCCTCCCGGGGACAAGAAGCAGGGTCTGCGGCCCCTGTCCTGTCTTGTCCTACGGCTGTTGCACCCCCAGCTCCACCCTCTCAAGCCCCAGCCACGCTACGCCACTCTGACGTCATTGTGACGTCCACTTACCTGGATAACATAGTCCTGGGCCGTGAGGTTGAACCAGACTCCCCCAAAGAGGAGGGAGACTGTGGGGAGTTCTGGGATTTTCGAGCACTGGATGAGGTACTGGAGGAGAAGAGGAGCAAGTGAAAATGGAGGATTCCTGCATTGCTCAGATCCCTTCTGCGGTTCCTCAGGGCAATTAGGAGCTAGGAATTCAGAGCCAACTGCGGTCGAGTTCTGCCTTCTCCACTTCCTCACTCGTGTATAATTTTTTTCGCTTTTCCCCGCCATATAGTCAAACCCTCTTTTCCTTTCATCTAAATGTCAATCAAAAACTCGTCTACACCTTGGGCCCTCAGGTGTACTATATTTGCCTTACAGTGTCTAAAAAGTACAGGTGTGTGTCCTGTGGGGCTTGCCTCCTGTGTTCAAATCTTGGTTCTCCTACTTACCTGCTGTGCAACCTCAATCAGGTTACTTAACCTATCTGGGCCTCAGTTTCCACTCTGGGAGTGCAAATGATATTAGTCCTTACCTTGTAGGGATGTTGTGATGCTTGGAAGAATGCCTGACACATCATAGATGCTATTATGGCTATGTACAAATCTGGAGCTTTCAAATAATGTTTTCAAGTTTCTGCAGCAAACCGCATTTTTCCTTCATGGCCATATTTGATGGGCTGAGTAGCTGAGAAGTGCCTTTTTCAGGTAGATGGGGCATGTAATTCCAGTTTGCCACAGCCCCCACCACTCCCAAGTACATGACCATAAATACCAGGCTATGATTAATAACTACTAAGAAACTTATCTTCCTTGCAATCAACAGTAATCACCTCATTGGGAAGGCAAGGAATGGCGGGACCTCTGTTGAATTAGAGTGCATAATTCTTTCTAAAGGAGGGATGGTAACTTTGACAACAGATCTGCATGGCCCGGGAAGGTTTAGTGACTTGCCCAAGACCACACAGCTTGTATTTGAGTCAGAGACTCATGAACGGAGTGTTCTCTAGCACAGAGTTGTGGAAATGCAGACCCGGAAGGGCCCCACTTCTCCCCGGAAACTGCCGTGGCCGGCGGAGGCACCCTGGGCATCCTGTGATGGAAGTTCCATGGGCAGCTCTCAGCCTTATGTTGCATCATGACCCAGTCCATGCTGCTTGAAACATTTTCACAGCTTCTGAGATCCTACACTGTCCAGGTTCTGCTCCCGTACCTCTGGCTGCTCCTGCCCTGACTCCTCTTCCTTTCGGGGAGTGTCTCTGGGGGACTCCTGGGACCCCTTCTCTCTCCCTAGGAGTGCTCCCCCACCCCCATTGCTCATTTCCATCTAAGGGCTGATGGCCCTTAAATATGACCTGTGAATTTTGCCCACTCCTCACCTCCCCGCAAGGCCTCTCACTCTCATCTAGTCCTGAATCAACCCGCATCATCTCCTTCCCAAATCCTACCCTCAGCCCCCTACCCAGGCCACCAAAACTGACGACTCCTCTAGTTCCATGTACTATGCCCCTCAGGGCAGACCCTTGGGAGGTGTCCTTGCTTCTTCCCACTAACCCCTAGGCTGTCATTCATCTTCTGCCCTGGGACACCTCCCGGACACCTGCACCCCACCTTAGGGCCCTGCATCCTGCCCAGTGTTCTCTCCCTCCCCATCAAAGCCCCGGTGCCTCCCTTGGGAGATGAGGCCCTCACCTCACCCACCAGCAGGGGCAATCCCCCAATGGCCCTCTGCAAGGCCCGGATCTCCTCCTTGGGGCCCGTGATGAGGGACGTGCCTGTGTCCAGGATGGCTGCACAACCCCGGGCACAGAGAGTCAGCCCCGTGGCCACCTGCATGCTGTGAGCGGAGGATGCAGTCATTGGAGCTGGAGTCCCAAGAGTCCAGGACTCCAGCCTCCTCCCTCAGACCCAAGAGTCCAGGCCCCCACCCCCCTCCCTCAGACCGGGACCCAGGACCCCTCACCGCTCCATGTGGATCTGCCAGTAGGCAGGGACCGTAACTGGCATGAAGGTGAGGGGTGGGATATAGTGTGTGGGGTCTGAGCCCCCCAGCACCAGCTCTCCTCCATCGGCCTCTTCGGGGTCCCTGCAGAGGCAAAGTGCTGTCCGCATCACTGGCATTCCCCCTGTCAGGCCTGAGGGGACCGGACTTCCTGCTAATGGGGGTGGTTTCTGGAATCTAAGCGGGCAGTGGAATGCAGGCAGGATTGGAAGCCAGGCGACAAGGGTAATGGGGCTTTTTTGGTGGAAGGTGGAACTTTGGGGCATTGAGAGCTTCCTGAAGTGGGGAGAGGACTTGTAGGCAGAACTTTGGGGGGCGAATTTTCCTGAGCTGAAAGTCATGGTACATGGGGTTTCTGAATCGGCCCGGGGTGGGGGTGGGGGGTGCAGGCAGCTTCCTGGGTGGGTGGCCAGACTTTCTGAATTACTTGTCTTGCAATCTCAAGAGGCCTAAGACTTCCTGAGTTGCCTGTGATGGGAAGAAGAGAGGGGGCAAGGCCTTCCTGGAAGGCAGAAGCTGGACTTCAAAGAAGACGGCAGGAAATACTAAGAGGTGGGTGGGGCTCCTGAGGGGGTTGGATGTCAGGGTGACTGAGTGGGCATAAGATTTTCTGACGATGGATGATGGGCCTCTGGGGCAAAGTGGATACTTCCTGGGGGTGGACGGGTCTTTCTGAGCATAATGTTGAATTTTCTGAGAGGTGGGTGCAGCTTCCTGGATTAAAATTGGCAATTCCTAATTTCTGGTGGCTGTGCTCAAATGGAATCTGAATTTTCTTTATGGTAAGGAAAGGGTTCCCAAATTTAGAATTTGGTTGAGGAGGGCTTGGAATTTCCTAGTTTGGGTTTGAAACATGAGGCATTTTGAATGGATGGTGGATTTCTTGAATTTGTCTTAAACTGTCTATTAGTGGATGGGACTCCTGAACAGGGTTCGGGTGTTTCTTATATTGGGTAGGTGACTTCCTGAATGGGAGATGGGACTTCCTGTGTTGGGCACAAGACTTCCTGAATAGAGAGTAGGACTTCCTGTGTTGGGCACAAGACTTCCTGAATAGAGAGTAGGACTTCCTGTGTTGGGTAGGTGACTTCCTGAGTGGAAGGTGGGACTTCCTTTATCAGGTAAGGGACTTCCTGAAGGAGAGCAGAACTTCCTTCTTGGGATAGACTCATAGATAGGTAGGACCCTCCCACCCCCGATACCTGTTGAGGTAGAAGGAGAAGACAGGCTTGTCCAGTATCCCCTGGTCCACCAGTACATCCAGCGGGGGCTGAACTCCTCCCACAGCCAGAATGGGAAAGCCGAGGCCCAAAATTCCATCAAAGTGGGCAAAAGTGAAGACCAGACTGGGCTCCCACAGGGCCTCTCCGAAAACCACCGATGCACCCTCTATTCCCCCAATCTAGGGGTAGGTACAGATGGGGCCAGTTATTTCTTAGGGGACACTATCCAAAAATCCCTAAGATCCCACACATCAAGGCATGAAGTCCAGATCTGGGGGTATCTGGAAAAAAGCCCAGATGCTTAGGAAACTCTGTCTCCCTACTTGGGAAGCCCCACCTCCCGACTTGAGGAGCCCTATCCATTGTCATAGGAAGCCCGCATCCCCAAAACCCTCCCTAGGCCACATGATTGTAGACACTGGGGCTCTCCCAGGCTCAAGTCTTCCTGGGCTCAAAGGTCACGCACAGTCAGCTTGTCCTCACTCAGGATGCCATCTAGACGCCCAGTTCCATATTGAATAGCAAACTTGGTCCCATTGGACCGGAAGGTGCTGGAGGCATCAGAGTCGAAGCGGTGGTGTAACCCTAGAACAGAAGATCCGTAGGTGTCACTGGGAGTCAGAGTCTCCCCAATGCCTCCTGCCACTCTGACCTTCTCACTGTGAGGGCATGTCGGAAGAGGATGTTGCCTCAAAAACCTGTGGGAAGCCAGAACCCAGGCCTCCTCTCCCCCTTCACCCCCATTCTGTCTTATTCTCCCCCATGAAAGCTCACAGCAGGGCACACTGAAGAAGTGGCATCTTTTGGACGGGACCCAGAGATTGGAGGAGCCAGTGTCAAAGACGACAGAGAAGTTTTGCGGGGGCGTTCCCAGCCCAATTTCCCCAAAATACTGGACCTAATGACAAAAAAGGAAACAGAGAGTAAATGAAGAGCTTGGCTCTTCACGGGGATGTGGAGACTGTGGGGGGCGGGGACTCACATCCAAGTAGTTGGAGAGAGGCACAAAGATGGGCTTGCCCTCAGTTGCTGCGGTTCCCCACCCGGGGAGTGCCACTGGCTCCACCCATCTCCTCGGTGGCTTCAGGGTCCCAGGTCCAAGGTGGGCTCGGCGGAGAGGGATCCTGTGGGGGAAGAGGACATGGACAGTTAGGAAGCTACCCTTCCTGGAGATCCTCCATGGCAGCCTTTCCCCAATAGGATATAATGGCAAATCAAACTTCTCTATGACTCTGTGACAACAGTTATTACCAGCAACCCTACAACAACCTTCCAGAAGATTGATGAAAAATGTCCCCAAAGATTCCAGAAGAGCAAGCCACCCCAAAGAGACCATCCCAAAGACCTTGCAATAATAGACTTTCCAAAGACCATAAGATCAGCCATCCTCTTTCCTCTCTCTAAGCCCAAGTCTACAAATAAATTCAATACCGCCCCCCCCCCCAAGGGATCTGACTCCCAGGGGAGTGAAATGCGGGACACAACTCCCAGCAATGAGCCTGGTCCTGGCCTCAAGGGATTGAGAATGCCTTCTTGACTACAAGGAGGAAAAGAAAGTTACCAAAATATGGTTTCAGGGCTAAGAGATTTCAGATAGAGGCAAGAGGCTATCCTGGAGGTTACTGTTATGCAAGCTTGAGCTAGATATTCCAAATGGCCACATATGCCAAGCCCAAATCAACAGTATCATTTTTCTGTGTATATACATATATATATATATATATTTCACAATAAAAAAAATGTTTTCTTTAAAAAGCCATCCTTAGAGAGTCTCTCTTCACACCTTCTCCAGACTCAAACTTAAATCTAGCTTTTGCAAAAATCTTCATGATGTTGTACCAAATCCCAGCTTCACTGTTTACACTAAAGTAAATTTCAGATCTCTCAAAGATTCAGTGAGAATATGAAATTATAAGAGCACTAGAAGGAAGTAAGATTTTAACTAATTCTGGGGAGAGGAAGGCTTTTCTAAGCATGCTACCAAGATCAGACATCACAGGGTGTGCCAGTTTGAATGTATTATGTCCCCCCAAATGCCATTATCTTTGATGTAATCTTGTGTGGACAGACCTATCAGTGTTAATTAGATTGTAATTCTGTGAGTGTTTCCATGGAGATGTGCCCCACCCAACTGTGGGTGATGACTCTGATTGAATAATTTCCATGGAGGTGTGACCCCACCCATTCAGGGTGGGTCTAAATTAAATCACTGTAGCCATATAAATGAGCTGACAAACAGAAGGAACTCAGTGCAGCTGAGAGTGGCATTTTGAAGAGGAACTGCAGCCAAGAGGGACACTTTGAAGAAAGCACAGGAGCTGCAAATGAGAGACAGTTTGAAGACGGCCGTTGAAAGCAGACTCTCACTCCGGAGAAGCTGAGAGAGGACAAACACCCCAAAAGCAACTAAGAGTGACATTTTTGAGGAACTGCAGCCTAGAGAGGAACGTCCTGGGAGAAAGCCATTTTGAACCCAGAACTTTGGAGCGGACACCAGCCACGTGCTTTCCCAGCTAACAGGTTTTCCAGACACCATTGGCCATCCTCCAGTGAAGGTACCCGATTGCTGATGTGTTACCTTGGACACTTTATGGCCTTAAGACTGTAACTGTGTAAGCAAATAAACCCCCTTTTGTAAAAGCCAATCCATCTCTGGTGTTTTGCATTCCAGCAGCATTAGCAAACTAGAACACAGGGGAATATGACTCTAAGATTTTAAACCTCTACAACTTCACCCTACACACACACACACACACACAGCTGTAAATAGTTAAAAGCCAACAACCTGGAAGAAATATTTACAAGTTGTATGTCAAAGAGTTAGTATCTCTAATATGCAAAGAGTTCCTACAAATAAATAAGAATAACGTAAACAAACAACCCAGTGTTGGAAGACAATTCTCCATGGATCTCTTGCATTTCTGCCTGTCTTGGAAACAGACGCTGACTGCCTTTTTCCAGACCATCTTTTCAAGGATGTTTAGTGAACAGCCTTGGAGGATAGAGATAGGTCTCCCTCTGGAGCAAAGGGCAGGCAAGCTCACTATCCAGTATAAAAGATTTGGGTTCTCTAAGCCCAGGATTCCTCTCCTGTAATCCACCCAATTGCATGTGCAGGCAATGGTGGCTTAGAAAACCGACACAAATGTTGACATTCTGGCTATTATTATGGCTTAAAATAAATGAAGTAAATCTCTATGCCAGTGGTTCTCAGTTCCATCATGAAAGGGAACCACCTAGAACAGGGGTGATGGGCAAGGTTTTCTATGAAGCCTTCCTAGGCCATATATGGTCTCTTCTGCAGCTACTCAAGTCAATCATTAGAACACAAAAGCAGCCATAGAGGATATGTAAATGAATGAGACTTCCCTTAAATTCTATTTGCAAAAATGGGGCACGTTGGATTTGGCTCTGGAGCTGCTGTAATTGTCAACCCTTGGCCTAGAGGGGTCATTAAATTCAGATTTCTGAGTTTCAGATTAACTAGGTCTGGGATGGGGCCTGAGAATTTGCATTGCCTCTCTAACAAGTCCTGGGACAATACTTTGAAGATTATCGCTCTTCGCATTGACATGCAAAATGTCTACTGGATATTAGATTCAAGAAGCAGATTAACAAACAGCATGTAAAATAATATTTTTGTACCTGCCTTGAGTCACTCCTTGGGGCCCTGCCCCTCACTCACACCTCCCCCACCCCACCCCATGACTCAGTCTTGAGAGCCCCAAGAATGTGAAGTGGGGAAACTGCTTCCTGAACCCTCCCCCCACATCAAGAGCTCCACCAGATGAGAAGAGAGGAAAGGAAGGGAGAGACTGGGAGGGGTGCAGAGGCCAGAAGGGGGATCACTAGGGTCCCCAAACTGAACTTCTAACATTTTAGAGGATATGAATCTGGGGGAGTCTGAGTTTAACTCAGATCTGGGCTTCCAAAATCTGGGGGTTCTCATGCCTGGAGACTCACCTCCCTAGAGGAGGGGAAGGGGTCCCGGAGGGTCTCAGGGTTGCAAGATCTTGGACTTAAAAGGGCTGGGGTTTGACCAGCCTGTCAATGTAGATCCATCAGGGGCGAGGACGTGGGCCCCCAAGAAAGGACAGTCATGGGTCCTGGGATTCCAGGTTTGGGCATCACAGAACTGGAGAGCCCCAGACTCGAAGGGTAAGAGGTGCAGCGTCCCAGGTTTGGGGTCGCAGTGGGGCCCCAGTACCGGATCAGCGTGGCCCCGGCAGGCTGCACGTCCAGCAGCGGCGGCAGCAGCAGCAGCAGCGACAGCAGCGGCGGCGGCGGCATCTCTGGGGACCCGAGAGCGGGCACGTTCCCTCCGACTTCAGACTCCACCCTGTTCCCTGCCCACCGCGGGGCTGGAGAGGTGACAGGTCATGTGGCTTCCCAGCAGGTGACGCGGGGGCAGGAGGTGGCATTTGGGGAGGGAGGTGCGGAGAACGTTTGGGGGGGGGGGTCCCCAGAAGTGATACTCCGTGTCCCTGGCCCTCCTTACTCCCAGATTTTGGGGGCGGGCGAGTCTCTTTCATCTGGGACCCGGGCCCCAACCGTTAACCTCCGTCGCTTCTACTTGTAACTTTCACTTCACTTTTCTGAAGCGTCAGTCACGAGGGTTTCCCTGGGCGTGTGGGGGGGACCGTGGTGAGGGCGCGCGGATGTGGCGCGCGCTGGAGTCCGGGGACGGCAGAGCGGCTTCGGACAGACGCCCCTCCGAGTCTGCAGTGGCACCGCCTGAATGTCAGAAGGCCCGGCACTTAGCATTTAATTTGGAAAATACTGAAAAACACAAAAATAAATAAATAAGTAAAAATCACTCGTAGTCCCGCCAGGATTGAAAAAGTGTGAAAAGAATTCACAGCGTCCTTTTTACTCTCCATCGTTCCCTTTTCTGCCTGATGAAGCTTCTCACACTTTAGCAAGCATCCGAAAAGCTAATTACAGATGCAGGTTTCTGGGGCCCGGTCCTCAGATTTTGATTCTGAAGGGCTGAGATGGGGCCCAAGAATCTGCATTTTGAAACAAACCCACAAACACCTTTTTGAGAAACTCCTTTCAAGCTTTTAAAAATGTTCTAGCCTAGACTTACATATCAATGTCAGCATGCAACCTCATTTTTAAAAAAAGTAAGTAAAAAGGTTTTACTTACTGATGCGAAACTTTGTGTGTGTGTGTGTTTAACCAGATACCTTGAACTTAAAAAAAAAAAAAACAAAACTTAGGGGTTAACTTGCATAGAGTAAAATGCACACCTCTAAAATGTACAGCCCTATGTCTTTATTTTTCCCGACATAGCATTATGAATATTTTCAAACACATAGAAAAGTTGAAAGAATCTAGTGAACCCACCTGGGCTGTACATGGCAGCATCTTCTTTCTCTTCCCTTTTCCCATGTCTTGCAGCTTCTGGGAGATCCCCTAGGGCTTCTTTTTCTGTGTCCAATTTCCCTTGCTTGGATTGGACAAGGGCTCACCCTTCTTCAGCTTGAGCACAGTTTGATAAGATCTTCAAAGTTCCTATTTACCATTGGGTTCACACCCACAGGAATGGATTAAGAACATGTTTTATTTGGGGGTACATAGCTCCAGGTCAGGCAACCGCCATCCCATCAAGATTTAGAACATATCCAGCACACCCCCAGCTCCCCAGAAGGTTCTCTCTTGCCTCCCCAAAAGCAGCTCAGCCTCCGACTCCAGTGATCAGGGATTAGTTTCTTTCATCCTTGAATGTCAAATAAACGGAATCATACAATGGGACACCTTTTGTGTCTGATTTCTGTCACTCACAGTTTTCCTTGTAGCCTTTAAAAATCAGAGCCTATAGGCTTACCTCTTCTTTTTGTTCCCAAGCATTTTATTATGAAAAAATTTCAAAAAATACAGAAGAGTTGATCAAATTTTAAGTTGGACACCCATAAACCCAACCAGCTAGATTCCACCATTAACAATTTGCTGGGTTTGTGTTATTACATTGCTAGCCATTGCTAGATGGTTCTCAACCGGCCCATGCTTTTGTCCCCCACTCCCCTCCAGAGGACATGTGGCAATGGCTGAAGACATTTGGGATGACTGTCACAACTCCAGGCGGGGGGTGTGCCTGGCATCTAGCGGATTCTATAGTGCACAGGACCCCCACCCACCCACCCAAGAATGATCTGACCTCAAATGTCAGTAGTGCTAGGTTGGGAGACCCTGAGGCCCTGTTCTCTCCATTCCTCAGGCTCAGGGGCCCCCCGGCCTTGCACTTCAGCAACTCACATCCACACAGCAACACAGCATTCTGGAGTGCCAGCAGTGCACTATTTATATCACCAGTCCCCTAGGAGGCTGCTCCCCCTTTTCAGTGTTACAGACAGTGCCGTAGTAACAGACTTTATAAATATTTTTCTGCACACCTGTTCCATAATATCCACATGTCAATTTCTGGCATAGGAATTGCTCGAGCAATGACTATAGCTAAGTGGTAGATTTTGATAGATATTCCTTGATTACTTCCCAGAGAGCTTCCAGAGCCGGAGTGGTAGTAACACCAATTTCCCACATCCTCACCAATGCCACACGTTATCTCCTGGGTGCAAAATGCTTTTCCACTGTTGTTGAAAATGTTCACTGCCCCAATTACTAATGCTGTTGAGAATGTTTCCCTCCCTCCCTCCCTCACTTCCTTCCTTCCTTTCTTCCATTTGTATTTCTACCTTCAGGATTTCTTTCATCTCTTGCCAATATGTACACACACACACACACACACACACACACACACACACTTTGAGAGTCTTTGATGCATCAAAATAACTCTACAAGTCTATTATGAAAATCAGTGGTCCCGCCCCACACTTTCTCCTCCCAATCTTCTCCTCCCAAGAGGCAACAATTTTCATTTCTTTTAACTGATAATATTGACATTTATCTCTACATCTCTAAGTAATGCATTTGTATTGCTACTTCTTGTTTTCTCTGTTTTAGACCTGACCTTTTGCCTTCCAACTATCAAAAATAAGGATTTAACTCTTTCCTTCTTCTGTCCACACTTTTAACATGCATTCTTCCCATCCCTCCAACCCCTTTAGTTTAATTGTCATGGTTTTTGTTAGACCAATATTCAGCATTTATTATTACTTCTAATCAGGAAGATGCGTGTTAAATCTACAATACAATGAAACTAGAATCTCACCAGAATGGCTAACATTAAAAAGTCTGATGATGACATATGTTGGTAAGGTCGTGAAGCAAGCGGAACTCTTATACATAGCTGATGGGAATTGAAATGGTAGCTACTGGGGAAAAACGCCTGACAGTAAAGCTGAACATATGCGTACCCCAAGATCCAGCAATTCTGCTTCTACATATACCCAGATAAGTGAGTTATATGTCACCCAAGACACATGCAAGATGTTTATGGCAGTGTTATTCATAATAGCCCCAAACTGGACACAACCTGTATTTCCATCAGCTTGAGAACAAACTCTAATGGGTATTCATTCCGCGGAACACTACTCAGCAACAAGAAAGAATAAACTGCTGATTCACACCAGAAAAAAAAAGAAAAACTCTCATGGACACAATGATAATAGGAGGAAGCCAGACATAAAAGAGTACATATTGTATCATTCCACTTACATGAAGTTCAAGAATGGGCAAACTAAGATGTGGTTATGGAAGTCAGAAAAGTGGTGATCTTTTGGGGATGGCATTGAACTGGGAGCGGACATAAGAAAGGGGCACTGGAGATGGTCTGTGCCTTGATCTGAATGGTGGTTTCATAGGTGTATTATTTACAATAGTAAAAATTCATCAGGCTGTACATGAATGATTTTACATTTACTCTCAGTAATTTTTATCTTGGAACAATGAAAAACAAGAAATACAGAGATAAATTCTGGAAAAAATCTGTGTTTACATTATTACGGCTATGTAAATGTTATACCCATTTATAAGGATTGGAAAAACTTAGTGACAAGCAGACTTGGGAGCATGTATTTGTTATCTAATGCAGGGTAACAAAATTCCCCTAAGCTGAATGACTTAAGACAGCAATAATCATTTATTATCCTTCATGGTTTCTCTGGGTTGGGAATTTGAGAGTAGCTTGGCTGGGCGGTTCTGGTTCATGAGGTTGCGGACAGATGTTGGCTGAGGCTGCAATCATCTGAAGACTTCCTCAAGGCTGGAGAATCTGCTTTCAAGATGGCTCACTCACACTGCTTGCCAGTGACTAAGGGCTTCTCTGTGGAGGCTGCTTGAGTGTCCTCACAAGATGGCAGCTGACTTCCTGCAGAGTGAGAGAGCCAAGTGACCCAGGGGGAAGCCATAGATCCCTTTATGAGCTAGCCTTGGTAGTCATCCCTATTACCTTCACAGGATCCTAATATTCACATGGGTCAGCCCCGACTCACAAGAGTGTGAATACCAGGAGACTGGGATCCATCTTGGAAACCATCTTCGACACTGGCTTCTCAGGAGCCCGGCTTTGGACGTGTTGAGTTTGAAATGCCTTTTAGACACCCACAAGTTGAAGTTAGCCATTAAACATACAGATCTCAAGTTCAGGAGAGAGGTTGGGCTGCCAACAGAAATTTGGATCTTGTTAAATGTGTTGCAAATATTTTCTTCCCAGGCTGTTTGTTACTTAGTTATTAAACGTATTTGTGGCAGTTTTAGTCATTATACGAGTTTCCTTTGGCCACTGTAACAAAGTAACGCAAACTGGGTGGCTTAAGTCAACAGAAATGCATTATCTCACTGTTCTGGAGGCCAGAAATATGAAATCAGAGTGGTGGCAGGACCAAGCTCCCTCTGAAAGCTCTAGGGGAGGAAACTTTCCAAACTCTTCCAGCTTCCGGTGGTTGCTGACAGCCGTGGCACTCCTTGGCTTGTAGCCACATCACTCCAATCTCTCTGCCTCTGACTTCCCCTGTCCTTCTCCCCCATGTATTGGTGTCTCTGTGTCCAAATTCCCCTCTTCTTATAAGGACACCAGTCATGTTGGATTTAGGGTCCACCCCTAAATGTATGACTTCATCTTAATATGATTACATCTGCAAAGTCCCAATTTTAAAATAAGGTCACATTCACAGGCTCTGGGTGAACATTGATGGAGGAGAAGGGGACACGATTCCACCCAGTATCGTTGTATAGGAAAAAAAATTTCCCTGAGTGGTCAAAAATTTGCATTATTTTTTCTATAGGGATTATGGGGACCCTAAGTATTACTGTAGGGACCCCTCCAGCTGGATGCTCATGCATTATTGTAAACCGTGTGTGTGGCCAGGACGCTGTGCGACCTATGTCCAGGTGAAGTCACACCTGCCACTCTGGCAGCTGACTGGCACCGCAAACCCCGCCCCTCCCAAGGCAATGATCCAACCTCTTGTCAATCACTGTGCTGACCCCGCCTCCCTAGCTGTCAATTATGGCCCCAGATCCACCCCCACGTGCTGGCAACGCCCTCCCTCTGCCTGTCAATCATTGATATTTCCACCAATCCCAGACTTCTCTCAGTCTCGTCTTGGTCCTTCCCCTCTTTGGGGGCTGTCTGACGATCTCCTCGCTCTTCTCTCTTTGAGGCTGGAGGTGGTGCCCAGTGCTTGTTGAAGGGGATTAGAGGAGGAGGGACCCCAGCTTTTAAACTGGAGAACTTGGGTTTTCCTTGAACATCCTGCAGCAGGAAATTCCCCCAGACGGACCCTAGCGGAAAGGCAGGGAGGTGAACCCGAGACCCTCAGCAGAGCCAGGAGGGAGAACCCTAAAGGAACAAAGGCTCAGGGGCTTCACAGATAACGATGCAATAGAGGGGAAGTAACACTGCAGGCGTGAAAGCCTTTTATTTATTTATTTTTACTTCATTTTAATTTTATTTTAATTAAAACAAACGAAAAAGATATTAAAGTATATGCATACACACACAGACAAATACTATTTTTAATATGAAAATTTCCAGACATGCAGAAAAGCTGGGGAAGTAGAAAGTAAAAACACCATATATATATGTGTGTGTGTGTGTGTGTGTGTATAGTTTTTTTCAACTATTCCACTATTACTGGACATGTTTGCAATCTTTTGCTATTACAAATTTACAAATAATGGCATATGATGCTGTTTTTTAAAGCAGTTTTATTGAGATATATTCACATACCATACAATCCATCCCAAGTGTACAATCAATGGATACTAGTATATTCGAAGAGTCGTGCATTCATCACCACAATCAATTTTTGCACGTTTTCATTAAGGAGGGGAAGTCTTGAGCAGGGGAGAGGAGATTCGAGGGGAGGGGGTTGGGCTGGTACAGACGGTCCATCCTTGTCATGGGGTGGGGCTGGGGGTGGGGGACAGCAGTGTCCGTGTGCGTCTTCTGGTGAGCTTGGAGTGCGCCCCTGTGGCAACCAGGGGGACGTTTCCTTCATAGCTTCTATTTGTTTTTGTTTTTTTTTTTTTCCTGCAAAAGAAGTGAGAATGAGGAGGAGGTAGGCTGATGGTCTCTTCACTGTCCTTCAAACGCACCTGACAGCCCCCTGCCTCAGGGCCTTTGCACAGGCTTTCCCCTCTGCCGGAAATTTTCCCTCCAGAAAACCTTACTCGCTCCCTCACATCTCCGATGAAACTTCACCCTCTAAGCGAGGCCTACCTCGGGAACCCTGTCGAACTTTACAACCACCCTGCCCCGGCATTTCCCAGTTCCTTTACCCTGCTCACTTTTTTTCCCATATCACATATCACCTTCTGACACACTCCTGCATGTCACTAACTCAGATGCCATCAGTTGTCAGATGCCACCATTTTCCTAGGTACTCTATGGAAGAAAATAAAGCCGCCAATTTGAATATAAGGTGCTACCGACACTAAGCCACGTGCATCTTGAAATCAGTGACACTGTCGCTACCATTAATTTACTGATCACTTTGATTGTCCCTTTCACCATTAGAACCTACGCCCCTATAAGGGCAGAGATGGCTTTCTGTTTCATTCGCTACTGTGTCTCCAGCATCTAGGACAGTGCCTTGCACCTAATAAACACTCAGTAAATCATTTTAAAGCCCAAATTTGAGTTCACCTTGCTGGGGGGGCCGGGGGGGGTGCTTCCCCGACACAACAAACAGTCGTTGTCTCTACGATCGATAACTCCCACTAGATGTCCCCCCTCCGTCTCAGCAGCCGGCCGTCCGGGTCGGGTCTCACCCCCCAGAATCCACTCCCCCCATTCCTGATTCCCCATCAAGTACCAACTCGAAGCCATTTCCTTCCCGCCCCCGGGGTGATGAGAGGCCTTGCCTGCAGAGCCCCACGCGGCCACACGGGGGCGGCGTGGACCCACGTTCCCGGCCACCGCCCGCCGCCGCCTGCCCGCCGCCGCAGTTCCTCCAGCAGCGCTGCTGGAAACCGCATCCCCACCCCGCCCCGCCCTCTCAAGCCCCCTGCTTTTGGCGCTGCGGTTCCTGCTGCCTGGAGTCCCGACGCGCTCACTTTCTCCAGCTTACGGTACCGCCCCCTCAGCCTCAGCCAATGGGACCCGGGTCACCCCTCATCAAGCCTGACCCCCTTCCTGGGTCTGCAGAATCGCGTTTGGAGATTGGATAAATGATCACCAGAATCTACAAATCCCGTTTATTTAATGGCCCAGCAGCTTTGTAAAAGAGCGATGATAGTCCGCGTCCGACAGTATAGCACAGAGAGGAGACGTCCCCGGCCCAAGAGCCCTCGCGGGGATTCGAACCCGCTGTCAGGCCTGAGGCACCTTGAGGGTCGGATTCCAGAATGTGCAGACAGCGTCAGCCACATCTGACCCACGAGACCCCCAGATCGGACACTGTTCGCTCTACGATTTTATCTCGCTCTCAGCTCCAGCCACTCTGCCTTCTTTGCTGTTCTTTTAATACGCCAAATTCATTCCTACCTCAGGGCCTTTGCATGGGCTGTTCCTTCTGCCTGAAACCCTCCCCCCACGTGTCCTTATGGCTCTCTCCCTTGCGTCCTTTACCTCTGGAAGTTTTTTCCAGGGGAGAGAGACATTATTTTATTTTCGCAGAGGTAGCTGCTGGCATTTAGTGGGCAAGGGTTGGGGGTAGTGGGCATAAGAAAAGCCCAAATATCCTACTGGACAGTCCGTCAGAAACTTGTTTATAATTATCTGACTTGCAGCCTCTTCTCTTTTACTTGCAATTCAAATGTAATTCTTAGCATGGTTTTGATAAACCCTGAATTTTTCCAGGGTGCAGCTTTATATATACCAAGGGAAAATTGTGTTTTTTCTTATTGCTAACTGTGTCAAGAGTTGGCCACAGTTTTGCATAAAATGGATCACCCACAGCAATGCTGCTTGAGGCATCTGAGCCGATGTACAGCTCGCCTGTATCAGATAGTGTGGTAGCTCTCAAATACAGTGATTCTACATTTCAGAGTCAGATCTGGCTGCTGTAGTGTGTCTTTAGTTGTATGTATGTTGAAACAGGTAGCATGTGTCAGCATATTAGGTGGAATTACACCTTACACATTAGTTGTGATTTTTAAAAATAGGGCTAAAAAATAATTGAAAGAGGGACTTAAACAGATATTTGCACACCAATATTCATAGCAGCATTATTCACGATAGCCAAAAGGTAGAAGCAACCTAAGTGTCCATCAACAGATGAGATTAGCAAAATGTGGTATAAAAATACCATGGAATATTATTCAGCCATGAAAAGGAATGAAGCTCTGATACATGCTAACATGGATGAATCCTGACAATACCATGTGGAGTGAAGTAGGCAAACCCAAAAGGACAAATATTGTATGATTTCACTGATATGAAATAATCAGAATAAGCAAATTCATAGTCAGAATATAGGCTACCAGGGGCTGGGGTGGGGGTAGGGAATGGAGAGTTGATGCTTAATTGGTGCAGAGTTTCAGTTTGGGGTGATGGAAAAGTTTTGGTAATGGATGGTGGTGATTTTAGCCAACATTGTGAAAGTAATTAACACCATTGACTTACATATTTGAATGTGGTACAAAGTGGAAATTTTAAGTTGTATATATATTAAAATTTAAAATTAAAAAAACGACATAGGACTAGACACCGCAGAGTGTACAGTTAATAGTACAACTGTAATAATATTCTTTCATCAATTTTAACAAAGGTACCATAACAATGCACATGTTAATAATGGGGGGGGAGCGATATGGGAACTCTGTATTTTCTACATGATTTTTCTGTAAACCAACAACTTCTCCATTAAAAAATTATTTCAAAAAATAGGGTTACCTATCAGGGAATTGCAAATCAAAACGACAATGAAATATCACTTTGCGCCCAATAGAATGGCTATAATAAAAAAGACAGGCAGTAACAAGTGTTGGTGAGGATGTGGAGAAACTGAAACCCTTATGCACTGCTGATGGGAATGAATAATGGTGAAGCTGCTTTGAAAAACAGTCTGGTTGTTCCTCAAATGATTAAACATAGAGTTGACATATAATCCAGCAATTGCTCTCCAATGTATAAACCCAAGAGAAATGAACATATATGTTCATGCAAAAACTTGTATGTGAATGTTCATATAAGCATTATTTATGAGAGCCAAAAGGTGAAAATAACCCAAATGTCCATCACCTGATGAATGGATAAGCAAAATGTGGTTTGTCTATGCAATGGAATATTGTTCAACCATGAAAAGAAGTGAAGTCCTGACACATACTACATCGTGGATGAACCTTAAAAACATCATGCTAAGTGAAAGAAGTCAGTCACAAAAGTCCACATATTGTATGTGTCCAGAATAGGCACATCCATAGAGACAGAAAGGAGATAAGTGGCTGCCAGGGGCTTGGGGGTTGGGGTGGGGCTGGAGGGCAGAAGGGGAGTGGAAATTGGTTGCTAATGAGTGCAGGGTTTTTTTGGAGGTGATGAAAATGTTCTAAAACTGATCTTCGTGATTGCCCAGATTAATGGTTGCCCAACTCTGTGAGTATACTAACACTCCATTGAATTGCACACTTTAAGTGGGTGAATTGTATGGTATGTGCATTTTCTCTCCATAAAGCTACTTTCAAAAGTTAAGGGACACTGGACCAGTTACAGGTGAGAACATTCATCTGCAATTAGGTCCAGGTAACAAATGTGCCACTGACTGAATGCTTCTATATGACAGACACTATGCTCCCCAAATCCTTACACCCTTCATAAGAAATACAAATAGTTATATCCGTTTTACAGGTAGGTCAACTATGATGTAACTGGCCCTCAGATTTTGTAATTCATCATCAGCCTTTTGCATTGTTCTAATACTTTAATGCCCATAAGAATAAACAAAGATCAGGGCTTCTTGTTTGAGCCCTCTCAATTCATGTTGTTTACCTCATTAAATCATAACGACAATGCAGTAAGGTTGATCCTCTCCTCCTTTCAAGTTTACAGGTGAGAAAACAGAGGCATAGGGAGGTTAGGTGAGTTGCCCCAAAGTTCCACATCAAGAAAGTGGCAGGGACACCCATATCTTCCGACCCCAGTGCCCACGTTAACAACTTCTCTTTACGGGTAACACCCATGGGTGAAATATTCCACAGCCTCTAAATACAGGACAGGGTAGAGCATTGGCTAAACACAGAAGGAACTTTGTGTTGGGCAAAACAAGTTAAAAAAGAGCATAGATCTATATTCTTATACTTATTTTTACAAACACCTGTATATCTGGAGCCGGAAGGCTGTAGAACAATTTTCATCTTCTTCTATCTGTTAGAATTTTCTCACTTTTCTTTAAGAGCTTTACCTTATTTCTTCTTTCTTCCCTTCCCCTTTCCCTTCTCCTTCTTTTTTGCCAAGGGAAGTCTTTAAAAAAATATCCCAATCACCAATCATTAAAAACTAAGCATCTTCTGGATCCTGAATTGTAGTTTAATTAATGTGAAACCAACAAGCTGCACACCTCCAAAATCCGAAAACTTGTAACAAACAAAAGAGGACAAAAATGCGTTAACCAGCCCAAAGCAAAATGAAGCTACAGCGAGGGAGACTAATAACGAGTACATCTTTCGTCGCGGGGACAGACAGAAAGAAGCTTGGATGTCTCCGCGAATGGTCCCGGAATTCTTCTGCCAGACCCCAGGGGAGCTACCCGGCCGGAATAAACTTCCGGTGGGTACACTACTTCCGTGCGGGGCAGCCGATTCGGCCTGGCCTAGGCGGACCGGAAGTCCGTCACCTTTCACTCCCCGCCCTTGTCCAGAAGTGACGCACGGCGGGGTTGCCGGAAGAAGTGGCGAAGTTACTTTTGGAGGGGTCCTAAGCAGTGGCAGCGTGCAAGGGGACACAGAGGAGGAAGAAAAGCAGAGAAGGGGGACAGAGGCAGGTGCGCCCGAGAGCAGAGGGGCGCGGGAGGAGTCCCGGGCCCGGCGTTTCCCGGCGTCCCCCGCGCTGCTCCACTCAGCCCTCTTGGTCCACTGCCTCCCCTCCGTAGCTCGCGCCGCCCCGGCTGTTTCCAGAGCAACGGGAGCAGGAGACCCCCGCCGGAGGCCGCCCACGAGACCCCCGCGCGCAGCCATGAGCCCCGCCCCCCACTGGTGTTCGGAGAGGGGCGGGACCTGGAGCGAGGTGAGGGGGCGGGGCATGGCGGAGAAGGTGGGGCCAGGGCGCAATGGGCGGAGTTGGGGCGGGATCCGGCGCGAGGTAATGGGGCGGGGCTTGAAAGGAGGGGGTACAGATGGGGTGGGCTTGGAGCCAGGTGATGGGGAGGCGCGTGATGGGCGGAGATGGGGCGGAGCATGATGGGAAGAGGTGGGGTCAGAATGAGATGGGGGTAGCTTTCTGAGATGATGCGAGGCGGAGTCTGAATGGGAGTAGGCGGGGTGAAGGGGAAGGGAGGAAGCGAGGGCGAGGCGTGATTGAAGGGTGGGACCTGGAGAGCAGGTGGGTGGGACAGGGAGGGGGTGCCTGGAGACCCGTTTGGAGCAGGGGAAGGGGCGTGGCTTTAGGAGGGGCGGGTTTTTAGGCTGGCAGGGGTCTGGCCTGGGGCTAGGGTGGAGTTTGGATGGAGTTGGATGGAGTTGGATGGAGTTGGAGAAAGGAGTGGGGTCCCCATCAGGCCTTGTAAGTGGCACCACCCGACTCTCCATGGCCCCACCAGGCCTTTAAGCCTCTCTGTTCTGTAGGCTGCTCCGTGACCCCAACATGTCCACCCCCACCACCAGTTCCCCGGACAACCCCCTGCCTGGTGAGTGACCTCCCTCCCACCCAGCCCCCCTCACACACTGTCAGGAGCTGCTCACTGTGCCTCCTTCTGTTTCCTCCCTTTCCCAGGAAATGCACCCCCTCAGCCCGGCGCCCCCTCTTCTTCCCCTGCCATAAAGGAGGAGGGTCCAGAGCCATGGACTGGGGGTCCGGACCCTGATGTCCCAGGCACTGATGGGGCAGGCTCGGCCTGCAGTGTGGGTGAGACAGGACCCGGGGCGGGGAGGGGGCAGGAAGTTTGTGTGGGGAGTCTGGGAAGGATCTAGGGAGAAGGCAGATAGATGGGAAGGGAGAGGTGGGATTTTTTAATCTTCTCTTCCTCCTTGACATCTCTTACTTTAAGTGATTCTTTGGGGTTCACCCACACCTCTTTCCCTCTGAATCCCGGTTTCCCTGGGTGTGTGTCTCTTTCCCTTACCATCCTTGGGCTCTTTGCCTCGGGCTCCCTCCAGGCTTGTCTGCAGCTCTTGCTCACAGTCTCTGTCCACCCACCCCAGTCACCCCATACCCAGCGGAGGAGCCAGAGCGCAAGCGGAAGAAAGGCCCGGCTCCGAAGATGCTGGGCCACGAGCTGTGCCGTGTGTGCGGGGACAAGGCCTCTGGCTTCCACTACAACGTGCTCAGCTGTGAAGGCTGCAAAGGCTTCTTCCGGCGCAGCGTGGTCCGTGGTGGGGCTGGGCGCTATGCCTGCCGGGGCGGCGGCACCTGCCAGATGGATGCCTTCATGCGGCGCAAGTGCCAGCAGTGCCGGCTGCGCAAATGCAAGGAGGCGGGCATGAGGGAGCAGTGTGAGTGCTGGGGTGGAGGGGGCGCAGCCAGCTGGGCCCCCACCCAGCCTGGGGCCTCTGCTGAGGCCGGCGTCCCCCCACAGGCGTCCTTTCTGAAGAACAGATTAGGAAGAAGAAGATTCAGAAGCAGCAATTGCAGCAGCAGCAGCAGTCGCCTGTGGGGCTGGGGAGCAGCAGCAGCAGCTCAGCCCCTGGGCCTGGGGCCTCTCCTGGAGGGTCAGAGGGAGGCAGCCAGGGCTTCGGGGAAGGCGAGGGGGTCCAGTTGACGGCAGCTCAGGAACTGATGATCCAGCAGTTGGTGGCAGCCCAACTGCAGTGCAACAAGCGCTCCTTCTCGGACCAGCCCAAAGTCACGGTACTGCCCCTTCCATAGCCTCGAGGAGCCAGTAGGGTCTGCCCAGCTGTGGCCCAGGGTGTGGGGAGGGAGGGAGGCTCTGGAGCCCAGGGGCTTTGAGAGGAGGCTCCCCCAAGGTGCTGGCTTTGCCTCAAGATGCCCCCACAGCTTTGGGCTTGGGGGAGGAGTCCTGGGAGTGACCCTGGTCCCCCTGTGTCGCCAGCCCTGGCCCCTGGGCGCAGACCCCCAGTCCCGTGATGCCCGCCAGCAGCGCTTCGCCCACTTCACAGAGCTGGCTATCATCTCGGTCCAGGAGATTGTGGACTTTGCCAAGCAGGTGCCCGGCTTCATGCAGCTGGGCCGCGAGGACCAGATTGCCCTGCTCAAGGCGTCCACCATCGAGGTAAGGGCCAGGCGCCCGGCCTTGTGGGGCCCTCCCCCTCTGCCTCTGTGGAGCCCAGAGAAGCCACAGGACAGGTGCTGGAACAGCCATGCGCAGGACCCCCTGTCCTTGCCTTCTCGGGGGAAGATGGTGTCAAATACGGAAATGAGAAAGTCAGAGGCTACATGGCGCTGAGGAGAGAAAGAAGGGCTGCGGTGGGGAATGGGTGAAGGTCGTGCCGGAGGGACCCATTTAGAGTGTTCTGAGAAGGCTTTTCAGAAGCGTTGGCATCAGAACCAAAGCAGGGGCACCAGGTAGACGCTGCGTATCTGCTGTACGCCAGCCGCGCTCTGGGTGCTGGAGATAGAGCAGTGAGCAACCCCAAAGCCACCTGCCTGCCTCATCACAGTCTGAGGAAAACAAGTTCTGGGTGGCTGGCACGAGCTTGACGGCACCTGGAGGAGGGCCAAGCATGACGTGTGTGGGGCACGGGCCTGAGGCCCGGGGGGGCTGAGTGAGGGGGATTGGGGGGGATGGGAGGGGCAGGCACGGTGGTCCTGGCGGGCTGCCCTGCCCACCCCGTTCCTCTGCCATCCTCAGATCATGCTGCTGGAGACGGCCCGGCGCTACAACCACGAGACAGAGTGTATCACCTTCCTGAAGGACTTCACCTACAGCAAGGATGACTTCCACCGTGCAGGTGGGCTGGGCTGGCATCCCCTCTGCACCCCTCTCCTCTGTCTTCTGAGCTGGGGGGACGGTGGGGAAGGGAGCCAGCCTGGTAATGAGGCCTCCACAAGCTCCAAGCCGCCACCAGCCGCCGACTGTGCACAGCGGATCCAGTGGAGCACGAGATGGAGTCACTGCTCTCACGGGGGGCCTCTTGGTGAAAATTAGGAACCCCCACCCCCAGTCCCCACTGCAACCTGGTCTCATCGGAGAGAGGGCAGGCTGGATCTCGGGCCGTTGTGAAGTGTGCGACCTGCCCAGCAGTGTGGGGCAGCCCTGGTCCCTGCCCTCCAAGAGTATTTCCCTATGTGATGTGGGTAGGTGGGCTTCCTGGAGGAGGTGCAGTTGCATTGAAGCCTGAGGGGTGAGAGGCATGGCTGAGGACAAGCGGGTGAGGAATAGCATGGCTAAGGTACCGTGAGCACAAAGGCTTTGCTACCTGTGGACTTTTCCAGTGAGCCCGCCTTCTCCGGTGTGCCTCCCTGGGTCCCCTCTCTCTGCTCCCGAATGTCCCCACCTAGACCCAACTGCTCTTTTTCCTGTAACCCCCAGCCTCAGCCTCCACACCACCCACCGCATCCCATGAACCCCTTGACTGTGAGCCTGGCAGGGGGGTCAGGAGGTCTCCAGAGTGTTTCCAGTGGTGGGGAGGGGGAAGAGCCGGACACGTTCAAGCAACTACAAGGAGAGCGATCAGCCAGGGCACAGGGAGTTGGGGCTGGAGGGGAGGCTGGATCCAGCCACTGCTCACACCTCCCTGCCACCTCCTGCTCCCAGCTGCAGTCACGCCTCCCGGGGCTCCTTACTTCACCCGGCCTGATCTAGACCGTTCTCCACACCCCAGTCAGAGGGATCCTGTGAGCACCCCAGTCAGCTCAGGTCCCTCCTCTGCTTGGAAACCCCTCTCCCCATGGCTCCCATCACAACTCAAAGAAAAGCCAAAGCCTCCCCAAGCTTGCTGGGCCCAGCACGCTTCACCCCCGATCCCTCCCTGCCTGCACCTCCCGCCCTTTCCTCACTCACTAGCTCTAGCCACATGGGACTCCTTGTTCTCATTTGAACCCACTAAGTATGCTTCAACCTCAGGACCTTTGCACTGGCTGTCCCCTCTGCTGCAAACTGGGGACCAACTTGTCCTTGTTTGCTCAGGAACTTTTCCCGGTTTTAATTCAGAAAGTCCTGTGATCTGGGAATCACCCCCTTCTCAGCAAACCAATGGTCAGTCACCCCACCTGGAACTCTGCATATCCTCCCAGCTCGCTCCTTCCGATCTTCAGATCTGTGCCCAGATGGCACCCTATGGGGAGGCCTCCCAGGCCGCCTTGACTGGAATGTGACTTTGGCCTTGGTCTGTCCCAGTTGCCTTTCCTGCCTCATTTTGTCCCATAGACCTGACCACCATCTCACGAGCTGGGTATTGTCTATTATCTGTCCCCTGAACCCCCAGTGTAAGTTCCATCTGGGTGGGGACTTTGTCCTGTAAGCAGCTCTGTCCTCAGGCCTGGCATGGAGTAGGTTCACAATCAAGTTTGAGGAGCAAATGAGCCAGTCTTGGGAATGAAGTTGGCTTTACCCTGAGAGCAGTGGAGGCCAGGGCAGGAAGTGACTGGCTTAAGAGAACTTCCTTCGCTGCTGAGAAGGGGAGGAGGACAGACACCCAAAAGCCAGGGAGGAGCTGTCGCTGCGGAGGCGGAGCGCGGGCTGGTGGAGGGACGGTAGTGTGCCCTGCGTGTGCTCACTCCTGTTCGCTCCCTGCACTTGGGAGGGGTGCTGCACTCAGACAGCAGGCAGACATCTCATGGGTGGTGGGGACACAGGGTGGCTTAGTTCCCTGGGGGCTGCTGTAACAAAGTACCTCAAACTAGAGGGCTAAAAACAAATTCTCCCACCATCCTGGCCGCCGGAAGTACGGGGGCTGTAGTGGGATCTCGCCTCCTCCTAGCTCCTGGGGGTTTGCCAGGGCTTGGCAATCCCTGGGCTTTGCTCTCTGCCTCTCCTCTCTGTCTCTTTCTCTGAATCCAAGTGTCCTCCTAAGGACATGTGTCACAGAGGATTGGGGCCCACCCTGCTCCAGTTGGGCCATGTCTCAGCTAATCACATCTTAAGAGATCCTATAGCCAAATACGGTCACGATCGCAGGACAGGGATTTAGGACTTGAGTATGGCTTTTTGGGGAGCACAATTCAACCCATAGCAGAGGGGAACAGAAATGACCACAGCTTGGTAATTACCGCTGTTTCCCTCCCCCCTGATGGGCGGTGTCAGGTCCCGGTGTGGGGTCTGGTTTCTGGGGGAGGGGCTGGTATTGGGCCGGGCCCCTGCCCCCGCCTCCTCACTTTTCAGCCCGCTCACAGGCCTGCAGGTGGAGTTCATCAACCCCATCTTCGAGTTCTCGCGGGCCATGCGGCGGCTGGGCCTGGACGACGCCGAGTACGCCCTCCTCATCGCCATCAACATCTTCTCGGCCGACCGGCCCAACGTGCAGGAGCCGAGCCGCGTGGAAGCGCTGCAGCAGCCCTACGTGGAGGCGCTACTCTCCTACACGCGCATCAAGAGGCCGCAGGTAGGGCCGCGGGCCCGCCCCGCCCACTGTCCCCGCCTCCGCAGGGCCCCGCCCACTGTTCACGCCCCCTCACTGCGCCCAGGGCCCCGCCCACTGCTCGCGCCCCCTCACTGCGCCCAGGGCCCCGCCCACTGCTCGCGCCCCCTCACTGCGCCCAGGGCCCCGCCCACTGCTCGCGCCCCCCTCCCGTCTGCCCACTACGCCCAGGCCCAGCCCGCGCGGCCGGGGAGAAGCAGGTCTGAGTCTGGGCGAGTGCCGTGGAGTCCAGGCCCTCGTGGGGTCATCCTGGGGCTGGGGGCCTGCTTCCTCGCGCGAGCCCACCGTGTCTGCCCTAGAGCGGCACTCTGCGCCCCGGACGCTGCCCTTCCCTGAGGAGGCAGGCCTAGTGGGGGCGCCCCCGCTCTGCCCACCACGTCCCACGCTGGCGGGCCCGCTCGGCCCCGGGAGTGAGGAGCACTGGTGGTTTGGGGGGCCAACTCTGGCCGCGCGGGGCAGGGCCGGGCCAGCGCTATCGCTTGCTTCACCCTGTCCGCCCGTAGGACCAGCTGCGCTTCCCCCGCATGCTGATGAAGCTCGTGAGCCTGCGCACGCTGAGCTCTGTGCACTCGGAGCAGGTCTTTGCCCTGCGGCTTCAGGACAAGAAGCTGCCGCCCCTACTCTCTGAAATTTGGGACGTCCACGAGTGAGGGGCCTGCCGCCGCGCGACAGTGGGTCGCTGTCGTTCCTTCCTCCTCCTGGGGTGGGACGCCCGGCCTGGGGCCCCACTTTGGCTTGGAGCCCAGGCCCCGGCCTTGCCAGCCCTTAGCCCTCGGGATGAACCCCAGCTGCTGTCCAAGCGGGCTCTTGGTCCCTCCCTTCCTGCCCACCAAGTCTTCCTGGAAGGGGTGGGTGCATCACAGGCCCCAGCCTGGGACCCCCTCCCCGCGGCCCTCCCCTCCCAGCTCACGCCTCCAGCCCATGCGCAGTGCACCTTGACCGGAGGGAGGGGCGGCCCACGGCTCCCCCCCACAGCCTGAGACCGAAGACCTCTCTCTGCTCCTTTTATTTAATAAAAACTTTAAAAACAAAACAAAAACAGGAAAACAAAATACGAATACAAATTTGCGCTGAGTTGGAGAGGGTTTAGAAAGAGAGGGGATGCCTGTGGGGGTCTTTTCCAACACCCTGAGCGGCGCGCAGAGCCGGGCATTCTACCCCTTCCCGCCATGCCCAGCCTCGCAGTCTGGACCCCTAGTGGCACAGAGGGAAGCAGAGGCAACCCTGGTGTCAGTCTAGTGGGGGCAGACACCGACACCACAGCCCAGGGTCATGTGCACTGGGCGCCATGGGAGCCCAGGAGGGTGCTCAATGGTCTCCGGGTCACCGTCCTGTACCAGGTGAATCTCGCTCTTGAAGGACACAGGACGCGAGGGGGTGAGGAGAGAGGCTTTAGTCTAGTCAGGTATTTTTCAAGGCTTCCTGTGGGCCAGGCACTGTTGGGCATTCTGGGGACAAAGACGTCCTTCATCCAACAAAAATTTATTGAGTATTTACCGGATAGTTTTGGTGTTGGCAACGGAACGAGACAATCCTCCTCTGAGGTTAATACCATTCAGGGCTGGCAGTGGGGAGAGGGGTCTCAGTGGGGGCACCCAATGGCAGTAAGGGAGCGTAGAGGAGGAGTCGGGAGGCGATGTCCTAGCTGGGACCCAACAAACCAGTATCCGCCGGCGGAGGGTTGGAACTGAGGGAATGGCACGTTAGAGACCCTGGCGAATTCAGAGTAAGGACAAGCCATTGCATTCGCATAATTCTTCCTTCCCCCGGGCCAGGCCCTGAGGGGACACCCGGTGAGCTGCGTGGACATTCTGGAGGGTGGAGGGGGCGTGGCCCTGGGGGACAGGAGGGTACCGAAAGGCCCGTTGAGGGGGCGGTGGACATGAGCGTAGTAAAGCCATCGCCCCGTGTCAGGCAGTGTGCTCGGCACCCCACATCTGCGCTGTCTAGTTTACGCATGAGGACACTGAGGCCGTGAAAAAGAAGAAGCCTGGAGGGACCGAGCTAGAATCTGCCAGGTTCTGCGGGGCGAGCAGCGCGAGGTCTTACACTGGACGCAGCCGGGGACGAGCCGGCTGGTGGGCCGGGAAAATGCGCGCGCAGCGCCCGCAAACCTGCCAGGCCTTCGGAACCGAGGGGCGTGGCCTATTTGTAAGCAGCGCTTGGGGGCGTGGCTCTGAGCCGCCTGAGGCAGAAGGGGGCGGGGTATGGCCAGAATACGCGAGCACGTTGGGGGAGGGGCGTGACCTGTTCCCTAATTGGGGGACCGGGGCGTGGTCCAAGGAGGGGGGCCAAGTTGCCGGGCGGGGCGTGGCCTCACTCGTGCCGGGGTGGAGTGGGCGTGGCCCGGCTCTGCGCGCTGCGCTTCTGAGCTTGCGCGCGCCGGAGTCAAGGGTCACGGCGGGGCGGTGTCGGCTGTGGCGGGAAACGCTGTTTGAAGCGGGTGAGGACAGGTAGAAGGGGGATTGAGGGGATTCGGCCTGGCAGGGGAGGGAGCCCCAGGGGCCGGGCACGGAGGCGTGAGAGAGGGTGGCGAGCGGTCGCGTGGAGCGTGGCGGCGGGACGGAGCCCCCTGACCCGGCGGCGCGCCCGGAACAGGAGCCGGGACCCGTGGTCTCTTGGGCGCGTGCGCGGGGGCGCGTGGGGAGAGGCGGTGGGGGAGGCTCCTCGGCCTGCGGGGGCGCATGCGCGGGGTCCGCTGGGCTCCAGGCCTTGCGGGGACTCGGCTGGAGGGCCTTGGGGGCGACTGGGTCTGAGCGGCTTTTGGGGAGCCGAACGGTGCGCGGGGGGTCGTGGATGGTGTCATCCTTTGGTCACTGAATATTTATTGAGCATCTACTCTGTCTGCAGCATGAACTGCGCAGAGAAGGTCCGTGCCGCGGGCAGGGGAAGGCGAATGGTAGATCATAACGATAGTAATAAGAAAGCAGTGCTTCCAGGCTGCGATACCTTATCTGAAGGGAGGTAAAACGGGGGTGCGATCGGTTGGAGTGGTCAGGAAATGCCTCTCCGGGGAAGGGACATTTGAGATGAGCGGTCAGCCATGTAAAGAAGAGGGTAGGGGAAAAAGGTTCCAGGCAGAGGGAACAGGTGCAGAGGGCCTGGGGCAGGAAGGAGCTTGTCCTATTTAGGAACAGGGGAGAAGTAAGGTGACGTCTGAGACGCCAGGGGGAGCCAGGTCAGGTAGGGTCTTGTGTATCTCCCTCTTGTGTCTACCTTGGTCAGGAGTTTGGCTTTTCTTCTCGGTTCCACGTGGAGCCATGAGAAGCTTTTGAGTTTTGGAGTAACACAATCCAGTTTATGTTTTGAAAAATTCATTGGCTGCTCGGTGGAGAGTGGATTGTAACAGGAATAAGAGTGGATGGAGGGAGACCAGTTAGGAGATGGGAGGAGATTATACGGGGTTTGGCCTGGAGTGGGGGTGGGGAGAATCTTTCAGGCTTGGGGCATCTTTGGGGGTGGAGCCACAGGACTGGTTGATGGGCTGGACGTGGGAGCCCAGGATGCCTCTTGGGCTTGTGGCTTGAGCAGCAGACCAGATGGGGAATGCTGAGGTAGCAGCAGATTTGGGAGCACCACCCTGACGGCAGGGTTTAGAGGGGAGCACGGGAGGAGGCAGGGTGACGTCAGTGCCTCACCTTCCCAGCCCCGTGCAGTCTGACCCCAGGAACCTGTTGTTGCCTGTCTGTCTCCTCCCTTCCTGCACCTGGGACCCAGGCCTCTCCTGTCCTTCAGAGAGGCTCTGTCCCCACCGACTCAGGGCCTTTTCCACACTCTTGAGTGAGACCCCACCTTGAGCTTTGGAGACCTTCATAGTCTCAAACAGCCCCAGCTGAGGGTGCACATGTGCGATAATAGAAGCGCGAGCTGTGGTGGAAGCCTGGAGAGGCATCTGATCACCCTGGAGTTGTCGAGCTCTGCTGTGGCTCCAAGGATGCAGTGAGGTTCCATGGTCAAGAGAAAGGGGGTGATGCTCGGGACCCAGAGAGGGTGGGGGAAGCAGGCACGGACCCAGCCAGTCCCAGGCCGGTGTTGAGGGCAGCGACAGAGACGCTCGGGAGATAGACAAGGCCAAAGTACGAAAAGAAAAATGTGTAGTTTTTTGGGGGCCAAGAGTGAAGTATTTAGTTATTATTTAATGGTTTAATCCTTCACTCAGTAGATACATGTGAGCCAGGACACAGTGGCAAACAAGCAGACCAGTCCATCTTCAAAGTCTGTCTCCCCTGCTGGGCTGTGAGACCTGAGGTGGTTCTTGACTGTCAAACTCACCTCACAATCTCCCCGGCACAGGCCTGGTGTGCAGAGAGGTCGGCGGTCGGGAGTGGTGGTTGCTAGCAGGCTCTGGAGCCAGCCTGCCTGAGTTTGAACCCTGGTTCCGTCTCCCTGAGCTGGCTGTGTGACCTTGGGCAGGCTCCTTCACCTCTCTGGGCCTTGCTTCCAACACTGTCCGAACTTCAGAGAGCTTTGATTTTAATTCACAGATTCATTGAACTATAATTCCCTTATCATTCAGTTCACTCATTTATAGTGTACAATTCAATGGTTTTTAGCATATTTACAGATGTGAGCAACCATCATCATAGTCAATTTTAGAACATTTTTGTCACCTTGAAAAGAAACGCTGTACCCTTTAGCTGTCACACACACCCCCAATCCGCCCAGCTCCCTGAGTCCTAAGCAACCACTAATCAACTTTCTGTCTCTGTAGATCTCCCTGTTCTGGACTTCCATCTGAATGGAATTACACACTGGGTGGTCTTTTGCATCTGGCTTCTTTCACAGAGGAAAATGTCTTCAGAGTTGTTCCAGTTTGCTAAAGCTGCCAGAATGCAAAATACCAGAAATGGATTGGCCTTTAAAATGGGGGTTGATTAGTTCACAAATTTACAGTTCTATGGCCATGAAAATGTCCCAGTTAAGGCATTAAGAAGATGATACCTTCTCTGAAGAAAGGCTGATGGCATCAGGGCTTTCTCTGTCATGTGGGAAGGCACATGGCTGGAGTCTGCTGGGCCTCTCCCACATTTAGTTTCTGGTTTCTGTGGTTTTCTCCCAAAAGTCTCTGGGATTCAGTCTTGGTTTCTCTATTAGCTTCTCCCAAGGGTAAACTCTGGATGACATATCTTACTTCCCTCCACAATGTCTCTCTCAGCTTCTCTGCACTGTCTTTCTCTGTGAGCTCTTTTAAAGGACTCCTGTAAAGAATTAAGACCCATCTTGAATGGGCAGGGTCACATCTCCATGGAAACAACCTAATCAAAGGGTCCCATCCACAACAGGTCTGCCCCCACAAGAGTAGATTAAAAGAACATGACCTTTTATGGGGTACAGAACAGATCAAACCAGCACAAGGGTTCATCCATGCTTTTCCATGTGTTGGCACTTCATTCCTTTTCACAGCTGCATAATATTCCTTTACGTGGACTGACCACATTTTGTTTATCCATTCTTCCTTCTTTCAGCAAATACTTCCTGAGCAACCTCCCCCTGCCAGACTCTTAGGGTACTTGAGTGAACAACACACAGACCCCCCCTCAACCCACCCGCACAGAGCTCATCTTCCAGCTGGGGGGCCAGACAGACCACAAGCCCCAAATAAAAAGACACCACCCCAGATGGGGCTGTAGGGGCCTGGCCAGAGCACTGCCTGGGTAGGGGGTGGACAGGGACAAGAAGGGGTTTGTCACAGGATCTGTTTTGAAGGTGTACCTGAAGGTATTTGCAGGTGGATTGAGTGTGGCCTGGGGAGAAGAGAGCAGTTGGGGTGACTCCATGAGCTCCCGTTTGCTGAGGTAGGGGAGATGGGTGGGGTGAAGGTTTGGGGCAGGCCAGGAGCTGGGCACTGGCCTCGTGGAGTTGGAGGCGACTGGAGAGGCGTCCCCAGGATGGGGATGTCGAGTGGGCAGTGAGATCCGTCAGCCTGGACCTAGGGGAGGGGTCCGGGCAGTCGGAAGGGTGAGAGCAGTCAGTGTAGAGATGTGAGACTGGTGCCATCATGTGAAGTCATCATGGGAGTGAGTGCCCCAGAGAAAAGACTAGAAACGGCACTGGAGCCCTGCTGAGGACTGTGTGGTCTGGCTGTCCCAGTCGCTGCTCAGGGTCTGCTGCTGAAGGAGTGTGGACGGCAGAGGGCACAAGCGCTTACTGATCAACCCCCTGCACTGGGGTGGACGAGAGGGGAACATGGGGATGCCCTTTTCTTGATGCTGCCTGCCTTGCCCGTGTCCTGGGGGACAGTCCTGGGATGGGGTTAAGCTCAAGAGCCTAGGTTTGGCTCCGGGTGACACCCTCCCCCACAACCTCTGTGGGGCTGATTGATCTAGGCATGTTCCCGTGCCCGGGGACAGCCAGTCGGTCCCCTTCCTGCCTCCCTCCCGCCAGGCCAGGTTCTGGAACCCTCGGGGTCCCCCACCACAGCCCTGGTTGCTCCTGGGTTGAAACTGCCTGGGTCTGTCTGGCTCCTGCCATGCCTTTTTCTTCCTGGGAAATAAGCACAAGAAGAGTCAGTTAAAAGGCTTCCTCCCACCCAAAAACTAATGTTCACGGCAGCATTATCCCTGAGAGCCAAGAGTGGAGACAACCGAAATGTCCATCGACGGATCAGTGGATAAACTGTGGCGCATCCCTACAGCAGAGTAGTATTCAGCCATGAGAAGGAGCAAACCGCTGGTACGCGCTGCACGGTGGATGACCCCAGAGGCATGCTGCTGAGAGGCCAGATGTCGCACATACTGTGTGATTCCACTTACATGAAACGTGCAGACGAGGCACATCTACAGAGATAGAAAGGAGACTAGTGATGGCCAGGGCTGGGGGGTGGGAGGAATGCGGGCTGATAGCTTTTTGGAAAAATGAAAACTAAAATCGATTGTGGTGGCAGTTACACAACTCGGAATATAACAAAAGCCATTGAAATGTACACTTTAAATGAGTGAACTGTACAGTGGGTGACATACATCTCAATAGAACTCTTACCCCAAAAAGCCCCCCCACCCCTGCTTCCTTAGAACACTGGTATTACCAGCTTCTTACTTATCCTTCCAGAAATATTTTATGCATGAAAAGTAAATATATTTATACATGTCTTTTTTCCCGCCTTGTGAAAATGCTATTATTTTATTTGTTCTCCTCTACATTTTCATTTTGAAAAATGTTGAGCCTGCGGGAAAGTTGAGGGATTGTCTGATGAATGCCCTCCAGCCCTTTGCCGTAGTTCACCACGTGCCAGCCCATCGTCTCCTTCACTTTATCTAAACGCACCACACACAGCCACACACGTCGTTTTTCTTTTCCTTTTTTGGCTTGACTCTTTGCAGGTTGGTTACACACAGCGTGACCCTTCACCTCCGAAACCTCCAGCAAGTGTCCGCTACAGACAGGGTTGACCACCTGTGCCCCTTTAGCAGAGCCATTGTCCGCGGGGCCTGGGACATGGGGCGGTGCTGTCACCTGCAGAGGGTCCTCCTTCAGGGCTCCTCTGCCCCCTGAAAGCACCTCCTGAGTGCTCCTCCAATTTGTGATCCAGGATCCAGTACTTGTCACGTCTCCTTAGTCTCCTTGAAGCTACAATAGTTTCTTTTTCTTTTTTTCCTTTCATGACACCTACATTTTTTTTTATTCAGTTTTATTAAGATATATTCACATATCATACAGTCATCCATGATGTACAGTCAGCTGTTCACAGCACCATCATATGTTGTGCATTCATCACCCCAATCTATTTTTGAACACTTTCCTTACACTGGAAAGAAACAGACTAAGAATAAAAAATAAAAGTAAAAAAGAACACCCAAATCATCCCCCCCATCCCATCCTATTTTTCGTTTAGTTTTGGTCCCCATTTTTCTACTCATCCATCCATACACTGGATAAAGTGAGTGTGATCCACAGGGTTTTCACAATCACACTGTCACCCCTCATACTCTACATTGTTATACAACTGTCTTCAAGAGTCAAGGCTACTGGGTTGGAGTTTGATAGTTTCAGGTATTTACTTCTAGCTATTCCAGTGCATTAAAACCTAAAAAGTGACACATGTTTGAAGAGTCCAGACCAGTGATTTTACATCTTTAAAAATTTTTTAATACCAAAGATAGAATTCTAAACACACCACAGCCTGCACCTTGCTTTATTTGCCTAATATGTCTTTGAGTTCCTTCCTTATCGGGGCTCGGGAGCTTCCTCATTCCTATATACAGCTGCGTAATATTCCATTAAACAGAATTAGCCAGTCCCCTGGGGGAGGACATTTAGGTGGTTTCCAGTCTTTTGTGATTTCAAACAAAGCTGCCGGAAATAACCTCATAATTGCAGCTCTCATGGGTGATCTGTAGCATAAATTCCTACACATGGGATTGTGGCCTCCTCCATACTTTTCTCTGTTAACCGAGGCACGATTTCCCCACAGCCTGGGTCGCTCGCACGGCTCTTGGTGCACGGTTCCAGGTCCGGTACGTTCCCACCACCCCAGAAAATCCCCTCCTGCCACCTCCCAGTCACTTCTTCCCACCCGAGGAGTAGCCACTACTCTGATGACTTGCCACCGGTTCGTCTTGCCTGTCCCGGAACGTCCTGTCCGTGGTGTCACACGCTCGGGCTCAGTATCAGCTTCTGGTGCTCGGTGCAGCGTCCCCAGGATGCGTCTGTGCCGTGTCGGTAGCTGGCTCTGCTTCATCGTTGAGGTGTGGCAACACCTCCCCAGCCAGAAGTGTTCATGCTCAGGTGCTGTAACAGCGGACCCCAAAACCACAGTCGGGGGCTTACACAGGATGCAAGCTTCTTTCTCCACATAACGGCCCAGACAAGGGCAGGGGCGCAGGCAGCTGGCGGCTCTGCCCAGGAGGGTACTGGGCCACGGCCTTCTGTCCTGTAGCCCTGCACGCTCTGGAGTGTGGCCCTCGGCCCCGTGCCTGGGTGGGACCACCACATGCAGGTCCTAGCCACCCAGGGAGGCCGGGAGGAGGCAAGTAGCTTCCTCTCGCCGACGTGTCCCCGAAGTCGCCCACCTCCCGTCCACGCCCAGGGTCACCCCTAGGCGGCATGCGGCCGGGAAGCAGCGTCTGTCAGGCAAAGGGGTTCTGCTGAAAGGACCAAGGTGGGGCTGGACAAGGAGGGCCCCTTAGGGGCCCCAGGGATGTTCCCATGAACTTAGGGCAGGCGACCTGTCCCCTCCCACCTCCCTCCCAGGCCAGGTCTGGGGTCAGACCCCAGTTCCCACCGTCCTCTCTGCCTCAGCCTGGAAGCTGCTGGACGTGGACTTTTTTTTTTTTTTTAATGCTTTCAAACTTGTAGGAAGGTTCAAAGAATAAGGCTAATACAAAGAACACCTATAAACCCTTTACCCAGATTCACCTGCTTTGACATTTTACCCTGTTTACTCTGTGATTAGCATACACACCCTCTCCCATCTCTCCTCTGTGTACATGGATATGTACATCTGCATGGATGTGTACACACACGCACACACACACACACACACTTTGTTTTTTACATAGGTCATCAAGTTTATCTCAGAATTTCAAATAATATGATGGTGGGAATAATTGATGGAGAAGTCCAAATTCTACATTATTCTTTACTCTTTTTTTTTTTTTTTTTTTTTTTTTTTTTTTTTTTTTAACACACCTACTTTTAAATCCTCTGAGAACACCTTGCATACATCACGGCCACTTACCCCTAGGTGCTTAGTGTGTATTTCCTAAGAACATTCTCTAACCACACCAAGTACGGTTTCCAACCTCAGGAAACTTAACCTGAATATTAACCTAATCTACCAGAGAATGTGTACTTTTATGTCACCATGCCTTGTCAAGTGTACCCAAAAAGGAAATTTTCATAGGCTGCAATTAAGAAAACATATATAAAGAGCAGTCTTTCTCTTTTTTTTTTTCACTGCGCCCCACTAGGATCCTGGGTGGGTGCATGGGTGGGGTACTATAAAGAGCATTTGGGGGACAATTGGAAAAATTGGAAAATGGACTCTTTATTGTCTAGTATTACTGAGTCCATGTTAAATGTCCTGGGTTTGATCGTCGTGCCATGTTTACTGATTTAAGAGAATGTCCTTGTTCTCGAGACTTACACGCTCAAGTTCAGAGGGGTGAAGGGGCATGAGGTCTGCAGCTCCCCAGTATGGTTGGGGAAAGCAGACAGTGCTGTGCCGTGGACGTGTCGCGTGGGTGGGGCGGAGACACGGATGAAGCAAGTGCAGCAGTGCGTTGACAGTGGGCAAGTCCGGGTGACGGGCATACAGGAGTTCTGTCAGTGTGAAATTATTTTGAAATAGAAAGTTGTGGTTTTTAAGTGCTTCGGAAAGTCTCCGGAGAGTTTTAACCCGGGGAGGGACCTGGTCAGATTCACATTTCTGAAGGTCACTCCCCACACAGGCCGCAGTGGCCGGCCTGAGGGAGCTGTTTGCCAGCTGCCGCGGGAGGTCCGGGCAGGTGAGGGCACCGCGGACAGAGGTCTACAGGCAATAAAGGGATTTGCTAAGGACCAAGTCTGTGATGGGGAGAAAGGGCGTGTGGGGCAAGTGACGGGGGGCTTTGCGAGGGGCAGGTGGACAGGAAGGGGATATGGGGGCTGGGGTGTGTGTGAGAGGGTGAAATCCACTGGGAAATGGGAGGAGGTTACACTCATGAGCCATTGTGAGCCTCTGGAAGGTGCCAAGCAGCCCCGAGCCTGCGGGGTGCGAGTCGTGTCACCGTCAGTCTCTCCAGGGACTTAAAAGGCTCATGGATGTGGTGGGTGCCCCGGAGGCTGTGGAGAGGTCAGGGGACGGGAGGCCTCTGCTTAGGGCCCTCACCCGCCCCGACTTCCCAGCAGGATGGACGGCAAGCGGCGGCCAGGCCCAGGGCCTGGGGGGGCCCCCGAAGCGGGCCCGTGGGGGCCTATGGGACGAGGACGAGGCTCCCCGGCCCTCCCAGTTTGAGGAGGAGCTGGCGCTGATGGAGGAGATGGAGGCGGAGCACAGGCTGCAGGAGCAGGAGGACGAGGAGCTGCAGCCCATCCCAGAGGCAGCCACAGACGGTGAGACTTGGAGCAGGACCCTCTGCACCCCCCGCCTTGTCTCTGACCCCACCCCAGTCCCAGCCTCTGGCCCAGTCGGGTCCCAGTGAATGACTTCTGTTACTGCAGCCTCCTTTCCAACCCCCCATCCTGGACCAAATTCCCTTTTGCAGATGGGGTGCCAGCCTGGGGATCAGGGATTGGGATGGGAGGCAGTTACTGTTTCTGGGGGAGGAACATGACTCCCTAAAGCCCCCCTTCTGTCCCCCCACCCAGGCTTCTCCCCATCAGACATCGATCCCCGCTGGCTTCGGCCTGCCCCACCTCCCCTGGACCCCCAGATGGAGCCCCTCATCTTCCAGCAGTTGGAGATCGACCATTATGTGGGTGAGTTTGTGGGAAGGGGTTCTGGAGCCTCCTCGGCGGGGCATGGACACAGGCGGTCCCAACCCGGTCGGAGCAGGGCTATGGAAGAGGGAGGAGCAGGGCAGGGGTGCCCCGAGGGACAAGCAAGGACTCTGTGGGCAGCAGTCGAGGAGGTTGTCCTGGAGGGAGGGGAGCATCTTCCAGCTGAGACCTGGAGGTCAGAAGCTGGCTCCTTGCAGAGTTGAGGGATATGTGTTTTGGCAGTCCATCTACCCACCTATCCTTCCATTCATCCATCCATTCACTCACCCATCCACCCACCCACCCATCCTTCCATCCATCCACCCATCCTTCCACCCATCCACCCAGTCATTCGTCCATCCATCCATCCACTCACCCACCCACCTTTCCACCCATCCTCTCACCCATCCATACTTCCATTCATCCTTCCATCCATCCACTCACCCATCCACCCATCCATCCATTCTGTCAGTTAGGAACTACCTGGCACCTACATTGAGTCAGGTCCTTTCCAGGCACACAGGTTCCTGCTCACAAAATCTCCCTTTCTGGAAGGAGAGACGGGAACTAAAATGTCAGGAGGTGAGGGTTATGGAAAAACATAAAGCATGGTGGGGGAGCTGGGCTCTGCATCACAGGGATCAGGGAGGGCCTCTCTGAGGAGGTGATAAGAAGCTGGGGAGATATGTGGGGAAGGAGGGGTGCAGGGCAGAGGGTCCTGAGGAGGAATAGGTCTGATATGTTTAAGGAACACAAGGAGGAGACCAGTGTGGCTGGAACCAGGGAGCCAGCAGGTGAGGATTGAGGCTGGGGATGGGGAGGTCATGGGCGATCTTGTTGGCAAAGGCAAAAACTTTAGGCTCCTGTCAAAGCAGGCCCGGAAGTCCTTGGCACGTGAGAGCAACGGAGAGACCAACTCCAACTGTGTGTTAGAAGGTTCCCTTTGTATGAGAATGAGAAGACATACTATAGGCTGGGAGAAAATATTTGCAAACCACATATCTGACTTGTATTGCAAAAATATACAGAACACTCAAAACTCAACAGTGAGAAAACAACCAACCAATTTAAAAATGGACAGAAGACTTGGACACTTCAGCAGAGAGGCTGTATAGAATGCAATAAGCTCCTGAAAAGACAGCAAGTGTCATTCTCCATTAGAGCAGCGCAGGTTAGAACCACGTGAGGCCTGCCCTGTCGTGAAGGTGGGGTGAGACCCCCCGACAGAAGCTTTCAACAACCAGCAAGAACTGGCAGAAACATCTTTCTCAGGGCTCCAGGAAACACTCAAAGAACTGCAGTAACAGGGCGAGTGCAAAATCAAGGAAAAGGCTTCTTAAAAGTGGTAGGATCTCGTGGCACCCTGGCTGCCCCTCCTTAACTCCTCCCGGGCTCTGCGCGGAGCCGGCCAATGCTCCCAGTGTGCGTCCCTGGGCCGGGCTCTGGAGGGAGCAGAGTGACCCTCCTGCATCTGCTGGCAGCCTGTCTGTCCTGCCCAGTCTGTCTGGTGGAGGCCTGAGGCACTCACTGTCCATGAACTTGCCCTGCGTGTGGAAGGTGGCTCACAGAACTCCCTTCCAGAACTCGCGGGGAGAACAGTCAAGCCGTGCTGCCGGGGGCAAGGGGGTGCTGGTGGTAGGACATGCAGGGCAGGGCCCGGGACAGGGAGGAAACTGCTTCCTAGCAGGGAGGGGACTTTCAGAACCGTGTAACTGGGCAAATTCCTAGGGCCACACACAGATGCCCAAGACCAGATGTGTGCGCAGAAAGCAGCAGGACGGCCCCCCCATGGTGGCCTGGAGCTCTTCCCCGAAGCCCACGGGGTAGCTGAGCCCTGAGGGGAGCACTCACACGCGTCAGTCTGCAGGGGCGGGAAAGGGTTTTCTTTGCCTCCTCTTTTTTTTTTTATTAGCTCCTGCCATTCAGGGAAAGCCCAGTCATAATACTAGCTAGATACAAGCTTAAGGAGCAGAGGTTGCAGGGTGTAAATACCAACAATGACATGTTAAAATATCAAAATGACCGGGTTTCACAAAAGAAATACAGAACATACAAGGGAACAGGAAGTGATGGCCCAGGCAAAGGAGAAGATTAAAGCATCAGAAATCAACAAGGAGAATCAGACAGACAAAACTAAATATGCTCAAATCACTGAAGGAAAACCTGAACAAAGAACTAAAGGAAGTCAGGAAAATGACAGATGAACACAAAGAGGATAGCTGTAGAGTGATGGAAATTACGAAAAGGGCTCAAACAGCTGAAGAACACAGTAACAGAAATGAAAAGTTCCCTAGAGGGGTTCAAAAGCAGATGGGAGAAGTAACAGTGAACTTTAATTGAAACCATTTATTCTAGTTTGCTAATGCAGCTGGAATGCAAAATACCAGAGATGGATTGGCTTTTATAAAGGGGGTTTATTTGGTTACACAGTTACAGTCTTAAGGCCATAAAGTGTCCAAGGTAACACATCAGCAATTGGGTACCTTCACTGGAGGATGGCCAATGACGTCTGGAAAACCTCTGTTAGCTGGGAAGGCACGTGGCTGGTGTCTGCTCCACAGTTCTGGTTTCAAAATGGCTTCTCCCAGGACATTCCTCTCTAGGCTGTAGTTCCTCAAAAATGTCACTCTTAGTTACACTTGGGATATTTATCATCTCTCAGCTTCTCTGGAGCAAGAGTCTGCTTTCAACAGCCATCTTCAAACTGTCTCTCATCTGCAGCTCCTGTGCTTTCTTCAAAGTGTCCCTCTTGGCTGTAGCTCCTCTTCAAAATATCACTCACTGTGCACTGAGTTCCCTCTGCCCGTCAGCTCATTTCTATGGCTCCACTGATCAAGGCCCACCCTGAATGGGTGGGGCCACACCTCCATGGAAATATCTCATCAGAGTTATCACCTACAGTTGGGTGGGGCACATTTCCATGCAAACAACCTAATCCAAACGTTCCAACTTAATCCCCACTAATATGTCTGCCCCACAAGATTGCATCAAAGAATATGTTTTTTTCTGGGGGCCATAATACATTCAAACCAGCACACCATTCCATCTGAGAAGCAGAAAGAAGAAAGAATGAAGAAAAGTCAACAGAGCCTGAGGAAGCTGTGGGACACCATTAAGTGCACCAGTGTACGCACTGTGGGAGGCCCAGAAAGAGAAGAAAGAAATGAGTAGAAAGCATATTCAAGAAGGTAATGCCTGAGAACTCCCCAAATTTAACAAAGAACATTAATATACTCATCCAAGATGCACAACTAACTCTAAACAGGACAAACCCAAATAGACCCACACTACAGCCTGGTATAATCAAACCATCAAATGCCAAAGATAAAGAGAATTCTGAAAGCTGCAAGAGAGAAGCAACGTGTCACGTACGAGGGAACCTCAATAAGATGAAGTGCTGGTATCTCATCGGAAACCATGGAGGCAAGAAGGCAGTGGGATGACATATATAAAATTTTAATAGTGGAAGGTGGTGAAGGCACCACAATATTGTGAATTGAGTCAGGCCCTTTCTGGGCACACAGGTCCCTGCTGGCAAAGTCTCCCTTTCTGGAAGGAGAGACAGGAACTAAAGTGTTGGGCGGTGAGGGTTAAGGAAAAATGTAAAGCAGAGTAGTGGGAGCAGGCTCCACATCTTGGGGGTCAGGAAAGGCCTCTCTGAGGAGGCAGCGAGGAGCTGGGGGGATATTTAGGGAAGGAGGGATGCAGGGCAGAGGCTATATAATGCTGAATGATGTGCTTGTGAGTGGTTGATAGGGAAAATTTATGTTGTATGTATGTTGCCACAATTGAAAACAAAAAGCAACTAATGAGCCAGTGGTAATTAAATAATTAAATGCCATGCATGATTCTGGATGGGACATAGGAAAAAAAGGAGAAAAGGCTCTAAGGGACATTATTGGGATGTATAAAAATTGGAATATGGCCTGTAAGCTCTTTGTTAATGTTAAATTGCTTGAACTGGATAACTGCATAAGGTGGTTACATGAATGTGTATCCTTGTTCTTAGGAAATAGATACGGTAGTGTTAAGGGTTTGTTCTAGTTTGCTAATGCTGCCGGAACGCAAAACACCAGAAATGGATTGGCTTTTATAAAGGGGGTTTCTTTGATTATACAGTTACAGTCTTAAGGCCATAAAGTGTCCAAGGTAACACAACAGCAATCGGGTACCTCCACTGGAGGATGGCCAATGGTGTCCAGAAAACCTTTGTTAGCTGGGAAGAAACGTGGCTGGCATCTGCTCCAAAGTTCTGGGTTCAAAATGGCTTTCTCCCAGGACATTCCTCTCTAGGCTGCAGTTCCTCAAAAGTGTCACTCTCAGTAGCTGTTGGGGTGTTTGTTCTCTCTTAGCTTCTTCAGAGCAAAAGTCTGCTTTCAGTGGCCATCTTCAAACTGTCGCTCATCTGCAGCTACTCTCTCAGCTTCTGTGCATTCTTCACTGTCTCTCTTGGCTATAGCAAGCTCGCTCCTTCTGTCTGAGCTTTTACAGAGCTCCAGTGAATGAGTCAAAGCCCAGGCTAAATGGGCAGAGCCACACCTCCATAGAAACTATCCAATCAGAGTTACTACCTACAGTTGGGTGGGGTGGATTTCCATGCAAACAACCTAATCCAAACGTCCCAACTTATTTAATCAACACTAATACGTCTGCCCCCACAAGACTGCATCAAAGAACTTGGCTTTTTCTGGGGGACACAATACATACAAACATGTGCAGGTTCAAGGAGCCTGATGTACACAACCTACACTCAGAGGATTCAGAAAATGGATGGGTGGATGGACAGATTATTTATCTGTCTACAACATTGTTTATCACTCCACAACTGAGGAACCAAAGGCTCCCTAGTTGGGTGGTGGGAGATGGACTGGAGGGGGTCGAGGGTGGCAACAGGAAGCCCCGCTGGCAGCACGGGGGGGTGTGGGTCGCACGGCAGGACCAAAGCCTGAGGCATCTGAGCGAGGGGCCCCCCTGCCTTCCCCATGACTGCAGGCCCCGCGCGGCCCCTGCCGGGGGCGCCCCCACCGGCGCTGAGCTCCGTGCCGGTGCTCCGCGCCTTCGGGGTCACCGATGCCGGCGTCTCCGTCTGCTGCCACATCCATGGCTTCGCACCCTATTTCTACGTCCCAGCGCCCCCCGGTGAGCAGCCCCTTGCGCCCCTTCTCACCCCGCTTGCCGTCCCGCAAACCCCCTCCCCACTTTGACCACCTGCCCCCCTCCCAGGTTTCGGGCCCGAGCACCTGGCCGAGCTGCAGCGCGAGCTGAGCGCCGCCATCAGCCGGGACCAGCGCGGCGGGAAGGAGCTAGCGGGGCCGCCGGTGCTGGCCGTGGAGCTGTGCACGCGCGAGAGTGAGTGCGCGTCCCCGGGCCCGCGGTGCGGGGGTGCCTGCCGGGCCGGTGCCAGCCTCCCGTGTCCGCAGGCATGTTCGGGTACCATGGGCACGGCCCCTCGGCCTTCCTGCGCATCACGCTGGCCCTGCCGCGCCTGCTGGCGCCCGCCCGCCGCCTGCTGGAGCAGGGCCTCCGCGTGGCCAGCCTCGGCACCCCCAGCTTCGCGCCGTACGAGGCCAACGTGGACTTCGAGATCCGGTAGGTGCTCGTCATGCCTGCGTGCGCCCGCCAGGGCAGCCTCTGCCCACTGACCCTCACACCCCGCACCCCTCAGGTTCATGGTGGACACGGACATCGTGGGCTGCAACTGGCTGGAATTGCCGGCCGGCAAATACGAGCTGAGGCCCGAGGGGAAAGGGAAGGTGCGGGTGCCCGCGGCGGGGTGGGGGTGGGGGTGGGGTGGGAGGAGGTGGGGGACCCGACCCCGCAGCCGCTGCTGACCCGCCCGGCCCCCAGGCGACGCTGTGCCAGCTGGAGGCGGACGTGCGGTGGTCGGACGTGGTCAGCCACCCGCCGGAGGGGCCTTGGCAGCGCATCGCCCCCCTGCGCGTGCTCAGCTTCGACATCGAATGCGCCGGCCGCAAAGGTCTGTCCGGGCCTGGGGCACCTCCCTGGGCCCCGCTTTGGGCAGCAGTGAGGGGCCGGCTGGGGGGGCCGGGAGGGGGAGAGCGGGGAGGAGAACTTTGGAATCCTGGTGCGTCCTGAGCTAACGGGGTGGGGTGGGGGCATCGCTGGAGTGAGGGGCTGCGCCAGGCAGGGTGGTCAGGGAGGGCCTGAAGGGAAGTGGACAAGTCCCGTGAAGAGGGGTGGGGGGGGTGAGGGTGGAGGCAGGACCCGGCCTGGGGGAGGAGCAGCGAGATCCTAGGGGCCAAGGGGGCCGGGGCGCCAGGTGGGTCTGGGGGGGGAGTGGGGGCGTGTTTGTGTCTCTCCGGTTCCTGTGTCTTCCGCGTGTAGGTCAGCCTGGAGGAGTCGGGTAGGCAGGGGCAGGGCGTGAGGACTGGGAGGCTTGGGGGAGATGGGGGGGAGCGCAGCCGAGGGGTAAGGGAGGGGCCAGGTCCTCTGAGGCCCCCCCCCCCGCCCCCTGCAGGCATCTTCCCGGAGCCGGAACGGGACCCCGTCATCCAGATCTGCTCGCTGGGCCTGCGCTGGGGCGAGCCGGAGCCCTTCCTGCGCCTGGCGCTCACCCTGCAGCCCTGCTCCCCCATGCCTGGGCGCCAAGGTGCAGAGCTACGAGCGGGAGGACCAGCTGCTCCAGGTGGCTCGCAGGCCCCACCCCCAGTTCCTCAGCCCCGCCCTCAGCGCCCCGGCCACGCCCCCAGCACCCCGGCCACGCCCCCTCCTGCCACCTGTATGCAGACACATCCGTCTGCGGTTCTGGATCCCTGTGCGTGGAGCCCGCTCACAGCAGGGGGACGTCCAGGTAACCCCCTGTGCCCCCTCAGGCCTGGGCAACCTTCCTCCGCATCATGGACCCCGACGTGATCACCGGCTACAACATTCAGAACTTCGACTTTCCCTACCTCATCGCCCGGGCCCAAACCCTCAAGGTGCAGGGATCGCCTCCTGGTCTCCTCCCCGTCTGCGTCTGCCCCTCCTGGGGCTGCCCCCTTGCCTCGGGGCCCCTCAGCCCCTGGAGTCCATGGGCGAGACAGCCTGGGAAACCTACCCTGACCTGCCCTGCTTGGGGGTTGGTGAGGAGGGGCCAGTGGCGCTCACGTATGGGGGGGTGAGCACGGCCTGCCTACCTGGAGGGGCGAGGCCAGTGGTGCTGCCTGGGTGCCTGGCTACCCCGGGTGGGCACACACAGGGTCAGTTGCCTGCTCCCTGAGGTTGGCCAACTTCCCAAGGACAAAAGCAGCTCCAGGATGGAGTCCTGGCCTTGGCCCTGTGTTTCTGCTCCCCTCCTGCCAGGCCTCTCACCATTTCTTTCTTTAGCTTTTCCGCATCTGTCCCAGGGCTCTCCACCCCCCATGACCCAGAGGCTGCTCATGGCCCCCCCAGAGCTCCCAGGGCCCCTCGGTCGGTGCCTCTGCTGCCCGTCTCCTGACCCCAGAACTAGCTTCCATGCCGGCTTCCGCTGTGGCCCCACCTCGGTGCCCCCAGGCCCCTCCAAGCTCAGCATCCTTCTCCCAGTCTGCTCTACATCCCCTCCTTTTCCTGGTTCTCCGTCTCAGGCACATTCCCACCCACCCCCACAGCCTTCCTGTCCCCCAGTCCAGCTTCACCCTCCCCACGGACTCTTGCCTGGCCTCTGTCCCCTTGTGTCTGTCCCCGTGAGCAGGCCCAGAGAGGCCTTTTTGTGCATCGCCATGGCTGTCACACTTGCCCCGTCTCTGCCATGACCTGAGCTGCGGTGGGCTGGGCTGGGCGGTGGGCAGAGGGACCCGGGGTCTTGGCTCCAAGGCTGGGGTCTGTGTGGGGCCTCTGGTGGTGGGGACCCACCCACAGCCCCTGGCCAACCCCTGTAGGTGGAGGCCTTCCCCTTCCTGGGCCGTGTGCTCGGCCTCCGCTCCACCATCCGAGACTCGTCCTTCCAGTCCAAGCAGACGGGCCGGCGGGACAGCAAGGTGGTCAGCATGGTGGGCCGCGTGCAGATGGACATGCTGCAGGTGGGCAGGGGCGGGGGGGGGCAGGGGGCCGGTGGGGCTGGTCCCCCCCAGGTGCCCACCCCCTCCTGCCCCCCCACCCCCCCCCAGGTGCTGCTGCGGGAGTACAAGCTCCGATCCTACACCCTCAATGCCGTGAGCTTCCACTTCCTGGGGGAGCAGAAGGAGGACGTGCAGCACAGCATCATCACAGACCTGCAGGTGCCGTGCCCACCCCTAACCCCTGCCCCGGCAGGGCCTCACCTCTGACCTCCAGCTCTTTGACCTCCCACCTCTGACCTCCAGCTCACACTCCTGTACCCTGACCTCGGCTGCTTCTCTCCTGCCTTCCTGATCTCAGCCTCACACCTGTTTTCTTGACCTCCGACCTTAAACTCTTGCCCCGTGACCTGTCATCTCACCCTTTCTTACTACCCCTGACCCATGACCTTCCACTACCACCCCCTTCTGACCCCTCACTGCAATTTTTTGTACATCATTCTGACCTTTGACTTCAGCCTCCCACTTTTTCTCCCAGTCTCACCCTAACCTCTGTCCTCTGACCTCTGACTTGCAATTTCAGCCCGCTCCCATGACCTCTGTTCTACTTCTGCACTGACCTCCAGTCCACACTAGGCCTTCCCTGACCCTGACCCCCTCCCTCTGACCCTCCCCCCCCCCCCCGTTTCCCCACCCAGCTCCTCACTCTCCCCCCGGCCCCCCCCGGGCCTTCCCCAGGCTGCCTCACCCCGACGGGCGCCCTTGGGCCCGGCACCCTCCTGAGGACCCCACCCCCACCCCCCCCCCCCGCAGCTGCCACAACAAAGTACCACAAACTGGCGGCTTCACACACCAGAAGCTCATCCCCTCTTTGGAAGCTGTGAGTCCCACTCAGGGCGGCAGCAGGGCCGTGCCTCGGCGGCCTGGGGGTTCTGGCTGTGACATGCCCGCGCTCCCTGGCAGCCTTTCCCGGGGGCATAATTCCAACTCATCCCCTCGCAGCCCTTCTTGCCTGTGCGGATGAGGACCCCAGGCCACCCCCCCACCCCCCCACCCCCCCCGCGCTCCAGGTTCTTGGCTCAGCCGGTCACATCCTCTCAGACCCCACTGCCCAATAAAATCCCACTCCCAGAGCTGGGGGCTGGGGCCCAAATGTGTCTGGGGGTGTTGCCGTCCGACCTCACGGCCCCCGTCTGCGCCCCCAGAGCGGGAACGAGCAGACGCGCCGCCGCCTGGCCGTGTACTGCCTCAAGGACGCCTTCCTGCCGCTGCGGCTGCTGGAGCGGCTCATGGTGCTGGTGAACGCCGTGGAGATGGCGCGCGTCACGGGCGTGCCCCTCGGCTACCTGCTCAGCCGCGGCCAGCAGGTCAAGGTCGTGTCCCAGCTGCTGCGGCAGGTCAGTGGGCCGGGCCAGGGCGCCCCTCCTCCTCTGCCCTGTCAGTCTGTCTGTCTGTCTGTCGGGCTATCTTGCGCTCAGCCAGCCTGTGCGGCTCACCCCCTCCTCCACCCCCGTGTCCCCCCAGGCCATGCGCGAGGGGCTGGTGATGCCCGTGGTGAAGGCGGAGGGAGGCGAGGACTACACAGGCGCCACCGTCATCGAGCCACTCAAAGGGTGAGGCAAGGCCCTGGGTCCCGGTGGGCTGGGGTAGCAGGACCGGGGTGTGAGGGCTCGCGGCCTGATTCCCCGGGGGCCCACCCTTCCAGGTACTACGACGTCCCCATTGCCACCCTGGACTTCTCCTCGCTGTACCCGTCCATCATGATGGCCCACAACCTCTGCTATACCACCCTCCTGCGGCCTGGGGCCGCACAGAAACTGGGGTACGGTGCCCTCCCTCAGCGGGTGGGCAGAGCTGCGCCCCCAGAGCCGAGGCCGACCTGCCCACCCTCGGGGAGCCCTGAGCCTCCTGGGGGAAGGGAAGGCCCCACAGGGAAGAGGGGAGCGGGGGCCAGGTAGTCACGGCCCTTCCCGTGCTCCCCAGTCTAACCGCGGATCAGTTCATCAAGACACCCACGGGGGACGAGTTCGTGAAGGCGTCAGTGCGGAAGGGACTGCTGCCTCAGATCCTGGAGAACCTACTCAGTGCCCGGAAAAGGTGGGCTCTCCAGCGCCCCCCCCCAACTCAAACGTGCTGCTGCCTCTTGGCAAAGCCTGTCCCTCTCTGGGTCACCCCAGGGCTGCCCAGCCGCCCTGCCTGGCGTCTCTGTGCGAGTCGCAGTGCAGGGCGCGTGCCCCTCCCGCAAAGGCCCCTCCCTGGCGTCCAGCCAGGGCTGCCCCCCGAGCCTCCGCCTTCTCCCAAGACCTGGGGTCCTGCCTGAGTGGCCTTTGCCCCCACCCCCCTCCCCAGAGCCAAGGCAGAGCTGGCCCAGGAGACGGACCCCCTGCGCCGGCAGGTCTTGGACGGAAGGCAGCTAGCGCTGAAGGTGAGCGCCAACTCCGTGTACGGCTTCACCGGCGCCCAGGTGGGCAAGCTGCCGTGCCTGGAAATCTCACAGGTGAGTTCCCAGACCCCTGGCAGGCAGACGGGTGACAGGCACACCCCTTCTATGGGAGGATCAGGGCTCATCCAGGAGGTCAGGCCTGGGATTCCGACTCGCCGAGGACCCCTTTTGGAGAGGGGACAACTTGTGGCCCTGGCGATGGGATCGTTCGGTTGAACAAATGCTCACAGAGTGTCTGCGGTGGGTCAGCCTTGCTCTACACCCTGGGCCCCAGAAGGTGACTGCACAGTGAGGCCCCCCTGCCCCCATGGGGACACAGACAAACAGGAGTAACTGCACAGTGGGGGCAAGTCACACCAAGGCTCTGCAGCCAGGAGAGCAGCGGGGTGGGGATGGACAGGGCAGGCAGGGACACTCAGGTGACGTCCCAGCAGAGGCCCAAGGGACCACAGGGATCCGAGCAGTCTCGCTTGTTTGTCCCCCATCAAACGGTCACCTGACAGACTTTTGTCCCCATCCCCCCGAGAGTCTGCACCCCAGCCCACCTCCTTTCCCGAAGGGGGAGCAGGGCTCAGGGGACTCTGGGTAGGGGCTGGGGTCAGGCTCCAGGGCTCGAACTGCTGTGTCCTTGGCCGGGTCACCTTCAGATCAGGCGTGAGGACCTGCCCTCTGCCCAGGTGTGAGGACACCAGCAGGTGTCCCCTGCTGTGAGGGGCGGCAGGCAGTAACACCCTCTGCCCTTTCACGGGGCACCCCCATCCCACAGCAGCATCCCCAGCTCCCGGGCCTGCTACCCGGGGAGCTCTGCTGCTTGGACGCTAAAACAGACTCCTGGGAGGCCAGAGGGTCTGAGTTCTCGAGGTTCTGCCGAGCTGGGATCAGGGCATTGGCTCATGGCCTGAGAAGGCTTTATGAGGGTCTTCCAGTCCGGCCCCTCCCCAAGGCTTTGCTTTTCCCTGGGGCCTCCTCACAGGGGCTGCCTTCTCCTGACCCTGTTTCTTTCACTTTTCTCTCGGCCTCTTCTCTTATCTTTCTGCTGTGTTTCTCTTGACCTTTTTCCTTTTCTCTGCCTCTCAAGTTTATGGGGGTAGAGGGATGGGATGTTAAAAAATACTAACTCATTCCAGAAGGAGAAAAGAAAGAAAAGGTAGAACAAATAGCAGGTAACAAGGTGGTAGATTTAAACTCCAATGTATTTGTAATTACACTAAATGTAAATGGATTACATGCTCTTTCTAGTTATAAGGCGAAGCGTTTTATGACTGGATCTAAACAAAAGCCAGCCTTACCTATCTCTTCTTGTTGCTACCATACCCAGCCTCAGTTTCCTTATTTGTAAAACAAGACATTGGGAAAGGAATCCTCATTTCACAATGGGGGTGTGGTGCAGCTGACATTCAGGGAGGGGACCAGAAATGGTGGGCATTCTGGAAAGCCCAGGGTGGTCCCACACCCCAGAAAACTGCCCCTCCAGTGATATCCCAGCACCTCCATGGAGAGAAACGCTGAGTCGATGGCCTCTTCTGGCTCCTTGATGTACCCAGTTCCTTATCCGTGCCCCAGCCACCTCCTCCGTGCCCACAGCTGTACACCAGGGAACTCACTTTCCAACAGTCTCTTGATTTGGAAACGGAGGCCCAGAGGGGCTCTCCCAGGTTCACAGCCGCAGGGGCAGGACCCAGATCTGTGCCTGACGCCAAAGGCTCCTGGGCCATCACTGCCTGACCGCCCACCCCACAGAGCGTCACCGGGTTCGGGCGTCAGATGATTGAGAAAACAAAGCAGCTGGTGGAGACCAAGTACACGGTGGAGAACGGCTGCAGCGCAGACGCCACGGTCAGGGCCTGGTGTGGTCATGGAGGTGCCCCAGGGTGGGGGTGGAGGGCTGCAGGGAGGCCAGGCCTGAGCCCCCAGGCCTCCCAAGTGTGGCCAGGCTGCTCCCCTGCAGCATCCTCGGGGTCCCCCCAACCTGCACCCCCAACTCTCTCACCCTCCCTCACGCACTCCTCTCCCAGGTGGTGTACGGCGACACCGACTCTGTCATGTGCCGATTCGGGGTCTCCTCTGTGGCTGAGGCGATGGCCCTGGGGCGGGAGGCTGCGGACTGGGTGTCGGGCCACTTCCCCCCACCTATCCGGCTTGAGTTCGAGAAGGTAAGTGGGTGCTCCCACTCCGTGCTTGGAGCTGGCCAGGGGTGGGTCTAGCTGCTGTCAGTCTTGCCATGGCTCCTGGTTTCGGAGTTGCCTGATGCTATTTCTTCAAATTTGGGGGCTGCCCTGGGCAGTGGGGACCCTGATGTGGGCACATCTCAGATCTGGGCACCACTGTCCAAGGCCCCCCAAACCCAGCGGGGATCAGTCCTGGGTCCAGGGCAACCTCAGACTTTACTGTGTCCCCAGGGTTCAAACGGGTTAAGCTCGGGGGCAGCCAGTCTTGACATGGAGCCTGTCAATTTGGGGAGTCTCTGGCATAGAGCTTCCCCAAGATCTTGGTCTCTTCCTTCTTTTAGGGGGTACCTCACTGTGTCCCCATCTATCTCAGAACCTGCCCCACACCCAGTTTTTGGGGGTATCTGGTTTCTAGAGCTCATGTTTTAGGGGCTATCTCAGGGTTTGTCCATCTCTGTTCAGATTTGGGGTCCCTGGGGTAGGGGGTCCCTGGAAGGCTGAGGTTGGGTACTCTTGGGCTGTCTTCAGGCAGCATGTGGGGTTTAGGGTCTGTCCCCCTGCTGGGGGGGGGGGGCGCTTATTTTGGGGCCAGGGCCTGTTTCCCCAAGTGCGGGAAGCCTGGGCTCAGGGAAAGCCCCTGCCGTGTACAGTTCCTAGAGGGTCTCAGGACCGGGCTCCCACCCCCGGGCTCAGCAGTGTTGGCCCCTGCCCCTCCCAGGTCTACTTCCCCTACCTGCTCATCAGCAAGAAGCGCTACGCGGGCCTGCTCTTCTCCTCCCGGCCCGACGCGCACGACCGCATGGACTGCAAGGGGCTGGAGGCCGTGCGCAGGGACAACTGCCCCCTGGTGGCCAACCTCGTCACCGCCTCGCTGCGCCGCCTGCTCATCGACCGGTGCGCGGCCCCGGCCCTGCGCCTCCCGCGGACCCAGGGGCCCGGCTCCCAACCCTCCCCCCCTTTCTCAGACCCGGGAGTCCCGCCCCAGCCCCCCTCCCTTGGGGACGCAGGTGTCCCTCCCCGCCGCGAGCAGTGGAAAGAGTCTGGGGTTGAGCAGCTGGGCGGGCCCTTCCCCCTCGGTGCCCTGAACACCCCCTCGCCGCCTGCCCCGGGGCTGTAGTGACTGGGGACACTCGGCCCCTGCCCCCAGAGACCCCGCGGGCGCCGTGGCCCATGCGCAGGACGTCATCTCGGACCTGCTGTGCAACCGCATCGACATCTCGCAGCTGGTCATCACCAAGGAGCTGACGCGCGCGGCCGCCGACTACGCGGGCAAGCAGGCCCACGTGCAGCTGGCCGAGAGGTGGGGCGCCTGCCGCCCCCGCTTCCTGCGCGCCCCTGCTCGCCCCAGCGCCCTCACTGCCCGCTGCCTTGGTCTCCCCACAGGATGAGGAAGCGGGACCCCGGGAGCGCGCCCAGCCTGGGCGACCGCGTCCCCTACGTGATCGTCGGGGCCGCCAAGGGCGTGGCCGCATACATGAAGTCCGAGGTCAGGCCCCACCTGGGCCCGCGCCCTCTCCGCCCTCCCGGCTCTCACTTCTGCTTTTGAGCCCGGGCAGGCGGGGGGAGGGGCTGCTCCCTCCCCGGGCCCCACGGGACCCCGCGATCCACCCCCTAAAACATGCCCGGGGTCCCCTGCCTGGACGGGGGGAGGCTCCGGGATGCGCTGCCCCCGGGTCTCCCTCTCCCCGGACATAGGGGCCCTGTCTCCCTGGTCCCTGCACGCTGACCTCTAATTCCCTGGGTTTGTAACCCACAGCCCCGCAGACAGCCAAGCCCTGGCCCACTCCTCAGCACCCACCCATAACCTCTGACCCCCGTGACTCTCCCTCAGCCCCCACTTCCTGTCTCACCTCCTCACTTCTTGGCGGCATCACTCTTGCCGCCATCTGTGAGCCTTGACCCTCCCTTGGAGGCCCTCGGCACGGCTCACTGAGCCTGTGGTCCTGGGGCTCCCTGCAACCTCTGACCCTGCTCCACACCCCAGAGGGCCCCCCCACCCTGCAGGGCAGAGGCCGTGCCCAGTGGTTGCCCCACACTGTTGCCCCCACCCCATGTAACGATTGGGGACCCCTGAGGTGCGCCCCACCTGTCCCTGCAGGATCCCCTCTTCGTGCTGGAGCACAGCCTGCCCATCGACACGCAGTACTACCTGGAACAGCAGCTTGCCAAGCCGCTGCTGCGCATCTTCGAACCCATCCTGGGCGAGGGCCGCGCAGAGGCCGTGCTGCTGCGTGAGGGGCCGCCCCGTGGGGCAGGCGGGCGGGCTGGCGGGGTCCCCGGGGCGGGGTCCCCAGCTCACGCTCCGCCTCGCCCCTGCAGGCGGGGAGCACACGCGCTGCAAGACGGTGCTCACGGGCAAGGTGGGCGGCCTCCTGGCCTTCGCCCAGCGCCGCAGCTGCTGCATCGGCTGCCGCACGGTGCTCAGCCACCAGGGTGAGCGCAGCCGGGACCCCGGACCCCCAGGCCCAGCCCCCTACCCCCCAGACTGGCATGGCCTCCCGGCGGGACCCAGCCCCGAGTGGGGGGCTCCCCTCGCGTGTGTCCACACGGGAGGGCCTTCGCCCCCCGCCCCGGGAGTTCCCCAGGGGAGTTTTCCCCACGCACACTCGCTCCCTTGTTCTCCAGCCTCCGGGGACTTTCAGAAGCCGGGATGGGCCGCGGGCGGGGAGGGGGCAGGGGCGGGGTGCTGACCCCCGCCGTCTGTCCCCAGGAGCCGTGTGTAGTTTCTGCCAGCCCCGGGAGTCGGAGCTGTACCAGAAGGAGGTGAGGCGGGGGCGGCCTGGGAGGGCGGGGGCGGCGGGAGGGGCGGGGGCGGCCTGCGGCCCTCAGCGCCCGGCCCCGCCCTCCCAGGTGTCCCACCTGAACGCCCTGGAGGAGCGCTTCTCGCGCCTCTGGACCCAGTGCCAGCGCTGCCAGGGCAGCCTGCACGAGGACGTCATCTGCACCAGGTGCGCCCAGCTTGGCGGGTCCCGAAGCCCCCAAGCCTGCCGGGGTGCTCTGAGCCTCAGGGTCGCCCCCCCCCAATCTGGCAGTCGCCGAGCCTCGGGGTCCTGCCTGCAGGTTGGGCCGGTGCCTGACCCAGCACCCCCAGGGAGGGCCCTGGGCACCCCCCACCCCCAGGGCGGGCCGGGCTTTCCCCAGGGAACGGGCGGGCGGGGCGGGTTCCCACGCCAGGTGACAGGTGATATACGGCCCGGCCGGCGCCCCGCACACCCGCTGTTATCGGCCCTGTGCCCGCTGAGCAAACAGCCGCCTGCGGGAGGAGGCAGCTGCGGCGGGGGGTGGGGGGGCCAGAAGGTGGGGGCCAAAGTCCTGGGAACAGCCCCCGCCCCAGGCACGGGGTGCTCACACACTGCCCCCCAACTTTGGGCTGTGCTTCGGGACTCAGGACCGGCAGCCTTCCCCAGCCAACGCCGGCTGTGACCCGGACCCTGACGCTGACCCCCATCCCGGAGGCAGGCGTCCACCCTGCCCTGACCCCATCCCTTCCTCCGCCCGCAGCCGGGACTGCCCCATCTTCTACATGCGCAAGAAGGTGCGGAAGGACCTGGAAGACCAGGAGCAGCTGCTGAGGCGCTTTGGGCCCCCGGGTCCCGAGGCCTGGTGACCTGGGGGGACACCCCAGGATTGGTGGAGAATTCACAAATAAAGCTCCGGCCTTTTGTTAATTGGTTCCTTGTGCTCTCCAGGGGTGGGATCGAGGCCCGATAATCCAAAGCCCTAACCTGGACCATGGCAGCTGGCCATGGGGCTGAAGCTCATCTCTGCTTAGGAGACCCCCTGAACCCCCTCCAGGCCCCCACTTGACCTCCACACCCTCAAGGCCATGAGCCCTGGGCTCCAGGTTCTGCTGCCTCAGTTTCCTGCAGGCCCTGCCCTCCTGTGTGGCCCTGAGTGACCAGCCACACAAGCTCCTCCCTGCTCCTCCTGGGCCCCCCCTTCCTGGGGTCCCGGGGTGCCCCCCCCCCACCAGGTGGGGACCTGTTTCCACCAGGCCCTGGGACAGCCCCTGGCATGTCTGGTTTCCACTCCCCGACCTGGCCAAGGACCCCCCCCCATCACACGCCTACGGATGTTTCCGACTCAGGGTTCATGATTGATTCCGGGCCTGGATTTTCCTCCAGGACCCCAAGTCTGGAGTCCCCCACCCCCTCTCGAAACCCCAGGTTGGTCTCCATGTCTGTCCCTCATGGCTGCCTGCCCCCCACCCCACCCCAGCTTACCTCCTGACATCCTACCTGTGCTTCTGGGTTTGCCCCCTAGCCACTACACTCCTCGAGGACTGGTGCGACCCAGCACCCCACTCCCTTCTTGCGGCTGAACTTCAGCTCCCGGGTGCAGAACCCCCTGATTCCTGTTCCTGATCCCTCCCCTCCACTAACCAGAGGAACCCCCAGCCTTTTTTTTTTTAATGCTATTTTATTGAGATACATTCACACACCATGCAATACACGAAGCCTTTCTTTTGGGGGTCCCCCTAGATCCAGCTCCTCTCCCATCTCTACCGCTCAGGGTCAGCCCCCCAGACCCACCCCTAACCTTGGGGATCCCCAAGTCCAGTTGGCCCCTGCACCCGCCCGCCCTGCCACGTGACCAAGGGGTTGTGCAATCCAGCCCCCTCCCCTGGCCCCCTCCCTGAGGGGATTTTCGAGGAGGGCTGAGCTGGGCCCGCCACCCCCACCCCCACCCCCTGGGGGCTGGGCCAAGGTATAAATAGGGGTGGTGGTTGCAGCCGGGCGGCCAGCCCAGCCCAGCCCAGCGCCACCATGCTTGCTCTGGAGGCTGCACAGTAAGCGGGGACCCCTCACCCTGCCCTCGGGACCCCCAGCCAGGGACGGGCAGCGGGGTCTCCACCTCCCTCTCCTCGCCCACCTTGGACCCTTCTCCACCCTCCCATCCCTAACTTTCCCGGGCCCCAGGAGCTCATCTCCCTGGGACTCGCCTCCCGCTAGTGACCTCTCCACTGGCGCTCCCTCTCCCTGACCCCGCGGAGCCTCGCCTGCCTCTGGCCCTCACTGCCACCTCTTTGTTTCCCTGTTCTCTGTCCACCCTGGTCCCTGGGTCTTTCTGTCTCTTCCTGACTGTGTGTCTCTCATCTCCCCCTCTCCCCCAACTACCCCTTTCTCCCTGGGGCACAGTCATCACTTCCCCTGCACCAAAAGGCTTGCCTGGCTCCCCCCACACTTTCTCCTGTCCCCCTCTGCTCCTCTTTCCCCTCGCCTGAGTCTGTCTGTCTGCCCCATATCTGTCCAGACATCTCTCCAGGTTCTCGCGCCCTGGGTACTGGCTGCCTGAGGGGGTCCGCCTGGCCCAGGCCCCTTCCCCACCGGCACCCACAGCTCCTCTCGGGGACTTTCTCTCCCTCACTTTCCCTGCCCTCCCCCAGCCTCTGTCTATGCAAATCCCAGGGGGACATTTGCCTGGCCCCGGCCCCCCACTTCCTGTCCCTGTGGGAAGTGGGGGGGCAGGTCCCCCCCCCACAGACACACAGCAGTCGCGCTGTGGTGGCCACAGCTGCTCCCACCCCATCAGCTCCCTCAACCACGGAGGCACTGCTGACATGCCCCTGTGCCTTTCCCCCTCCAGGCTCGACGGGCCACACTTCAGCTGTCTGGTGAGTCGGGGCCCCTGGGTGCCGGGGCATGGGGGGGGCCCACGTGGCCTGCCAGGACCTCCCTCGGAAACATTGCTTGCTCCCTGCCTCAGTTTCCCCTTCCCGTCACTTTGTCTTTCTGGCTTTCTCCCTCTGTGTCGCTTTCCTGCCCCCCACCCACTGTCTCCGCCACTGACGTCGCCTCCTCTCTCTTCCTTGCATGGGGCCAGGGACCGCCTCCTTGTCTCTCTCCAGGTTCATCTCACATCCAGCAAATTCACTTATTCCTTCCTTCCCATCCCTCATTTGTTTGTCTTGTGTTCTAAAAACTTTATTCAGTTTTAATAGTTCACATGCCCTGAACACCAGCCCGCCCAGCCATGAACCCAGCACCCAGTGTGGGGAAACAGACCTCACTGAGGGGCTGAACCCCTTTGTCCCTCTCCGCCATCACATCGACCTGCCAACTTCACCTGTTCCTTTCTTGTTTTTCTTTTTCATTCTTTTTTTTAGTTTTATTGTGGTAACATATACATAACAAAACTTGCCATTGTAGCTATTTGAAGTGTACAGTTCAGTGGCAGTTGAGGTAGATTTTATATGGACAGCTCGGGGAGCATCCTCCTTGGACTCTTCTTGCTCCAGAAGATTTCTTCATGTCCCTTCCCAGTTCAGACCCCTCTCTGGTATTTCCCCATGGATCAGTTGTGCCTGCTTTTCAACTTCATTTAACGTGAACCAAGTGCATCTTGGGCGTTTGTTCTTTTTCATTGCTGTATGGTACTCCACCATCTGACCACACCACACTGGTTTATCCATTTTCCTCATGATGGACCCCAGGCTGTCTCTGGTTTGGAGCCAGTATTGTAATATAGCTGCTCCGGATATTCTCGACGAAGGGTTTTTTGTGTGTGGACCTCTGTTTTCAGTTCTCCAGGAGTGGGCTTACCGGGTCACAGGGAGGGTGGCTACTGAGCTTTAGTTTCAGTAGATTATTACTGAGGCCACACGTGACTCTCGGGATGACGCAAAGTGACACAGAGGAGGATGGAAGCAGAGCCAAGACCCTGCCCTTGCAAAAACACTTCCAACCCCTCTCCGCTCTCCCCACCTCCCCTCTGCGCCAGGCAAGCCTGGGGGAATCCTCGCAAGCCTTCCCCAGGGTTTATTGGGGAGACAGGGGTGGCCCTCAGCCAGGACTCTCGGGAGCCCCCCTGCCTGGGGGCTGGTGGCTATATGTCCCTGTGTGAGGCCCTGGGCCTCCGGGGCTTGTGTAATTCTCCCGGGCTGCCTCCTTCTGCCCTCTGGAGCTCTGGGTGTCTCTCTTTGTCTGTCTCGGGTGCTTGGTCTCTGTGTGTCTCTGTGTTTGTATCTCTTTTGGTCTCCGTCTGTATTCCTCACCCTTTCCCAGTCTCTCCTCTCCCCTCCCCTCACTGTGTGGGTTGGAGCCTCCCTGCTGGTTGGATGTTGGGGTGTGGGGCTCCCTGCAACCTGGGATGACACCCCACCCTCTTCAGTACCCAGATGGCGTCTTCTATGACCTGGACAGCTGCAGGCCCCCCGGCTACACGGATGCAGACGGGGCTCCCGGTGAGTGACCCCAGGCCAGCACCCCCCCCCCACCTGGGCCTGGGTCCCCAAGGGTGCATTGCACCCTTGGGGTAGCTGAGGCCCAGGGGAGACCCGTTAGCAAGCTGGGCAGGAAGAAGGCAGCCCAGGCCACCTGCCTCCTCCCCTTCTCTCGCCCCGCCCACCCTCTCCATGCAAATCCTGGGGTCCGGGATTTGCACGCCCACAAAGGCCCCTCTGTGCTGGGGGCTGCGGGAGGGAGGGGCCCAGGCCGGACCTCTGGCTTCTGACTCAGTGCACTCCCCGCTCCAGACTCCCTGTGGGACTGGACCCCGCCCGCCCCAGCCACCCCCTATGAGGCCTTTGAACCCGCAGCAGCCACCTTCAGCCACCCCCAGGGGCTCCAGCTCTGCTACGGACCCTCAACCTACAGTCCCGGGGGGAGTCTTGACCCGGCCCCCAGCCTGGAGGCCCCGGGGCCCGGCCACCCAGCGTACCCCACGGAGAACTTTGCCAGCCAGGTGAGGGGTAGGGGCGCAAGTGACACCCCCAGTGTGGGACTGAGGATTTACTGGGGACCAGGCACTGCATTCAACCCTGGGCACAGATAACCCCCTTTTGCCCTGTGAAAAACCCACGGAAGTTAGTGCCATTATCACGCCACTGTCAGAGGCGGGGGAGGTGCCTCGGTGTGCACTTGAACCCGGAGTTGAAACAGACCGTCTGTATATCATTATTCACAGTCTGCGCTGGACATTATCCGTGCTTTAGCGGAGGGAGCTCAGGCGTCCCCAGGCCACACCCAGAGTCCACGCTTTAACCCAGAAGGTGACCCCAGAACAGGGAGGCACCAAGAAGGGCTGGAGAGGAGGAAGCGGAGGGAGGGAGAGGGGAGGGGGCCCTCTGGATGTATGGGTGACCTGACCCTCCGCAGCCCCTGGCCCCCCCGGCATTCGCCCCGTACCCCAGCCCTGTGCTGTCGGAGGAGGAGGACTTGCTGCTGGACAGCCCCGCCCTGGAGGTGTCAGACAGCGAATCCGACGAGGCCCTGGTGGCGGGCTCCGAGGGGAGGGGATCCGAGGCAGGTACGTGGGAGTGGGCGGGGTGGGGACCCTATATTCCCAAGCACCTGTGACAGACTTCCGAGCTGAGGGCGGGTTTCCCAGCTCCTCCAGCGGCTGGCTGTGTGGCCTTGGGCAAATGCCTCTCCCTCTCTGTGCCTTGGATTCCTCTCTGTCCAGTGGGGAGGACAGTAATAGTGTCCCACCACATAGGGTGGTTCCAAGGATTCAATGGGATGACACGTGTCAACAAGATGACAGCATTTAGCACGGATGAGCTCTCAATAAGCCAATCTCAACACCGTCCTCTTCTGTACCACAGCAATGAAAAGAATAATTGTATCAGCCCCACACATTCAACCCCTGCTTCCAGCCCTGGAAGTTGGGAACATTGTTACTTTAGCTCTCTGGGCCTCAGTGTCCCACCTGCAGAATGGGTCCCCTCCTCCTCGCTCCCTCCCAGGTGGGGTTAGCTGATAACTAAAGCGCCCAGACCAGCCCCTGGCACTGAGCCTTCACAAATGCTGGCAAAACCGCAACCCACACACACACACACATTCATCCCACGTGAGAGCTGAGGGGACTGAGGCTCAGAGAGGTCGAGTCACCAGCCCAAGGTCACACAGCTGGGACACAGCAGAGGTGGGGGCTGGTGCCCCAGAGTCCTGCTGTGAGCCCCTGCACCCCATCCCCCAGCTCTGGCCTCTCCCGGGATTCTGGCCCCCCTCAGACTGAGCCGTTAGGAGCCCGGGAGCCCAAGTTGTGAGCTAGAGACATGGCCGGGCTGGGATTCCAGCCAGGTCGAGCTTGCTTCACCACCCTCGGCTGCCGGTACAAGCCCCGAGGGCCGCGGCAACCCATTCCACAGATTCTTTCATCCAAGCGATCAACAAATCTGTAGGGCTCTGTGCAGGCCGGCCTGGGCCTGGGAACAGGACAGATGGAAGGCCCCGACGGGGTTGACAGTCCTGGGGATAAGAGCCCCAAGAAGGGGAGCCACGTGCCCTGGTGGGGTTGGGGGGTTGGGGATCAGAGGCACAGACAGAACAGAACAGGGGTGTCCAGCAGTCCCCTCTCAGCTCCGCCCCCCACTCTCTGCGCGGGGGAGGGGCGGGAGGTGGACATGGGGGCAACACTCCGCCCCCTCCCGCCCCAGGGGCCCGCAAGAAGCTGCGCCTGTACCAGTTCCTGCTGGGGCTGCTGACCCGCGGCGACATGCGCGAGTGCGTGTGGTGGGTGGAGCCGGGCGCCGGCGTCTTCCAGTTCTCCTCCAAGCACAAGGAGCTCCTCGCGCGCCGCTGGGGCCAGCAGAAGGGCAACCGCAAGCGCATGACCTACCAGAAGCTGGCGCGGGCCCTGCGCAACTACGCCAAGACCGGCGAGATCCGCAAGGTCAAGCGCAAGCTCACCTACCAGTTTGACAGCGCGCTGCTGCCTGCCGCCCGCCGGGCCTGAGGCCGCCCGAGGCGCTCGGGGGGCGCACCGCAGCCTGCCTGGGGAGCCGCGTGGGGGCGTCACGCCGGCGTCCCTGCACCCTGGCCCCTGGGACCCACAGACCCCCCCCCCACATTGGGGGGTGGGAGTAGCCTGCACCCCTAAGCCTTGCCCAGGGCCACTCTGGGGTCCCCTTGTCATGTCCAGGGTCCCCATGCCTTGGGTTGCTCTACTGTATGAGGAGGTGGGGGCAGTGCTTCCAGCATCCCTGGCACCTCCTGAGATCTCTCAATCATTTGGGGGTCCCAGGTCCCCCTACTGGAGGTCAGGTGGGACTGCCACAATCCTATGCCCAGCCCAGGGCCCCTCTGAGATCTCCTTCCCGTGTTTGAGATCTCCTAGTTAGGTCTAGGGCCCTCTGGGTACCCCTTATCATATCTCAGATCTCTGTGATCCCTTATCGTATCTGTCCCTCCCCATGCCCCCCTTGTCATCTTTGAGATCCCCTCATTCTCTGGAACCACTCTGATCACTTTTTCATGTCTGGAGTTCTCCAATCACAGAGTCCCTCTGGGATCCTTTTGTCATGCCTGAAGCCACCCTTGTCAGGGTGGGGAGGGGCACCCCAGTGGGCCCCCCTAGGAACCCCCTTATCATTCCTGGGAACCTCCAGCCATGCCTGAGCCCCCCCACACGTGGAATTCCCTTCCCAGATGCCCTTTTGGGGACCCTACCAGCAGCCCTGAGTTCTTGTGGGGTCCCTGCTCTTCCTGGGGTGCCCTCCCCACAGCCACACTGAGATCAGTCCAGGACAAACCAGGTCCTTGGTGGCATTTACTTCAGTTCCTTGTAGCATTTTTTGGGGGGAAAAAATACAAATTAACCAAGATTTCAAAACAGGGAGCTTTTAACATAATCCAGATTTCTGGTTTCCCTTAAAACTTTGGACCGGTCAGCGGCCATGGAAAGGCCCAGGCTGGGTGGCATCCCCTTCTAATGGGGCATCTGCTCTCTGCCTTGCCCTGGCCGCACTGTCTTCCAGCAGTGTCTTCTCTGGGTCTCCTGCTGGACCCATAGCCCTTTGCATTGCCACTCCTCGTGTAAATCCAGCTGGAGCTGGGGCCTGGATGGACTGAGCAGGAGGCCGATGGGAGGTGGAGGCTGAGGGCCAGGCCCTGATCTGGGGGGGGCCGTGTTCTAGGTGAGCAACTTGCTGCTTCCAAGCCTCAGCCTGTCCCTTCTGTGAAAGGGGGTGAGGGAGAGGAAGCTAGAAGTCCCTCTCGGGCCTCAGAGTCCACTCCACCCCCCCTGGTGGCCAGGAGAAGGATGGAGACGGAGACGGAGCCTCAGCGACCCAGAGAGACCCACTTGGGACTCAGGGCAGCACAGCAGCTGGTGGTAGAGCAGGTGGGAGGGCATGTCCTCCCCACCGCCTCATTCTACCAGTGATGTACATTTTGGAAAAAAAAAAAAAAAATCACCCAGCAGCCAAAATGTGAAATAAAATAAAATAAAACAAATCAAATCAAGGTGGACAGATCTCCCGGCACCCTTTGCAGAGACTGCACTCCTGCCCCTCCCCTGGTCCGCAGGGACCCCGGAAGGGGAGGGGAGGCTGAGAGAGGGGATGGAAGAGGCAGTTAGAGCCAGGCCAGGCCGCAGTAGGAAAGCGGTGGTAGGGGCCTGAGATGAGACACCGGGGTCGGTTTAATCGTTGTGTCTTCCTCTCTTCCTGCCAATTGGAGCTATTCCCTAGCCTCCTCCCATCTCTACTTCCCTTTGGTCCCTGCCCCGCGCCCTCTGGGTCTCTGCTTTCCTCCCTCCGCGTCTCGGTCCCCCTCTGGGTCTCTGACTGGTCTTTCTGAGCCCTCGGCCTGGGGGGGGCGAGACTCGAGGCTCCAGGTGACAGCGCTGCCACACCTGGCACAGCCTCTGACTTCGCGGGATCAGCGTGGCAGTCTGCCTGGCAACTCGTGACGTCACAGGACTGCCGCGGCCGGGTTGGTTAGGCGCTCCCGGGAGGCGGGGAACCTTCCGGCTCTTAGGGGGTTTTGGCAAAAGGGAAGCGGGAGGGTGGGAGGGGCGGACAGGAAGAAAAAGAGGAGGGACTCGTCTTCCCTCACCCCGGGTCCCTCGGGCTGCGTTACTACTGCCCGCCCCCTTCCTCTCCCTCTCACGCCCACCTCGCCCTCCTCCCACGGCACCTGGTCTCCATGAGTCCCGCCCTCACCCAGTCCCCTCCCCCGACCCCCCCGCGTCCAGCCACCACCCCCATTCAGAAAGCCACAGGACCCCTGCCGGGAAGGGCGCCAACGTCCGGGCAGCCCTCCAGGGCCTTCCCGGCCTCCGCCCACCCCCGTCCACGCGGGGACACCCTCCCTCCTCCTCCCCCGCGTCCGATGCCCGCCGCTCCCGCTCCGGGAAAGGGCCCCCCGCGAGGTCCCAGGAGGGGCTTCGGACCCCGGGCCTTCGGGCCTGCCCACGCCCCAGGGCGGACCCCGGAGCCCAGAGCCCAGCGCCTCGGTCGCCGCTCCTCAGCCGCCCTGCCCTGGCTGGGGAACCAGACCCTCCCTCCCGGCTCTGGTTTCCGGAAATCTCCTGACTCGCTGATGCTAAGAATGGCTTTCTAGACCCTGCCTTCCCACCACCGCAGGGCAGAGTTCCGGCTCCAGCCCTTACCCGCTTTAGACCCCCCAGCCCCTTCTTGCCCTCCTGCTTGGACCCGGCCGCCAGGCCCTCATCCTTCTCCTTACTCAGTACCCAAGAATTTGGACCCCAGCCTCTCCTCCCTAGGGACCTGGCATTCAGCCACGTCTCTTTGTCCAGCTGTTATTTCTCGCCCTTTAGAACATGCAGGTGGAATGTGGGGGGCCGAGGGCAGATCCTCCCGGGGCCTCCTGGGAGTCTTGGGCCTCCTTAAAGGGCCTCCCCTGGGGACCAGCCCATCCTCCCCAGGGCCTAGCGGGACTCAGCTGCCGGCCGAGGAGCGGGAGCCTTCCGCCGACATGCCGGAGGCGAAACCAGGTGGTCGTCAGGACCCCTTCCCATGGGGGAGGGGATGCCCTTCTCTTCAGAGAATTGGGGGGCCAGGTGTTGGTGCAGACGGGGATTCTCTGGGAATCGGGGAATCTTTTTCTTAATGGGGATGGGGTTGTGCATATAGACAGAGGAGTCTGTCTTCCTGTAGTGACTGGGGTCCTTCTACATCTGGGAGGGGTCACCTGGGTAGGGATCAGGGCCGTTCCATGAGCTTTGGGAAGAATTGGGGTCCCCGTGTGTACCGAGAGAGGGGTTCCCCTCCACATGATGAGGCATGCTCTTTTCTGGGTAAAGATGGGGACCCTCCTGCTGTGGGCATTGGGGGCCGCCACAGGTAGAATTAGGAGGCCTTCTTTGTAGAGTAGCCAGTGGTCCTTTCTTTATGTGGAGTTTGGAGACCCTCTTTTGAATGGGTCTGGGGGTACTTCTTTATATGGAGATGGGGTCTTTTTAGGAGGGGAACACGGGTGCCCCAGCCCCCAGAAAGCCCCCTGGGTGTCCAGTCTCCTGGCCCCCGACCAGCCAGGCAGCGGGCAGAGCCGGTCTAAGGTGCTGTGGTCAGCATGGGGTGTCCGGTTTCCAGCCCAGGGGAAGAGCTAATTATACCCCCAAGCCCCAAAAGGTCAATCTGGTGGCCTGGGAGGATGGGGCCTGGCTTGCCTGGGGTCAGGGGAACCTGATCCCAGACTCTCAGCTTACAGTTGAAATTACACCTGGGATGGGAGCCGGGACTCCTGGGTCTGAGGAGGGGTAGGCGGCGGAGACTCCTGGTACCGAAGGGGGAGGGGCTGGGGGCGGAGTCTCCTGGGTCTGAGGAGGGGCTGGGGGCGGGGACTCCTGGGTTGAGGGCGGGGGCTGAGGGCGGGGACTCCCGGCTGGAGGAGGGTTCTGGGGGCGGAGACTCCTGGTACTGAGGGAGGAGGGTATGGGGGCGGAGTCTCCTGGGTCTGAGGAGGGGCTGGGGGCGGGGACTCCTGGTACTTAGGGAGGAGGGTGTGGGGGCGGAGTCTCCTGGGTCTGAGGAGGGGCTGGGGGCGGGGACTCCTGGTACTGAGGGAGGAGGGTGTGGGGGCGGAGTCTCCTGGGTCTGAGGAGGGGCTGGGGGCGGGGACTCCTGGTACTGAGGGAGGAGGGTGTGGGGGCGGAGTCTCCTGGGTCTGAGGAGGGGCTGGGGGCGGGGACTCCCGGTACTGAGGGAGGAGGGTCTGGGGGGCGGAGTCTCCTGGGTCTGAGGAGGGGCTGGGGGCGGGGACTCCTGGTACTGAGGGAGGAGGGTGTGGGGGCGGAGTCTCCTGGGTCTGAGGAGGGGCTGGGGGCGGGGACTCCCGGTACTGAGGGAGGAGGGTCTGGGGGCGGAGTCTCCTGGGTCTGAGGAGGGGCTGGGGGCGGGGACTCCTGGCTGGAGGGAGGGGGCGGAGACTTCTGTGTTGAGGAGGAGGGGGCTGGGCGGGGACTCCCGGGTCCTGGGAGAGGAGCGCCGTGAGGACGTGCCTAACTGTTGACATCTCTCCCACCTCACAGCGGCCAAAAAGGCCCCCAAAGGCAAAGATGCCCCCAAAGAACCTCCCAAGGAGGCCCCCTCTAAGGAGGCCCCTGCCGAGCCGCCCAAAGGTGAGACTGGTGCTCCTCGGGCTGAGCACAACCTGCACCTCGTGTCCTCCTGCCCCCTTATCCTCTCTCTCGTCCGTCGCCACATGGCCCCGAGCTGAGCTGCCCCTACCTTGCTCCCAGCCTCCCCGTGGCTCTCAGAGACCCCCGACCGCGCCCAGCCCCACCCGGCTGACTGACCCCCCAGGCGCTGCCCAACTCAGAACACCCCTGTCCCCGTGAGACCCGCTGGCCCCGGGGGGCCCATTCAGGGCCTTGCAGTGTCTCCCCCCCCCCGCGCCGCCTCCCCCACCTCCAGTTCCCAGATGGGGACACTGAGGCCCAGAGGGAGCCGAGCCTGCACCGTCAGGCTGCACCTGGCTGACACCTGATGTTTGCTTATGAACTGAGGGTCCCTTGCTGGCTCTAGGCTCCTACCCCAAATTGGCCTGATGCCCCCTCCCCAACCTGCCTCATACTCGGTAACCCTGTCTCCTGAGCAGAAGCCCCACCTGAGGAGAAGACCCCCACGGTGGAGGAGCCTACTGGTGTTTTCCTCAAGAAGCCGGACTCTGCCTCTGTGGAGACTGGTGAGAGGAGTCTGGGGGGTGGCCAGGGGAGAGGGTGGGTGTCAGGACTCCGGTCCAAGGGAGGAGGGGGCTGGGGCCCTGGACCCCTGGGTCTGGGGGAGGAGGGGCTGGGGGCCTGGACCCCCGGGTCTGAGGGAGGAGGGGGCTGGGGCCTGGACCCCCGGGTCTGAGGGAAGAGGGGCTGGGAGCCTGAACCCCTGGGTCTGAGGGAGGAGGGGCTGGGGGCCTGGACCCCTGGGTCTGAGGGAGGAGGGGTTGGGGGCCTGGACCCCCGGGTCTGAGGGAGGAGGGGGCTGGGGCCTGGACCCACGGGTCTGAGGGAAGAGGGGCTGGGGGCCTGAACCCCTGGGTCTGAGGGAGGAGGGGCTGGGGGCCTGGACCCCCGGGTCTGGGGGAGGAGGGGCTGGGGGTTGGACTCCTCCATCTTCCTTTGGAGGATCTGCTGGTCCCTGACTCCCAGCTTCCCCCAGGGAAAAGTGTGGTAATCGTGGCCAAGGTGAAAGGGAAGGAGCTGCCAGACAAGCCAACCATCAAGTGGTTCAAGGGGAAGTGGCTGGAGCTGGGCAGCCAGAGTGGGGCCCGCTTCTCCTTGAAGGAGTTGCACGACCCTGCCAGCAATGTGAGGCCCCCATGGGACACGGGGCTGCAGGCCAGGGCTGGAGGTGTCGGGGCCTCGTGGTCAGCAGCCTGTTGCCTGGGGACGGTGCTGGGCTGGAGGGGAGGATGTTGGGTGAGGCAGGGTGCACTTGTGGGGAGTTGTGCACATTCCCAGAAAGGTTCCGGGGACAGGGTGGGGGTTGTCCAGGATCATCCAGGTGTGGTCGGGAGACCGAGCTGCCCACTGGTGCCCAGTTCTCTCCCCACTCTCCCGTCCTGTGGGACGCAGGCAGAGCCCCGTGACGTGGGTGCTGGGGAGCAGGATTGGTGCTGAGGGGCACTCACCTACACCCGGACCCCTGGCCCTGGCCCCCAGGTTTACACTGTGGAGCTGCAGATTGAGAAGTTGGTCCTGGGCGACAGTGGGGATTACCGCCTCGAAGTCAAAGCCAAGGACACCTGCGACAGCTGTGGCTTCCACATCGACGTGGAGGGTGCGCAGGCAAGGATGGGAGGGAGGGTTTGGATCTGGGGGGGAAGTGGATGTACAGCCAGGTGGGGGGGGCTACACAGATTAAGAAGAGGGGGCACAGGTTAATGGAGAAGGGGACAAGGTGTTCAGATTTGGGAAACACAGCATCCCAGCTTAGAGCATGGCTGTACAAGGAGCAAGCCAGCAGCTGAGAGCTCAGGATTTGGGGGTGCACATGCGAAGGCTGAGGAGGTGGGTTATATGAAGTGGGGTGCCCAGCTTGAGGGATAGTGGGGCCTGGGGGAGGTGGAGCAGGCCTGAGGGGCACCCTTGGTCTTAGAGCAGGCCTTGCCCCCAGCTCACGCCCCATCCCCCCCTCTTCTCTCCCCAGCACCCCAGCAGGATGTCTCTGGGCAGAGTCTGGAAAGCTTCAGGCGTGCGTATGTGACCCTGGGCCCTGGGGAGAGGGGGAGCTCCGATGTGGGAAGATGTGGGAGAGATATGGGAGAAGGGAGGTTGGGGAAGGCAAAGAGTGGGGACCCTGGGATGACTCGGGGGAAAGGCCCTCGGTGGGGTGCATACCTCTCTCAATGGCTACAGAGGTGAAGTGAAGTCGGAAGACGCGGGTGAGCTGGATTTCAGCGGCCTGTTGAAGAAGAGGTGAGCCTGCCCTGCCTGGCAAAGGGAGGGGGCACGGGGGCTCAAGGAGGAGGAGGTTGGTGGGTAAGGTCAAGTTCGGACATCCCACTGCCCCCATTGCTTCCCCATTGCCATCCCTGACTCCCTGCTCAAAAGTCTGCTCCCTCCTCCTTCCATCCATCTTTGGCCCACCAAACCCACCAACCCACTCGACCACCCATCCATCCCCCCATCCACCCATCCACATATACCTGTATTACACCCCCATCCAATCCGCCATTTGCCCACTTAGTCCCCTACATACCCACACTTTAACCCATCCTCACATCCACTCGGACTTAATTCGCTTACTCATCCACCTCTTTACCCACCCACCCACCCATCCATAAATCCAGTTGTCCATCTACCTACCCACAAATCCATCCACTCCTCCATCCAACCATCTTCCTATCCATGCACCAACCGATTTGCCCATTTGCTCACCCATCTACTCACATATCCATTCAGCTACCCGCCATACTCCCACCTGTCCGTCTACCTATCTGCCCAGACATCCAGTCACCCGTTTATTGACCCATCCATTCATCCTCCATCCCCTGTTCTGTCCACTCATTTGCCCAGTCACTTCCCCAGTTATCTCGGCAGCCATCTACCCAGCTCTCCACCATCCGTCCGTCTACCATCCATCCGCCCTCCCACCTGCACATCCGCCTGCTCTCTGCTCACTCCCCCAATTGAGCCCAACACCCCATCTGCCCACCCACCACCACCCACGTGGCCAGGCATGCCTCTGTCAGCTCCTCTTCTCCAAGGACACACCCGTCCCCCCAGACACTCTGTTAGACTGAACTATGTGAAACTGCTGTTCTGTAGGTCAAAATGGTTCAATGATGGCAGTTTCCTATGGTTCAACATAATGCGTGTCCACTCACTCATATATTCATTATCTACTGGTCCACCTATCCATCCTTTACCCATACATCTATCTCCGTGACCACATCTCCAACACCACCATTCACTAATAGACTCATCTCTGTCTCCACTCAGCCAATCACCTACCCAACCGCCTCCAACCAACATATCAACCCCATTACCCATCCAGCCATTATTCACCAAGCCATCCACCCGTCCCCCACTAACCCATCCACCTAGCTACCCACCCATCTACTGACCCATCTGCCTGTTGACCCACCCACTTGTAGAACACTTCTACCCACTTTCTCCTACCCATCTATTTATCAGTCCACCCACCCACTGCTCTGTCCATCAGTCCAGATGTTCATACGACCCCACATTCACCCACTCATCCATACTGCATTTGTTCCCTTCCCTTCCTTCTTTCCATTCATCCATTCATTCACTTTCTCACTAATCAGTCATCTTCTGAGGCCTCCTGCCTACCTGGCTTTGGCTGAAATTAGGTGAGAGAGAGAAGTTTGACTGTGTCCCAGATGTTGAGTCACATGTTGCTTTGGGTAGATGGGTCTGATCCAGCAGACACGACACAGACAGAGACCACCCCAAGTGATCCAGAGAGAGAGTGTCCCAGAGGGGCTGATAAAGCCCAGAGCAAGAGCAGCAGCACGGAAGGACAGGGCATGCATCACGGAGAAGGGAACTTTGGCACTGGGTTCTGTAGGATGAAGAGGAGCTCCTCGGGAAGAGAAGGCAGGGAGGGACCATGCAGGCAGGAAAACTTTTTGCATAAAGCATGCTGAGAGGCAGGCAGGAGGCCAGAGTATTCAGGAAAAGGCAAGCAGCTAGGTTCCGATGGTTGTGGGAGGGTGATGCACGCGCAGGTGGGACTCTGCTTCCTGGGGGCAAAGGTCAGCCGCTGAGCATGTTCTGAACAGGGAAGGGTATGGCATCTGATGTGGGTGTCAGAAATATCCCGAGGGGGCCCGAGGGGGCTGCAAGGGAAAAGACTGAGACCAGGAGGCCAGGGAGGAGGCTGGGGCGAGGGTCTGGCCGGGGGAGAACAAGGGGAAACAAACAGGCCCAGAGAGAGCGACCCGGGCTCGTCCACGGTGAGGGCGTGAAGAGGGCAGAGCGGACCCCGGGCCTCCTCACCCACGGGCAGCCCCGGCCGGCTCCCCCTGCCCCCAGGAAGGTGGTCGAGGAGGAGAAGAAGAAAAAGAAAGATGATGACGACCTGGGCATCCCTCCTGAGATCTGGGAGCTCCTGAAAGGGGCAAAGAAGAGTGAGTACGAGAAGATCGCCTTCCAGTACGGCATCACTGACCTCCGTGGCATGCTGAAGCGGCTCAAGAAGGCCAAGGTGGAGGTGAAGAAGAGTGCAGGTCAGCGCCGGGCCAAGGGGGGCGGGCCCAGCACGTGGGGACCTGATGTTTGCCCCTCGCACCCATCCTGGGTGGGGGTAGCCCAGCCTGAGGGTCACAGCTCTTCCTTCGGGGACCTCCGAGTCCCTGGAAGGTCCTCACCTTGCCCTCTGGGGTGGGAGACCTGGCACCTCCGAGGATGACCGGGACAGTGGGAATCTCACCTCCACCCCTTCCATGTCCCCCCATCTCCAGCCTTCACGAAGAAGCTGGATCCAGCCTACCAAGTGGACAAAGGCAACAAAATCAAGTTGGTGGTGGAGATCAGTGACCCAGACCTTCCCCTCAAGTGGTTCAAGAATGGCCAGGAGATCAAACCAAGTAGCAAGTATGTGGGGGTGGTCCCTGGAGGGGGAGATCCTGGGTCCCAGAGAGAGCGCCCAGAAACAAGGCCACTCTTACCCCAGAAAAGGCACTCCCACACCCATCTGAAAAGCAGAAAAGGCAACCAGGAGACAAAGACCAAGACGATGAGGAACCAGACTTCAGCTGAGAAGAAACCCAAGTGCCCACTCAGCTATGGAGTACACGCTCAACCTTGCAAACACTAAGAAACAGCAACAAAAAGCAAATTAGAACAGCAAAACAATAGCTTTTCTGCCTTTCAAAATGGGCAAAGACTTTACAAAATGATCAAACCCAGTGCTGGAGAAGACAGGGATATGGGTACACAAATGCTGGTGGGAATAAACCAGATCTCCAAAAGCTTTTGGATTTGTGCAATTCCAGATATTTAGCGAAGGAAAGAGTAGGGACCCTCCAAGACAGGGAATTAACTTGTGTGGACATATTTAGCTTCAAGAATGTTCTCTGAAGCACTTGCTATCATAGCAAAAAAAAAAAAAAGAGGAAAACAACCAAAAAATGTACAATTCCAAAGACTTTTTTTTTTCAAAGACTTTTAGTAATAATAATAAATAATGATATAAAGATATTTTGAAATTAACATGAGAAGCTGCTCAAGATTATTATGTGACAGAAGCATATTTCCCATTTTTTTGCCTCAAAAGGGTTAATCTGCATTGGTATTTTAAAAAATTAAATATACGCAAGGTTGGAAAGACAAAGACCAAAATGTATATGGGATACTTATGGATAGATTTTATTTTCTCATTTTTTTTCCTTGGCTGTGTTTTCTAAATTTTCCATAATGAGCGTATTTTGATAAAAAGAAAATAGGTTAGTTAAGGTATAGGTTAAGTTGCTATGACAAAGAGCCCTCAAAATATATTACTTTAAGTTAGAGAAAAGTATATTTCTGGTGGACCCAGGCTGCTGGGCCAGCTCTCTTCTAACACATTCAGCAATCCAGGTCTTCTCCATATTTTTGCTACATCATCTTCTGCAGCTTCTCCTCACCTGCATGGTTGAAGCTGGGTCATGGGCACATCTGTGTTCCAGCTGGTGGGGAGAGCAAAGGAGAGAAGTCCCCAGCAAGCAACTTGTCTCAAAGCTGGAGATGACCTAGAAGTTACACCTGTCGCTTCCACTCACTTTCCATTGGCCCAAACTTAGTTCTGGGGTCGTGCCAGCTGCAAGGGCTGCTGGGAAACGTAGTTGTCCTACAGAGAAGCTGCAGGCCATTGCCTACAAGGAGAGAATGGATACCACTGGACAGTTAGCATTTCCACTCTGGGTGGACCATCTAGCTCCTCTGGTATAATTGGCTCTGAGAGGGACTGACTTGCCCCAGGAACTGGTGGGTGGAGCTACCCTGGGGCGAGGCTGCTTCTCCATGCCCTGGGCTGAGGGGAGACTTTTGCACAGGTACGTGTTTGAGAATGTTGGTAAGAAGCGAATTCTCACCATCAACAAGTGCACGTTGGCGGATGATGCTGCTTATGAGGTGGCCATCAAAGATGAGAAGTGTTTCACTGAGCTCTTTGTCAAAGGTGAGGCCAGGATTTGGGCCTGGGCTGGGGGGGGCAGGCCTCCGGAGGGGTTCCTGAAACCTCTTGTTGCCCGACCTCACAGAACCTCCAGTTCTGATTATCAAAACCCTCGAGGACCAGCAGGTGTATGTGGGTGACCAGGTGGAGATGGTAGTGGAAGTGTCAGAAGAGGGGGCCCAAGTCATGTGGTAAGTGACTCTTGAAATCTGATCTCCGGACAGGTGTCCACAGCTTCTTTGCCTCGGCCTTGATATTTTACAGGACACCCTGTGATCTTTCTTGGAAATTTCTGACCTTCATTTAGTAGTCCCCAGGAGACCTTAGTCTTTTTTTATAAATCCTGTTTTTCACCCATCACCTCTTTCTAGAATGTCTGACCTCTATCCATTCCTTTGACCTGTGATACCTCTTCAGGCTCCTTTTCCTGATCTCTGCTGTTTCACTGATTCTTTCAATCATTTATTCATCCATCCATTCATCTATTTATCCTTCCATCCAACCAATCTGTCCTTTGGCCCATCCCACATGTTAACACCCAAATATCCATGCATGTCTTCATTCTACCCATCCATCCATCCATCCGCCCACCCACCCACCCACCCATCCATCCACCCATCCACCCACCCATCCATCCACCCATCCACCCATCCATCCATCCATCCATCCATCCACTCATACATTTGTTCACCCATCCAACAAATATTTATTGAACATCTGTTCTGTGCACTACCCTCCTATTTATTGGAAATATAATGAGGAGAAAAAATATCAACATGGTACCCGTCCTCATGGAATTATTAATCTGATAACTAGGTTGGGGTGGGGAGTGAATAGGAGATAGAGACAGGCATTAGTCAAGGAATCACACAAACAAATGTGAAAGTTCCATTTTGACAAGTGTTTCTGTTTCAAAGGAGCAGCAACTGATGCTGTGACAGCTTGGAATAGGGGGAATGGACCCAGGAGGTCAAGGGAGACTTCCTGGAGGAGGTGACAGTTGAGCTGAGATTTCAATGATGAAGAGGTGTAAGAGAACTGAAAGGGAAGCGTTCCAGGCAGGGGCTGCATCATTTACAAAGGGCACCTCTCCGAGACGCTAGGGCTCCCTCAGTGCCCCCCATGACCTCTCCCCATAACCTCCAACTCCAGCCTTGAGGCGTCTCCCTATGGCCTGGACCTCCACTGGTTAACCCCTCCTCCTCTTTATCTATTCCTGGCCACTCCCTCACCCCCATCCCAGGTTCTGCCCACCACTCAGAATGCCTCTGCGACCCTTTATCTCTCCTCCCTCCCATGACCCCCACACAGGACCCTCTCTCTCTGGCCCCTGACTGCCCCTCAGGTCTGTGCTGGCCCCTCACTCCCGCCTGTTCCATCCCCTCCACCCAGGATGAAGGACGGGGTGGAGCTGGCCCGGGAGAAGTCCTACCAGGCATCGTACAGCCTCAAGAAGGATGGGAAGTGCCATATTCTTATCTACTCCGAAGTGACCCAGGAGGACAGGGGTCGCTACCAGGTCATCACCAGTGGCGGCCAGTGTGAGGCCGAGCTCATTGTGGAAGGTGAGGGGTCTCCGGGTGCATGGCTGCACACGCTTCTCCTCACAGCTCCAAGTTGCTGAGGCCCCTGTCTTGGAGGGTCCCTACTCTTTCCTTCGCACCCTCCATTCAAAATCCACCAGCAAATCCCGCTGGCTCCACCTGCAGAGTACATCCCGCACCGGACCACACGCCCCATCTCCACTGCCCCACCCCGCCCAGGGCCGCATCCCCTCTCGCTCGGACCCTTGAAGTAGACCCCTCATGGGCTGCTCTGGGTCTACACCCCACCCCGACCCCTACCCCTGCCAGAGTGGTCCTTGTAAAACGTAGGTCAGACAGTGACATTGAAGGAGGTCTGCAGACTAGTTATATTACACCGGTGTCCGTTTCCTGATCCAGATGTTGGACTCCGGTTCTGTAGGATGACACCACTGGGGGATCAAGGAGCTATTTTTTTAAATCCAATTTTATTGAGATATATTCACATACCATGCAGTCATCCATGATGTACAATCAATTGTTCACAGTACCACCATATAGTTGTGCATTCATCACCCCAATCTATTTTTTGAACATTTTCCTTGCACCAGAAAAAGTGAAAATAAGAATAAAAAAATAAAAGTAAAAAAGAACACCCAAATCATCCCCCCTCCCACCCTATTTTTTATTTATTTTTTTTGTCCCCATTTTTCTACTTATCCATCCATACACTGGATAAAGGGAGTACGATCCACAAGGTTTTCACAATCGCACTGTCACCCCTTGTAAGCTACATTGCTATACAGTTGTCTTCAAGAGTCCAGGCTACTGTGTTGCAGTTTGATAATTTCAGGTATTTACTTCTAACTATTCCAATGCATTAAAACCTTAAAGGGTTATCTATATAGTACATAAGAATGCCCTCCAGAGTGACCTCTTGGGTCCATTTGGAATCTCTCAGCCACTGAAGCTTTATTTTGTTTAATTTCGTATCCTTCTTTTGGTCAAGAAGATGTCTAGGAACTATTTTTGCAAAGTCTTGGGTGTCTATAATTATTTCAAAATAAAAAGTTAAAAAAAAATAGCCCAATTTATTCATAGCCAAATAAATTATGGAATATCCACCTGCAGCCATTAAAAAAAAAAAAAAGGGAATTGCTTTAATTTACGATATGGAAGGATTTCCAAGATATGTTAGATGAAAAAGTAAATATGCTATTATATGTATAAGGGACGAAGAGAGGGAGGAGGGAGGGAGGAAGGAAGGAACAAGCATGTGGGTATGTTTGTTTTTAAAGCCACAGCCTGGGCAGATTTGGCCTTTGGGGAGGGGTTCTAGATGACTGGAATTGGACGGTGGGAGATTTTCCTGCTAAATCTAGAACCTTTTGTCGTTTTGTCTTTAAGCCATGTGAATGCACTGTTTTGTTTAAACATATATAAAAAATTAAAAAATGGAAACCAGACCCCATCTCTTTGCTTGGCACACTTCCTCAAAACAAAGTCCTAACAAAGACCCCCGAAGCCCTCCGACTGCCTTCCGTCAGGCTCAACTCTCCCTCTTGTTGTTTACTTGTTTCCAGACTGTTTCCCACCAGCAAGCGAGGCAAGGTGATTTTTTTCAGTTTGGTTGATGGCTGTGTTCCCAGTGCCTGGAACGGTGCTGTTAAATAGGGGATAATTGGCTCGGGAGGTCAGAGACGACTTCTTGGAGGAGGCAATCGAGCCGAGGTTTGAGGGATGAAGAGGCATAAGTGAAGTGGCCAGGGCAGAGTGTTCCCTTCCCTTGCTGACCGCCTGGCCTTGTGATGGCCTCCTCTGCTCCCCTCCCCTTCCAGAGAAGCCGCTGGAGGTCCTGCAGGGCATCGCAGATCTGACGGTGAAGGCCTCGGAACAGGCTGTGTTCAAGTGCGAGGTGTCTGACGAGAAGGTGACGGGCAAGTGGTACAAGAATGGGGTCGAGGTGCGGCCGAGCAAGAGGATCACCATCTCCCACCAGGGGAGGTGAGGCAGGGCGTGTGTATCAGTTAGCTGTGGCTGCATAACAAAACAACCCCAAATTGAGCGGTTAGGAAGAACGAGCATGAGTCGTAATCATGAGTCGGTGGGTTGGCGGGTGGCTGGCTGATCCAGGGTGGCCTTGCTCAAGGCTCGAGGGATGGCTGAGCGGTGGCTTTGCAGCTCTTTCCTGGGCTCACTTGGGATCTTGCCCTGGACAACTGGGCTGTCCCTTCTCTGACCATATGGCTTCTCATCCTTCCGGTGAGCTAGCCTTGGTGTATGTTCCGGTTTGCTGATGCTTCACTGGAGAAAGGCCATTGGCATCTGGAAAACCTCTGTTAGCTGGGAAGGCACATGGCTGGCATCTGCTTGCTCCCAGTTGTGTTTCAAAATGGTGTTTTCCAAAGCGTTGCTCTTGGGGTGTTTTGTCCTCTCTTAGCTGCAGCTTCTCTTCAAAATGTCTCTCTCAGTTGCTCTAAACTCCTTCTGTTTGTCAGCTCGTTTATACGGTTCCAGTGATTTAATTCAGACCCACCCTGAATGGGTGGGGTAACACCTCCATGGAAATTATCCAATCAAAGTTCTTGCCCACAGTTGATTGAGTCACATCTCCATGGAAACACTCAATTAATAGGTTCCAACCTAATCAACACTAATACAGTCTGCTTCCACAAGATTGCATCAAAGATAATGGCATTCTGGGGTCCATAACACATCCAGACTGGCACAGTGTGTTCCCATGGGACCTCAGGAGCACATGGCCTCTTGAGGCTGAGGCTGGAGACTGTCCCAATGTCACTTTCTCAACATTCAACTGGGAAGAGCGAGTCACAGAGCCAGATTCAAGGGGTGGGGAAATAGACTGCAAGGTTTCATTGCAAGGGGCATGGATGCAAACAGGGGGAAATCTGAGGGCCGTATTTGCAGGAGGCTAGACTCAACAGGTAGCAGGTGGACAACCGAGTCAAACACCAGGTCATCTGCAGAATGCACAGAGGGCCACTGTGACTCCAGTGGGAGACTGTGCCCCAGTGTGTTTCACAATAAGCTCTCTCTGTGTTCTCTGTGAGGAACCATGCCCACTGGCGGATTTAGTGATGTTGATAATCAATCCTGACACTTCTGGAGTGCTTACTATCTGCCAGGTGTCTTTCTAAGTACTTTACAGCCACTATGCTGTAGGTTGTAATCATTATTCCTTTTTTTGGGATGAAAGAAACTGAGGCCTAGAGAGGTTAAGTAATTTGCCCAAGGTCACACAGTAAGTGGTCGAGCTGAGATTTGAACCCAGGCAATCTGGGTCCAGGGTCCATGCTCTTACCACAACCCTGACTGTGGATGATGATAACAACAATGACAACAACAAACAATAATAATAATAATAGAAGAAGGAGAGAAGCTAACATCCATTGACACTTACTATATGCCAGGCACTGGTCCAAATGCTTTGTATATATTTCTTCCTCATCAGACTCTGAATAGCTTCTAGCATCCCCATCTTACAGATGAGGAAACTCGAGGCCCAGAGAGGTTAAGTAACTTGCCTGAGGTCACACAGCTGGGAAGGAGCAGAGCAGAGCGATAGCGTCCCAAAGCCCAGAGTAAAAATGGTGGGTATGGAGACTGGGTTGAGGGTTTTCAGGGTGGCACTGAGGGCAGGTGCTGGGGGCAGTCCAGCTCTGTGCTGACCCCTCACCCGCTCCCCCAACCCTTTAGGTTCCACAAACTGGTGATCAATGACGTCCGCCCCGAAGATGAGGGAGACTACATGTTTGTGCCCGATGGCTATGCCCTGTCTCTGTAGGCCAAGCTCAACTTCCTGGGTGAAGATGCCTTTCTTTCCCCCCCAGGAGGCTTGGGCTCCCCCTCCCCTGGCCCCAGGCCCCTGGCTGCTCCCTTTAGGGCTAAGTTTCTCTACCTGTTTGGGGAGGATGGAGTGTGATGGGAAGATGAGGGAGAGAGCGTCACACATGCTGAAGGGAGAGCACAGGGGAGAAGTGGGTGTGGGAACAGTCCACGGCCCTGAACCCACCCCGGGACCCCAGTTCCCAGGACTCTGCCTCTGGACTGTGGCGGTGGTGGTGAGGGGCTTCCTGGATTTAGACCTAACCTCCCAGTCTTCTTTGCCCTCCAGAAATTAAGGTGGAGTACGTACCCAAGCAAGGTGAGGAGCAAGGCCTGCCTGGGTAAGCTGGGGCCTGGACCCCCGGGTCTGAGGGAGGAGGGGCTGGGGGCCCGGGCTCCTGGGTCTGAGGGAGGAGGGGCTGGGGGCCCGGACCCCTGGGTCTGAGGGAGGAGGGGGCTGGGGGCCCGGGCCCCTGGGTCTGAGGGAGGAGGGGCTGGGGGCCCGGACCCCTGGGTCTGAGGGAGGAGGGGGCTGGGGGCCCGGGCCCCTGGGTCTGAGGGAGGAGGGGCTGGGGGCCCGGACCCCTGGGTCTGAGGGAGGAGGGGGCTGGGGGCCCGGGCCCCTGGGTCTGAGGGAGGAGGGGCTGGGGGCCCGGACCCCTGGGTCTGAGGGAGGAGGGGGCTGGGGGCCCGGACCCCTGGGTCTGAGGGAGGAGGGCCTTTGTATGGGCTCTGGGGTCCCTGTGGCTGTTGGAACCCAGCTTCTAGGGGGTCCCCTGGTGGTGGATGGGAGTGCCCCGCTGCCCACCCTTAAGCCCCCCAGGGTGTCTTCTCTGCCACCAGAGCCACCAAAGATCCACCTGGACTGCTCAGGGAAAACCTCCGAGAATTCAGTTGTGGTTGTGGCTGGAAACAAGGTGCGACTGGACGTGTCCATCACGGGGGAGCCCCCGCCCACCGCCACCTGGCTGAAGGAAGACGAGGTACATGCCCTGAGTCCTTCTCCCTCCCGGCTCTGCTGGGTGACGTTAGGCAACTTGCTTTCCCTTTCTGAGCCTCAGCTTCATCCTCTGTAAAATAAGGATGATGATTCCTTCTTCAGAGGGTTATTTTGAAAATGGAAATTATATTTGTCCAATATCTAGTACAGAGCCTAGCGCATGGTGGATTGTCCCTCCATTCATCCATCCATTGATTAATCAATCCAGCCATCTTCCGACTCAGTAATTCATCCATCCATCCATGCGTCCATCCATCTGTCTGTCCAATACATATTTTAACTTGAATGCCGCAAACCCTGGGGCTGTTCAATTCTTATTCTCTTCTCTGGCTTGTTTCTCCTTCCATAAAATGGGTATACTTGACTCAATCGTTATTCATTCATCCACTCAGTAGACACCCCCAAAGGCTTCCTCCATGTCAGGCTTTGTGCTGAGCTTTGGGGCTACACCCATGAGTCACCCAACCCTGCCCTCCAGGAACCTTCAGTCTTGGAGACAGACAGACCCTTGTCTAAACAGTCACAGTCTAGGGTGATCAGGGCTGAGATAAAGGGAGGTACCAAAAGCTATGAGAATCCAGCCATCTGGAGCCATCACTTTCAGCTGGGGGCATCCAAGAATGCTTCCTGGAAGAGGTGACTTCCGGGTGGGTCCTAAAGGATGAATAAGAGTATAGCAGTAGAAGTGGGTCAGGGAGTTGTATGCACAGGGAAGAGGCTTGCAAAGGCTTGGGAGCAAGACGGCCTGGTGTTTCCAATTAAGGATGGTGCTTGGAGGGTGAGGAGGGCAGTAGGAAGCAATGAAGAGGCTGGGGCTAGACCCACAGGGCCTCGAGGACAACGTCCACACCCTGAATGTTGAGTGGTGATAGGAGCCGTTGGAGAATTGTGAGCAGGGGATGGTTGGGGGAGAAGATGGCGAGTGAGGCTGCTGCTTGCTGGGTCCAGGTGTTTACGACCACAGAGGGCAGGACCCGCATCGAGCAGCGGGCGGAGTCCAGCAACTTTGTGATCGAGAGTGCCGAACGAGTGGATGAGGGCCGCTACACCATCAAAGTCACCAACCCTCTTGGCGAGGACGTGGCCTCCATCTTCGTGCGGGTTGTGGGTGAGTGGAGAGTGCTGGGATGGGGGGCTGAGCTGGGGGTGGTTTCCTGAGGCCGTGAGGGGCTCCCTAACTCCCCTGTCCCCCCGCCAGATGTCCCAGATCCCCCAGAAGTTGTGCGGGTCACCTTAGTTGGAGAGGATTGGGCCATACTTGTCTGGGAGCCACCCAAGTATGACGGGGGCCAACCAGTCACCGGTGAGTGCCATGAGCCAGGGTCCTCATGACTTGTGACCTCCTCTAGCCTCTGATTTCCTGGCCTCCTAGAATCCTTAGGATCCCCATGACCTTCCTTTGGGTCCTGATTTTCCATAATGGACACTTCACAATCCCTTTTGTCTTCTGCATCATTCTTTGCCTCCCAAGGACCTGGGTCTTCTCACTTTGGCCAGTGGCCTGGGATTTTGTGAATCTTGATTCCCTAATTCATGGCCAGTGACCCCTCTTGATTCCTAACCCTATGATTGGTGACCTCTGGCTGCTCTGTGACCTCCGAGACCAACCCAGGATTCATGGCCTCAGTCTTCTCTGGGTCGTAGGATCCTTCTGATGTGCCCGTCACCAACCCACCTGACCTGTAATCCCACGATCTCTCCGTGACCACCTGCTCCTCTCTCCGGGGAGCCCCCAGGGTACCTCCTGGAGCGGAAGAAGAAAGGCTCTCAGCGCTGGATGAAGCTGAACTTCGACGTCTTCACAGAGACGACCTACGAGTCCACCAAGATGATCGAAGGCGTCCTCTACGAGATGCGGGTCTTCGCCGTGAATGCCATCGGCGTTTCCCAGCCCAGCCTCAACACCAAGCCCTTCATGCCTATCGGTGACGCCTCACAGGCCCCTCGCGGACTCCCCCACCGGTCCCTGACTCACGCCGTGACTTCTGACCCTGTAGACGGCCGACTTCCTTTCCTTCTCACCCAACGCCCTGACACAAGCGCTCCCAACCCCACCCATCGTCTCGGTCTCTTCCCAACCCAGCACACGAACCACCGATCTCTGTGACCCCGGACCCTGCTGACACCGGCATCCCTCGCTGACCTCCGACTGCCACACTGACACCTGTCCCTGCCTTGGAGACCTCACTGTCCCCAGATATTTTGTTGCTCTGATGACCCTCGACGATCCTCCCTTGCTCACTGGCCCCTGGCCCACCATGTTGTTCCGTTTCCTGACCGGTGACTCCAACTCGGACCCCTGCCCCTCCCCGCTGAGTCCTGACCCCTCACTTACCCCCACACCCCGTTTCCCTGGATCCTTACAGCCCCCACGAGTGAACCCCTGCACCTGACCGTGGAGCACGTGACTGACACCACCACCACACTCAAGTGGAGGCCTCCGAACAGCATTGGGGCAGGCGGCATCGACGGGTACCTGGTGGAGTACTGCCTGGAGGGCTGTGAGTGACCCCGACCCACCTGGGCACTGACCGAGGGCTGTCAGTGCTGTCCTCGTGCTCTGTCGGAACCTGCGTGAAGCCCCGAGACGGGACGGGTCAGGCCAGGCCCCCGGGGACCAGCCTCCCTCCCTCCCTCCTCCTTCCCCATCCTCCACCCAGCAGTGCCTTTTTATCTATCCATCTACTCATCTACCACCCATCTTCCTTCCTTCCATCCATCTGTCCATCCATCTGCGTTCCTTCCTTCCTTTTCCTTTTTTTTATCTCTTTCTCTCTCTTTCCTCCCTTTCCCTTCCTTCCACCTGCCTCCCTAGTCAACCATCCATCTTTTCATCTCTCCGTCCATCTTAAAATCTTTTGGATCATCCATTCAGTAATATTTTTTCATCCATGTATCTATCTCTTTTTTTAAAAAAGCAGTATTTTTCAATGCACTTCATACAGTCTATCCAATGTGTGCAATCAGTGGTTCTCACTATAATCACAGAGTTGTGCTTTCATCACCACAAGTAATTTTAGAACATTTTCATTGCTCCAGAAAGAAAAGGTCCACACCCCTATACTTCCCTATTACAGACACTTAGCACTGGTCAGGTACTTTTGTTACAATTGATGGAAGAATATTATAATATTACTGTTAACTATGGTCCATAATTTGCATTAAGTGTATTTTTCCCCATATACTGCCCTATTATTAACATCTTGTAATAGTGACAGACATTTGTTCTAGTTCATGGAAAAACATTGTTATATTTGTCCTCAACCACCTTCAACATCTGCAGCAGGGTTCACTGTGTTACACAGTCCCATGTTTTATCCTCTAGCTCTTCTAGTGACATACACGACCCTAAACTTCCTCCTTCAACCACAGTCACACACACAATTCAGCGCTGTTGATTATACTCACAATAACGTGCTATCACCACCTCTATCTATTTCCAAACACTTATAATCAACCTTATTAAACATTCTGCATAAATTAAGCATCAGCTCCCCATTCTCTACCCTCTTTCTGTCTTCTGGTAATTTATATTCTAGATATTAACTCTGTGCATTGGCTCATTATTTTTAGTTCCTGTTAGTGAGATCATACAATATTTGTCCTTTTGTGACTGCTTATATCTATCTCTTCACCACTGTTCTTTCTTCCTCGCTCCCTTCCTTCCTTCCATCTTTCTTTCCGTTCATCCATCCACTCATGCCACTTCCAACAATCTATGGCCATCCACCCATCCATACATCCTTCCATATGACCATCTAACCATCTGCCTAACAATCTCTGTCCATTCACTCATTCATCCATCTGTCCGTCCATCCATCCATATGACCGTCCAACCATCTGCCTAACAGTCTATGTCCATCCACCCATTCATTCATCCATCCATCCATCCATCCATCCATTCTTCCATCCATCCAGCTCTCCATCTTCCACTGAACAAATGTTTATTGAACACTGACTCCCTACCAGGCCCAGAGATAATCTCTGATGTGGTCATCTCAGTAGAAGACACACATGAGCACAGATCATCTCAGCACCTTATCCCAGGCTTTAAAGCCAGACAGATGTGGGTTCCAATCCCACCCCAACACTTCCCAACCTTGTGAACTTGGGCAAGCCTTTGAGCCTCAGTTTCTTTATCTAAAAATGGCGAAGGCAGTTCCCATCTCGACAGGGTACAACAATTACTGACTGTGTAGTGCATGTAAACGAGTGGATGGCTGAACTCTTCTCAGCTCTTCCTTCTTTCTCTTACCTCATTCCTACCTGTGCCAGAGCCTCCCCCATATTTTAGAGCAAAGCTTGTTAGAATTTATTCGGTTGGTTGTTGGTTGTTCACCAACCCATGGCGATAAAGCCAAGGCAGAAAGGCAAGTAACGAAGGAGCAGGAAATTGGAAGAACTGTCTCTAATGGCGACCCCAGTCCCCTCCCAGACACACTGGAGGCTTGCCCCTTCTCCTGTGCTTTGGACAGAGCCACATTCCCCATTACTCTGTCCCAACTTTAGCAGAAGAAGAGAGCTTCAGAGCTTTCTGGAGTCGGACAGACCCGGGTTTCCACTGCTTCCTAGCTGTGTGACCTTGGCAAGTTCCTTAACCTCTCTGGGCCTCAATATCCTTGCCCCTGAAATGGGGATAACTTCAGGTGGAGGCTTGAATTGAGCCAATACTAGGGACACTCTTAGACTGTGGTGGTTGGAAGTGCTCAGTTACTCGCTGCTGCTGCTGTCACAGCGGCCAGGCCCAAGCCACAGGAGGGCGGTGAGGTGAGGGTGTGCAGAGGGGCTGGGGGAAGGTTCCAAGAGCCACCAGCCCTGCTGCTCTGTCTGCAGCAGAGGACTGGATCCCAGCCAACACCCAGCTGGTGGAGCGCTGCGGCTTCACCGTCAAGGATCTGCCGACAGGAGCGAAGGTCCTCTTCCGGGTGGTGGGGGTCAACATCGCGGGCCGCAGCGAGCCGGCCACCCTGGCCCATCCCGTCACTGTCCGAGAGATTATGGGTGAGTGACCTCTGACCCGTGACCCCTGGCCTTGCTAGCCTGAGGACCCAGTGGGTGTGCCCTGAGCTGCCCTCTCTGCTGTCCTCACTGGGGCTGGTCTCCATCCCTCCCACGTCGTCCGCCCCCTCGACCCTCAGAGCACCCCAAGATCCGCCTCCCACGCCATCTCCGCCAGACCTACATCCGCAGGGTGGGCGAGCAGCTCAACCTCGTGATCCCCTTCCAGGTACGGGGCCGGGGGGGGTGGGGGGGTGTCAGGGCGAGGGGCGCCCGCGGCTGACGCTCCCCCCACCCCCCACCGCGGGGTCCGCAGGGGAAGCCGCGGCCCCAGGTGGTGTGGACCAAGGGCGGGGCCCCGCTGGACGCCTCCCGCGCGCACGTGCGCACCAGCGACTTCCACACGGTGCTGTTCGTGCGCCACGCGGAGCGCGCCGACTCCGGCGAGTACGAGCTGAGCGTGCAGATCGAGAACACCAAGGACACCGCCAGCATCCACATCCGCGTCGTGGGTGCGCCCGGCGGAGGGGGGAGGCTGGGGGCGGGGCCAGGAGCGAGGGGCGGGCGCGTGGTGGGGGGGAGGGGAGATGGGGGAGGTGGACGGTGAGGGACCCTTGCGCTAGCCTGTGCCCCCTTCCCAGAAAAGGCAGGGCCCCCGGAGAACGTGATGGTGAAGGAGGTGTGGGGCACCAACGCCCTGGTGGAGTGGCAGCCCCCCAGGGATGACGGGAACAGCGAGGTCACCAGGTATTTAGTCCAGAAAGCTGACAAGAAAACCATGGTGAGACACCCAGGGGGGCCCGGGGCTGGTGGGGGGACGGGGTGCAAAGGTGGTGAGCTGGGAAGAGGGGGTGCTGCCACTCCCTTCCCACGGCTGGGGAAACCGAGGCCTGGAGAGAGACTGGGAGAGTGGGCTGGCCCAGCAGGAAGGCTTTCGGCTGAGATTGGAGCCTGGTGGGGTTTCTCTTCTCTTCTTTCTAAATCGACATCAAATTCATGTAAGGTAAAATTAGCCGTTAGCCATTTTAAAGTGTACAATTGAGGACGTTTGGTACATTCACGATGATTTGCAACCACCACCTCCCTCCAATTTCGAAACATTTCCTGAAAAGGAAGCCCTGTTACCAACGCCTCCCCGCAGCCGGTGGCAACCACTCAGCCGTGTTAACGCCTCTACGAATTGATCTGTTCTGGACGATTCGTTTAAGTGGAAACATACATCGCGTGGGCTTTTGTGCCCGGCTTCTCTCACTCGTGCAAAGTCTTCAGGCTTCCTCCAGGTCATAGCACATGTCAGAGTGCCTCTCCTTTTTTCACGGCTGAGGAAGGCACCACGGCGTGGCAAGTCCTGTTGTGCGTGTCCGTCCCTCACGCGGTGGGCCCGTGGCTTCCCCCTTCGGCGCCTGGGCCCCGTGCTGCTGAGTGTGACGGGTGCACCCGTGTGTGCAGCTCACGCCCGGCCTCCCTGGGGTCTGCGGCCCCTCAAGCCGGCCCTGGGTCTCTCCTAGGAGTGGTTCAACGTCTTCGAACACAACCGCCCCACACGCTGCACGGTGCCCGACCTCATCGTGGGCAACGAGTACTACTTCCGCATCTTCAGCGAGAACATCTGTGGGCTCTGCGACTCGCCGGGCATCTCCAAGAACATGGCCCGGATCCTCAAGACAGGTGAGCCCCGGGCCCAGCCCACCCAGCCAGCCGGCTGCAGCCCTGACCCTCTGCCGCGTCCCCTGCACCCAAAGCCAGAGGCACCGGCACTGGGGCAGGTGGGTGGGCTTGTTCCGGTTTTGGGGCTGGGGGGCATGCGAGGTGATATCCTCCAGGTGTATCACCTCTCGCCCAGGAATCACCTTCAAACCACTTGACTACAAGGAGCATGACTTCCAGTCACCTCCCAAGTTCCTGACGCCTCTAATAGACAGGGCGGTCGTGGCTGGATATTCTGCTGCCCTCAACTGCGCTGTCAGAGGCCACCCAAAGGTGCCAGGGGGTGGGGGGCTGAGATCTGTGTGTGCACGCGGGGAAGCAGGGAGGGAAACCTCCAACAAGATAAAGCCACTTCCCACCACGCCAGCTCTTCCTATCCATGTTCTCCGTTTCGTGGCCTTTGCTTGCTTCCCCCCGCTTCTGCCACTCCGAGCAGGCCGCTCGCTTTCCTTGTCCAGCTAGAACCCGCCTTTCTGCCTCCCCCGTTCTCTCCTTCCCTGGCCAGAGCCCAGGACTCGATGATCACTCTCTGGCTTCTTGCCATTTGTCTGCCCTGTGATTGCCAGGTGCGAGCTCTGCAAATGTTTGTGGAAAGATGAGATTGAGTGTATAAATGGATGAGGTAAATATGTAGATGAAGGTGTGACTTCCCCACTTGAGCTGAGTGTTCATTCTCTTATCCTGTCCACCATCAACCGCCACGAGGGGCGTCTACCTGCCCCACCTCAGTTTCTAGATGGGTATTTGGGGACGTGGACATTTGCCACCTGGAGCTCCAGTGACTCAGCTAGACCAGGGCTTGGCAAACTCCGGCCCATGGCAGACATCCAGCCACCACCTGCTCTCCTCCATAAAGCTGTGCTGGCGCTTGGCCCCGCCTGCTCACCGCCTCTTGTCCAGGGCTGCTTTTGTGCCACGGGGGGCCAAGCTGAGTCACTGTGACAGAAACCAAAGGGCCCACAAAACTCAAAATACTTACCGCTGGCCTTTTGCAAGACAAGTGAGCCCAGCCCTGATCTTGATGCAGAGTTTTGAGCTTGAGCCCCTTTAGGTATATTGTGATTCATTCGTTTCGTCCCCTCCAGCTCCCTCTACTTGCTTTATTCACTAACTCCACTCGTTCATTCCTTCCGCTGACTTACTCACTTGCCCATCCATTCATTTTCTCGGTTTGTTCATTCACTGTTTACTTATGTATGTCTTTCATTCATCCATCCAGTTTATTCTTTCCACAAGCATTTTCAGAGGCTTTCCAAGCGTTAGATGAATTGGACAAGAAGTCTATGTTGGGGAAACTGACATCAAAAGTCACACAGATAATAAAGACTTAAATGTGGTGGTGCGTGTGCAGCAGAGCACAGTGATGAGGGTGTCAAACAGCGTTCCCGTCCCAGCCGAGGGGTCCAGGAGGGACACGTGAGCTGAGACCCGAAGGCGAGGCAGGCGCTGATTGGGAAACAGGAAGGAAGAGTAGTGGGACAAGTGGGAACAGCCAGCGCAAAGGTCCTGAGGCAGGAGCCCGTCGGGTCTGCTTGAGGAACAGTGCAGAGGCCAGTGTGGTTGGAGCAGGGCACAGTGGGAGCCCACCCCACTCCACGGTGAACCAGGGGTTATCAATCCGCCTTCACAGAAGAGGAGACTGAGGGTCAGAGAGGAGAAGTCGTGGAGCCAGGAGGTGGCAGGGCTAAGATGAGAACCCAAATCTGCCTCTGGTGCTCCATTTTGCATCGCCCTCTCTGACGCGGCCTCCTCGCCTGCTCCCCTCAACAGCCCAAAGTGTTCTGGATGAAGAACCAAGTGGAAATCCGCGAAGATCCCAGGTTCCTGATAACCAACCACCAGGGGGTCCTGACGCTGAACATCCGCCGCCCCTCACCCTTCGACGCCGGGACCTACTCGTGCCGGGCTGTCAACGAGCTGGGGGAGGTGCTGGCCGAGTGCCAGCTGGAGGTCCGAGGTGAGGGTGCAGGTGCCCGCTGCCTGCTCGCCAAGCTGTGCATGGGCCCCGGCCCTCCAGGAGGGGAGGGGGAGGCGGGTGCAGGCAGACGGGGCCGCTGCAGGGTGATGGGGTTCAAATGAGGGGGCACAAGGCAGCGTGGGAGTCGGGGAGAGGGCAGGAGAAGACAGAGGTGGTTTCCCCAAAGGAGCCCGAGGCCAGAAAGAGGTGAAAGAGGGACAGACACCCTGCGTGGACCTGCAAGGGGGGATGTGGGCTTGGAGTTGACACGAACGTGGATGGTGGGACAGTGGGAGCCCAGAAAACAGGCCTTTCCCAGCACTGCAGCCACAGCACCTCTGGCCCCTGCCCCCCCAGCCCTGCCCCGTCTCCTGTGCCCGCACACTCGGTGCTCCAGGCACACTGAGCTGGCGGCAGGTGGGCAGACCCGCCAGGCTGTCTCCTGTCCCCGGGCCTTGATTCTGCTCCCACCTGGAGCCCTCCCCTCCCCTCCTCTTCCTCGGCGTCCACTCCAGCTTGACGTCAGCCCTTCGAGGCTCAGCCAGGAGGCCACTAACCAAGGCTCCTCCAAGGAAGCTGACGTGAAGGTGGACTTCTGGAACCCTCCCCGATGGTGGCTTCTGACCCTCACAACAGCCCAGGGGACACAAGTGGCCACAGACCCTTAGCAAAGGCCATTCGTGACCATCGCCAAGCCTTAGTGCCGGCCGTTCTAAGTCACTGATCTCCCAGGTGGACCCAATCTTAATATTCTCCTGTCCCCTGATCAATGATTGAATCAGCTCGAAAATATCAAGACTTCAGGGTCCCAGGGACAGGTTAGAAACCCCTGATCAGAACGTCCCAGTTTGGGGTTCAAAATCATAGTCATCTCAGGCACCCCGAAGCTGGGGTGTGGACTCATGGTGGGCAGGGGGTGGGGAGAGTGGCGAGGACACAGGATCGAGGAGGACTTGTTCCCGTGGCCACCCTCTCCCGTCTCCCCCCACAGTGCCGTAGTGGAACTCTGTCCTCCACGTGCCACGACGGTGCCGCTGAGTCTTCACCCAGTCCCTGACCTCCGGGACGGTGTTTTGTTCCCTGGAGCTCTCGCTGAGAACATAAGAGCCTTGCTTCGGACTCTGGCGTCTGTCCTTGAATCTGTGGTTCCACTTCCGTCTGCTGGGGGAAGTCGGGTTGGGGTTGGGAACGGGGCGGCCCTGGCGGAGCGGCGACCAGAACAGACACATGGAGGCAGCCATCTTGCAACAGCGACTTTATGAGGCAACTCCCCGGGGTCAAGGTGGAACCCACGGCCGCGCGGGTGAGGCCACCTGGTTGCGCAGCGGCCGCTGCGTGGCATGCGCCCGGGGAGGCAGCCACGGAGGACCGAGGACCACGCTGGGGCGGAGGCCGGTGGCGTCTTGGGTGGGTGACATGGCGAGACACCTGGTTGGTGGCTCGTCGTTGGCCAAGCTTTATTCACTTTATTGATTCATCTGTCCTGCCCCGAGAGAGGGCATTTTCCTCTTTGGTCCTTTGGTGAACTGGAAGGACATTTGGAGAATCACAGTCCCCAGAGTTCTGAGACCTTTGGGTCAAGTCTGGCTTCCATGGCTGGAGGCTGGGAACAAGAGGGAGTCTGTCTCAGGCCTTGACATGGCTGGGGGAGGGGCACGAGGGGGTTTCGGGAGGGCAGGGAAGGCAGGGGGAGGGGGTGTCTCCAGAAGAAGAGGCCACGCAGGTTCTAGTGCCACCACCTGCAAGGGCTGGCGCCCGTCCCCTCCCCCAGGCACTGGGCATCTGGCCCTGCAGCCCCCACCCCTTCAGGCCCAGACAGCCACGCCCCAGGCCCCACTGCCAAGGTCAAGGGCAGAGAGGCTGCCAGGGGATCCCCGGTTAGAAAAACGGCCACCCAGGCTAGGGGCGCTGACACCCTGCTTTGAGAACCTGCTGCCGTCTACCCTCAGCTTCACTCTTTAAGGACCCAGGTGTCTCGGCCCCCAGCCCCTCCTCCCTCAGACCCGGGGGTCCGGGCCCCCAGCCCCTCCTCCCTCAGACCCGGGGTCCGGGCCCCCAGCCCCTCCTCCCTCAGACCCAAGAGTCCAGCCCCCAGGTCCCAACTCTCCTGCCCCCAAGCCCCTCCTTACCGCCGCCCCGCCCCGCCCCGCGCTCGGCCCCGCCTCCCGTTACCTTCTGGCCCCGCCCCCCAGCCGCCGCCTCTTCCTCCTCGCGGTCCTCGAGCGCCGAGTCCTCCTGGGGCGAGTGGAAGCGCAGGCGGTAGAGCAGCCGCACCCACTGGCCGAACTCGCGGTCGCCGGTCTCCGGCAGGGCCCGCAGCTGCAGGTAGAAGGAGCGGCCCGTGCGGAGCTTGACCTTGAGCTGCCAGCGGCCCTCGTCGTGCACGAAGAGCTGGACGAACTGCAGGGGGAACAGCCTGGCGGGTGCAAGGGGCGGCCTCAGCTCCCCGCCCGCCCTGTCTCCCCATTCTCCCCGGCGCCCAGGCAGGAAGCCTCTTTGGCTAATCGCGCCCCTGGAATAAAATCCCTCCGTAGGGTGACTCACATTTGGGTCTCCCCAGTGTGGTCCTCTCTCGACTCGAATATACAACTGCCTCCCTGAAGCTCCCATGTTGCATCGCATCAAACACAGAACATGCCCAAACTCCAAATTCCTGACCTTTCCCCCCGACCCAAACCTGCCCCGCTGTCTTCCCCCTCTCAGCTACATCCTCCCCCTTGCTCAGAAATCATGGAGCCGCTCCTGACTCTCACAACCTCATCCAGTTCTGTCAGCAAGTCCCGATGGCTCCGCCTGCAAAATGTATGCACATCCCACCGCCCCTGAGGGCTCGGGGTTCCCCATCCGGACCCCGCAGTCTGCCCCCCACGGGCCGCGAGAGGGCGCCGGTGAGCGTCTAAGCCGGCGGCCCTGGGAATTCAAGTCAAGCCCTCACGGGGGTCCCCAGGCCCGCAGGCGCTGCCCTGCTCCCTCTCCCCTCGCTCCCTCGGCTGCGGCCACACCTGCCTCCTCGCTGCTGTTACACGGCCAGGCTGGCCCCTGCCTCGGGGCCCTTGCACTGCTCCTGCAGTCACCCCAGGCTTGCCCCGTCATCTGCCTCGGGTCCTCGTCAAGTGGCCCCTTTCACAACGGCGCCCGCCCTTCCGGAACTCCCCAGGCCCCTCTCTGTCATATGTGTGCCCGGACATCACCCTCTGACACACGGTTATTCACTTTGTCTCCCTCCCCAGTTTTTTCACTGAGGGCATTTGAGTAAACAGATCGTCCAGGCCCCTGGTGTGGCACTGAGCCCGATTCAAGGTCCAACAAGGAAGACGAGGAAACTGAGTCAACAAACGGCAGGTCCCACAGCCGGGATTTGAACCCTGGTCGTCCATGTCCTAACCCCCTCTGGCGCCCTCTGGGAATTGCCCCTATGTGTACCTTCATGTGGGCGTGCAGGTGTATGCAGGAGGGTGTCCCCAAGACACTGGCCACAAGCTCAGGGCACGCTGGTGGGCGACTCCTTTAATTATTATGTCCCCAGAGGGAAAAATAACGGCTCGTGTTTATGGGGTGCTTACTCTGTGCTTCACAAATATTAACTCAGTTCCTCCCGATGGCCCTGGAAGGCGGGGTCCCCTCTTATCCTCACTTCCAGATGAGGAAACTGAGGCACAGGCAGGTAGAGAGCCTGGCCTGAGAGAGTGGAGAAGAGGTGAGGCCAGGATTTGACGGCAGACTGTCCGAAAGCAGACATTTGCTCAAGAAGGTTCCCTGCCGCGTTGTGACACCAGCTCGGTGTCCACTTATCAGACTGTGATGTCTGAGGGGTGTCTGCGGGCTGCACTTGCATGATATGAAATGAGTTCCAGGATTGTGTGACAAGGGGGGCAGTGGCTGGAGAAGTGGCATACAGCATGTACGTACTGCTCTTGTTAAAGAGAGGGGGCCCCAGAATAGCTCAGGGGTTGAACCCGGTTAGAAGTGGGGGGCTGGGGGGTATGTCCTGAGAGTGTGCATTTCAGAGCAAGCTCAACGGTTTTTATTTCGTGGCATGTTTATTGGGGGGAGGGGGTGGCTAGAGGGCTGAAGGTTATGAGGTCAGAGTCAGTCCCCAGCACCACCAGCAGGCGCTTTTCCAACCGCAGGTCAGGATTCCTTAGGGAGTGGGAAATCAATGGGGGACACACCTTGCATTTAAAAGAAAAGGAATATTATGGCAGAGAAAATGTCAGGGTGTGCCAGGCCTCTGCAGAGGACTGCTACTGGGCACAACTGTTTCACTAACAGCCTCAAATTAGTTCCGGTCAGAAGAGGACTCTGCCATCAACTGTGTGTCAAAAAACACATTTGGACTTCAGAATTGGACAAAGGATTGCGGACACGTGTGTAAATGTCCCAGTGTACCTTTCCATTCTTCTCTTTATTCCTCCCTTCCTCCTTCCCCCTCTTCCTTCCTTCTGCTCTCCCTCCCTCCCTGTCCCTTTCTTTCTTTGTAACTGACAGTGAGTCGTGGTCAGAAAAGTGAAAGGCGCTGACAGACTGTTCCTGTAAATATACACCTGTGAAGGTTTCGTATTTGTAGCTGGAGTGGGCGGAGGGGGGAGAGGGCGGGCAGGAGGCTAGGAAGGGGGAAAGCCCTATTTTGTGCTCCGTGTGTTTTGTACTTCAGAGCATGTCAGTTCTTTTCCAGTGTGATACATGAACTTGAAGGGGCGGGTGCAGTTGGCCCAGGAGCTCGAGAACTCTGAGGTCGGCAATCCCGAGGAGCCTGAGGTTCGAGTCCCAGCCCCACACTGATCCCTGGGTGAAAGGCTCCCCTCTCTGAGCTTGCGGGGCCCCACCCTGGGAGGCCAGAGATGAACTATGTGCACAGACTAGGGGGCACTGGGTGCTGCCTAAACGGCCACCTCCTCCTGCTCTGGGTATTTAGTCCCTGTGGACCACTCTGTCCTCCTCCTCCCGGAGAGGGCTGCTGCCCCCCAAGCTCCCGGTGGTTGTCTAGGGGAGAGGAGGGTGCTCAGGGTGGGATGCTGGTGTCTAGGTCGGGCTGGGGACAGTCACCCAAAGAGCTGCAGGTGTCCGTTCTCCTTGGCGGGGCCTGCCAGCAGCAGCAGGTCGGGGAGTTCCAGGGCGGGACTGGAGGCTGCAACCCCCATGGTGACCTTGTTGGCGACTTCTCCCAGTCGGGTTACCTGGTGTTGGAGGTCAGAGGTTAGAGGTAGGAAAGGTGGGGGCAGAATTGGGAAGGGATCAGAGGTCAGGGAACTTGGGGGGGGGGTTTAAAGACCATGAACCAGGCGAGACAAAGATCAGATAAGGGGTCAGACATCCTGGGACCAAAGGTCAGGAATCATATGGCTGTGAAGTCAGGGAAACTGAGCCAGCAGTCAGAGGTCAGAGTTCACAGGGAAGCTAAAGGACAGGAAGTATGGGGGGGGGGTCCAAGGTTCCATGTTATGAGGAGTTGGAAGTCAGGAATCTGCCAGATGGACATTAGGGGGATGTGGTCAGAGGTCAGGGGTCAGGCCAAGGCTGTGGGGCTGAGGGGCCTCGGGGTTCCACACCTGCACAAAGTTGCTCTCAAAGATGGGGAAGTCGCGCAGCTGGTCGAACTCGCCGCTCAGGAGGTGGCGTTGGAGCCGTCCCGGCCGGCACCTGGGACAGGCTGGAACCAGGGGTCTTTCTAGAGGGGTGAAACTTAGGGGTCTATCTCAGGAGGCTGCACCCGGGACCCCCAGCAGGTAAGCCCGAGGTAGCTCCCAGCTAAGGGTGGCATAATCTGGCCCATCCCTCACCTGGTTCCTGCACCTGACTCCCACACCTGGTTCCCTCACCTGGTTCTCGCATCTGGCTCCCTCACCTGGCTGCCACATCCAGTTCCCTCACTTGGTTCCTTCACCTGGGTTCCCACACCTGGCACCCTAACCTGGATCCTGCACCTGGCTCCCTCACCTGGTTCCTACATCCAGTTCCCTCACCTGGCTCCCGCCCCTGGATCCCCTCACCTGGCCCCGCCCCGCTCCGTCTCTCACCTGTCTTCCCATCTGGTCCCGCCTCACCTGCTCCACCAAGGGCCAGCCTTTGCTTGCCGCCCCGCTTCATCGCAACGCCCCCGCCCCTTGCGGGGCGCGGCGAGAAGAGTCCCCGGAGCAAAAGGGGGCGGGGCCGCGGGCTCTGTGGAGTCACAAGGCGGTGGGCGGGGCCACGCAACGTCATCTAGAAAGGACCTGGCCCCTCCGAGCTGGTGACGTCATACGAGGGGGCGGTGCCTGAAGACCAAGTAGAGAGGGGCGGAAGCCGGGTGACCCCAGGGCCCGGTGGCCGGCAGGAGCCAGTGCGCAGGCGCTCGGGAGCGGCGCAGGCGCACGGGCGGCGAACTGCGGACGTCCTCCCGGCGTGCTCCGCGGCGCGCGGCTGCGCCCCGCCCCTTGGCTAGTGGGAACTGGCTGCAATGGCGGCGGCCGGCACGGGCACCGGTTGGCCGCTCCTACTCTTGCTGGTGGCGGCGACGGCGCCCAGTCGGGCCCGGGGCAGTGGCTGTCGGGCCGGGGTCGCGACACGGGGGGTGAGAACGCACTGGCCGTGCATGGGGGCGGGGCCGGCGGAAATCCCGGGTCCAGGGCCTTCGGGTAGGTCAGGGTGGCCTCGGGGCCGAGAGGAAAGAGGTGAGAACCAGTTGAGGAACAAGGCTGCGCCCGGGCGTGGGGTGAGGACAATGGGCCGCCCCGGGGGACTGAGAGGAATGGCGGGGGTGTGGGGGCTGCTGCAGCTTGTGCAGAGGCGTGAGGCGGCTCCCGAGCTCGCGCATCCTTCGACGTGCAGGTGCGAGGGCGTGGGTCGGGGGAGGCTGCAGAGGGGGAGGAATTTGGGAGGCTGGAGAAAGAGAATATGCAAGATCGGAGCGGGACTCGAGCGGCATCTTGGCTGTGCAAAGAAGTACTTGGACATTTGCATGGAGGTGAGCCGTAGGTGACGGAGCGTGTCCCTTAACTCGAGCTGGAAGGTGACCTGGAGATGGTTGCCCTGGCAACGAGGTCCCCGTGTTTGTAGGCTCTGATTTTCTAGGGACAGCACCTAGCTCATGAATATTCATGCAGTGGGCGGTTCCCGGTGGAATCGCGGGCAAGTGTCAGCCATAGGAGATGATGTGACAATAAGGATCTGCCTGTCCTGGGGTCCGTGGGTCCTGCTCTGCCGAGTGCTCGGGTGGTTCTCACCTGGGGTGTGTCTCTCTACCCTGCAGGCCGGGGTGGATGGCCGCGAGAGCGAGGGCTGTGGCACAGTGGCGCTGCTGCTGGAACACTCGTTTGAGATCGGTGAGTGCAGGAACCGCAGCCCCGGACACTTAACGCGGGGCTCCTCGAAGTCCATACTCTGTCAGGGCGCCATCCGGTGAGAGACTCGCCAGCCAGTTGCAAAAAGTCCTCCCTAAGGACAAAGTGCACCAGGACCACTTTCAGAGCAGACTTCTTTCTCCAGGCAGTTGCCGGTTGCTGGCACCCCTCGCTGGCCAGGTGCTTTGCACCTATGGCTTCAGCCAGCCTCTCGAGTTGGAGGCAGTAAATGTTAGTGTCCTCCCCACTTCCTGAAGTGAGATGACAGTTGCAACCAGTCCTGTGGCGGGCTTGTTCCATCCTGGAATCCACTCCAAGAGCAGCTCCGCCGGTGCTGACCCAGCCACGCAGTTGGGAGGCTTTGAGTTGTGTCCCCCCCGTCACCCCCAGTATTTTGCAGCTGGAGTAACTGAGGCTCAGGTTACGTGACCTTATCCTGGTCACCTGGCGAGGCAGAAGCAGAGCTCAGGTTGCATTCAGGTGTCTGCTGCTGACTGCCCTGTGCGTGTGGGAGAGCAGGCCCTGGAGAGGGTGGGAAAACAGGGCTCAGGATGAGGAAGTGACCTGGTGACTCAGGGTGGAGGTGAAGCCACTGTTGGAAAGCGGGTGTCTGGGGGTGAGGGGTGCGGTAGGAGGGTGGATGCTGAACCCAGGCTCCCCGCAGATGATGGTGCCCACTTCCAGAAGCGGGGCTCGCTGCTGTGGAACCAGCAGGATGGCACCCTGTCTCTGTCGCAGCGTCAGCTGAGCGAGGAGGAACGGGGTCGGCTCCGGGTGAGGTGGGGCCCTGGGGCTTGGCCAGGGGGCGGATGTCCGGCAAGCTCTCCCTGCAGGCTGCCCTCTGTGTCATGTTGCCTGGGCATAGCGAGCTTTTCCAGGTCCAGAGGGGACCCTAGCGCCTTCCCAGCCTCACCCTCTGTCCCCTGTGGTCCTCCCAGCCTTGCTCTCTGCACTCTGGAGCACAGCACGTGCCTCCCCAGTCCCCCCTCCACCCCATAGTTTCCCCATGATTCTTCTCAGTCTACTGGATTCAGCCAAGACATTTCTTGATCAGTCAGGGTGAGATTTGCTCAGGAGGAGGAAGGGATCTGCAGAGTAGCTGTGGTGAAACAAGAGGTTACTTCTCTCTCTGGTGGTCTTGCTTCTTGACTTGCCCAAGGGCCGAGCCCCCTGAGCCCTGGCTCATCCTACTGAGGGCTGGGCGGTACAAGAGGGTCACCAGGCCCCGGCTGGTGTTTAGGTGGCAGGACCCAGGAAGGGGGGAAGAAGGGCAGAGGGGGCAGCCATGTTTTTAGGAAAGCTCACCAAAGCCACTTCCACCCAGTGACTGGGTGTAAGGGAGGCAGGCGCTGTGGGCTTCATTCTGGGCGGCCATGAGCCCAGGGGTGCCCTTGTGAAAGATGTCGGGGAAGGACTAATGGGGCACGGAACTGCCTCTAAGAGATCCAGCCAGCCGGCCTGTCCCATGCGGCACCCAGTTACATGCGCCCGGCTCCCCCAGTAGCCATCTCACTGTTTATGGTCTGTATCACCCTGGTCCGTGACTTGTGTCATCTCCGAGTTGCATGTTGATGCTCTGCATCAGCTGATAGAAGCCCCCCGTGGGCCTGGCGCTGGGCTGGGCAAGTGTGGGGACCCCAGGATGGGTCAGTCCTGGGCCATCCCCCAAGGGTGCCTGGCCCCACACACAGAGGCGCTGCCGCAGGGTCCATGTTTTAATGGAAGTGGCTGAGGGCCCTGCATTCGGGGACGACGTTCACAAGGGCCCTGGCCTGCCTGCAGGGCAGTCATGACTGGTTCTCTGAGGGCCCAGGGGCTGTGGGAGCCCAGAGGAGGGGTGAGGGGCTGCCCGGGGTGGGTTGGTGCTGCCTGCCTGCTCTTTGTCTCAGGACAGAATCCTCCTCCAACTGGCTTAGGCCCTGGAGAGAATTTATTGGCTTGTGTAACTGTCCAGGCACGGGGTTGGCGTCAGGTGCAGCTGGATCCAGCCTCGGGAACCGTGTCCCCAGGACTCAGCCTTGCTCTGTCACTGAGCTAGGCTTCCCCCCGAGGTGGGCTGCCCCGGCCGCTCCTGGCATCACCCCATGGAAGAGTCCTGGACCCAGCTGGGAGTGTGGGGTGCTGTGTGGCAGGGCTGGGGAAGGGTCTTCCGGGCGGAGTCCCTGCACATGTCCCTCTCACCGTGCCCCTCTGCCCTGCCTGCAGGACGTGGCCGCCCTGAACGGCCTCTACCGTGTGCGGGTCCCGCGGCGGCCTGGAGCCCCCGACGGCCCAGAAGCTGCTGGCTACGTCTCCTCCTTCGTCCCCGCGGTGAGACTGTGACGGGGACCCAGCCCCTGTCCTCACTTCCCCCACCCACCTTGTCTAGTGCCCTCCTTCGCAAGCCCCCGGTGTTTCTGGGACCTCAAGTCAGCCAGGAGCGGACAGGAGGATCCAGACCTGGCCTTTCCCTTTGGGGTCTCCCTGTGTGGGGGGATGACCGGGTTGGTGGGTGCTTAGTGGCCCTGACAAGGCTCCTGGGCTGGGCGTTCTACCAGGGGCCATGGGGGGTTTCAGCAGATGCTGGGGGAGCCCTGGGGCTGAGTGCAGCTCGGGCAGCGGCCCCCGACTTCCCCTGCCCCCCGCAGTGCTCCCTGGTGGAGTCGCACCTCTCGGACCAGCTGACGCTGCACGTGGACGTGGCCGGCAACGTGGTGGGCGTGTCAGTGGTGACGCACCCCGGGGGCTGCCGGGGCCACGAGGTGGAGGACGTGGACCTGGAGCTGTTCAACACCACGGTGCAGCTGCAGCCGCCGGCCACGGCCCCGGGGTGAGGCGCCGGCTGGGTCCCCTGGGCTGAACCCGCCCCGCAGCCTCAGGGTCTGCGCACCCCTCACCGGCTCTGCTTCCCTCCCGGCCCAGCCCCGAGACAGCGGCCTTCATCGAGCGCCTGGAGATGGAGCAGGCCCAGAAGGCCAAGAACCCCCAGGAGCAGAAGTCCTTCTTCGCCAAATACGTGAGTGGGGCTCCTCCGCACCTCCTGCCTGAGGGACCCTGGGCTGGGTGCCCCCGTCCTCCCCCACCCCGCGGCCCTCACTCCTGGGGTCGGCGCCCCGGGCCTCCGGCCTCCTGCGTGTGGGGCCTCCGGGTCTCCCCTGGGGCCCGGGCTGTCCCTCCGGCACTGTGCTGGCCTGGGTGGAGCAGGGTGAGGGCTGTGGACCCCTAGGTGCCCCCCCAACCCCTGTGCTGCCAGCTTGTGAAAGCGTCAGGGGGCATCCAGGCTGAGCAGACTGCCAGCCCTGGGGCACGGTGTGGGACCCAGGAAAACAAACCTCAGGGGCTCCCAGGGCGGGCCTGAGGGGAAGGGGTGCCAGACGTGGGCACGGGTGGGTCCCCGGCTTGTCAGGAGGAAGTGCAGTGTGGAGGGCCGGGGGCAGCTCTCGGGGCAGGCGGAGGCCGGGAGGAGGGTGAGGCCCCGGGGAGGTGGGGAGGGAGGCTGGGCCGCGCCTAAGGGAGGAAGCAGAGAAGGGCCAGGTCTGGGGGAGCCTGGGAGGCATGTGGAGAGGGGCACTTGGGGGTGGCAGGGCTCCGGGTAGGGGTGTCCAGCAGGCCTGGAAGCAGAGGGGCTGGGGAGTGTGTGCGGCTGGGCCCAGGGTCCTGGACTCCGTCGGGGAAGTCAGGAGCCCCCCGCCCTGCGCTGCAGGCCCCCTGCTCAGCCCAGAGCCCGGCCCAGGCGGGATGAGCCGGTGGAGGGGCCGGGAGGATGCTGGCTGTGGCTGTGCCCACCAGGGCCTCGTAACTTTGCTGGTGGCTCCTGAGGTCCCCCCGAGGCCCCCTGCCCCATCCGTCCTGCCGCCTGCCCACTCGAGGGTCCCCCACCCCGCTGGCCGCAGGACCCCACGGCCGGCCTGACCGTGCTCCCCTCCCTCCTCAGTGGCACCTCATCCTGGGGGGGGCCGTGTTGCTCACAGCCCTGCGTCCTGCTGCCCCGGGGCCCGCGCCACCGCCGCAGGAGGCCTGAGTGAGGACCCAGCCCCCCACCTCCCCACCCCCGTAGTGACTAGGGGACCTGGGTGCCTCCCCCGCGGCCTCCCCCTCACCGGCCCCCTGCCTCCACCTCCCCACTTGGCGCCAGGGTGGGGCCCAAGGATGCCCAAACTCACCTCTGTCCTGTCTGTGTGTCTGTCTGTCCTGCCCGCTCCCCTCTTCTCTGCCCACAGTGGATGTACATCGTTCCTGTCGTCCTGTTCCTCATGATGTCGGGGGCCCCGGACGCGGGGGGCCAGGGTGGGGGCGGCGGAGGCGGTGGGGGCGGCGGCCGGTGAGGTCCCTGGGTCAACACCACCCCCAGCCCCCCACGTCCTCTGTCGTCCCAAGGATGGGCCCTCCCCGCGCTGGTGCCAGCCCCGCCATTGTCCGTGGGAGCCGACAGGCTGCGCCCCTGCGGGCGGAGTGGCTGGTAGGTGTCCTGCTGGGCCCCCCGCTGTCCCCTTTGCCCACAGGATAGAGTCCAAGGCCCCAGTCTGGTGGCCGCTCTGCCCTGTCCCTTCTCCCCTGCCGAGCCCACGCGTCCCGGGAGCATGCCGTGTTCTCCCCAGCCTCTGTGCCTTTGTCATTGGCGTCCTCACCTGGTCTGCCCCCCAGCTTGTCTGATCCTGCGCTGGGACACGAGCTTGCGCTCTCTTCCCCCGGGGATGCTGGGGCCTGGCCTGGAGCTTGTGGCCCCTGGGATGGGCTGGGGCATGGGCTCCCCCGGGTGCTCATCCTCTCCTGCCCTGCCCCCCGGGTGCCCTCTGTCTCCCCAGCGCCCGGACTCTGAGAGTCAGAGCCCTGCCCTCAGGAGGCCAGGCCGTCGTGGGTCTCTGGGCTTGAGAAAGTGTTTCAAGTTGAAAAGAAAAATTCAGTGAAGGAATGCAAGGCTGGAAACAGCATTTCAGAGTTCCTTTCTCCCACTCCCCCTGGGCCGTCTCAGGGGCAGGTGCCGGGCTGTCTGCTCTCCATCTCCCCCTCCCCCCTTATTTCCCCTAATTTATAAACATCAACAGTTTATCACAATGTGGAAGTGCTGTGAGAAGTAATCTCCCAGCGGCTGCCCTGCGGCGCGGCCGTTGCTGGGCTGTTCCCCACAAGCTCCGCGTCGAGCCGCTCCCTGCCCCGCGTGGTCAGATGCCCCGGGAGTGCGCACAGGCCCTTTCCCATGTGAGTTGGAGTCATTTCCCCGGGACATGAGCCCATTGGTGGGGTGACCGTGGCAGGTGGGGAGCTCTCTGTGAGCAGGGGCGCCGCCCCCCAGACGGCATTAGAAGGTGCCGGTGGGAGCCCAGTCCCCCGGCTTGCTCGTGGCTCCCCTCCTATAGGAGAAGTGCGGCACACACAGACGAGGGTGTGTTATTTTCCCCTGTTTGACACAGGAGCACCGTTCTCAGCACACTGTCCTGCCCTTGCTTTTCCTCTTTCCTGGTATATTTTGGACACCTGGCGGCCCCCGGGGCACGTCCCCGTTCTTTGTCACAGCTGTGTGGTGCCCACGGGGAGGGCGTGTCACAGTTTATTCAGCCAGTTCTCCCTGAATCAACATTTCCATTTTATACAAGTGTAGAAATAACTAGAATCAAATCCCAGAAACAGGGTGGCTGGGACCAGGGAAGGGGGCGTCTGTAAACGTGGTCGATGCGGCACATCACTCAGCAGAGTGGGAGCCCCTCTGCTCCCGCCGCGTAAGGGGGAGGGCGTTTCGTCGGGGGGAGGGAGGTGTCCTGCCACCCCGAGGACACCAAGAGGTCAGCGCCTCTGTCCCGGTGTCGGTCGCCGAGAAAGGCCCGGCGCTGACGCACGCAGGAGGAGGCGTGTTGGGGTCGGCCTCAGGGGTCTCCATCGCGTGGGCGCCAGGAGGTGGGCCAGGCCGGGCTCTGGAGGATGCACCGGGGCTTCCAGCGACTGCTTACGTGTGCTCGGGGGTGGGGTGGGGGGCAGCGTGCCCGCTGTGGTCTGCTGGCAGGGGTGGGGGTTCCTTCAAGGCGACTCCGAGAGGGGCTCAGTCCCCAGTTGCATCCTGTAGAGGAGCCGAGCTGACTCCCCTGGTCCCTAGCGCAGGGATTCTTTGAGGGTCCCAAGAAAAGGCGGTGGGTTGCACTCAGACACTCCCACCACGCCGCCCCGCGGCCTCACCAACTGCCTGCCCACGGGTCTGGGTTTTGGCCAGCCTGCTGGGTTAAAATGTTCCTCAGCGCAGTGCTCATCGCACAGCTCTTCACAGTGAGCTGGAGCGCGCTGGGGCCGTTTTAACTTTTCCGAGGGTTCTTGTTCTTTCCATCATTGAATCCGTCCCTGGTCAGTCACCCGGGGCTTCGGGGCTGAGGATGTTGTCCAGGCCTGAAAATGCTTCACTTGCGGTCAGAAGGTCTTTCTTTGCCTGGGGTCTTTCTTGAAAGCCCCTCCCCTGGCCCTGCCCCGCCCTGCCCTGTGGCGTCTCAGAGCCCCCCGGGGGCCGCCACCCCCTGCTGCGGCCTCAGCCCAGGGCCCCCAGGGCAGCCACTGATGGTGGCTGGGCCAGCTAGGTTCTCTCACACGCCTGCTGGCATCGCGGGTTATCGGTTCACGAGCTTTTGTGACTTTAATACCTAAAACTGTCCCAGAGTCACTTGGACCTTCCTTTCCTTCTCTGCTGGCAAGAGAGAGCGTGCTCCCAGGTTTTTTCTGTCTGTGTTCCATGTGAATTCTGTCTTCTCCTGGATTATCCCACAGACTTTTACTGATGCTTTTCTGGAACTCCTTCACAATTCAGAGTTCTTAACTTTGTTGAATTTGCAGATGGATATGCTCTCCCCAGTTATTTACTGCTCTGTTTTGTTATTTTTTAAAATGTATCAGGTTTTGGAATTGTCATGTATCTGAGTGACATTCTTTTCCTGTAGGACTTTTTCTCTTGCTCTCCAGCTGGGAAAGATATCCATTGCGTATTCTGGTCAATGTCTGAGTTAGTTGAGGTTCCCCAGGGCTCTGTCCTTATTAAACTTCTCTTCCAAGTCCCGCTTGTTCCTGGAGAGCTCGTTCGCCGTTTTACTTTATTGGTCAGGGCATCCAGGGACATGGTACAAAACTTGAAAGATAAGGGCGGGATCTACAGCAGAGAGCCCTCAGCTCAGCCCTGGCCCCTGACACCCCGCACCCCTCTGGAGGCAGCTGAAGTCTCCAGTTCCTGTGCATTGTTCTGGAGAGCATGCATCTAACAAGCAAACGTGAGTGGAAACAGTGGTTGCTCTTGCTTGTTCTTTTAAATCTTTCTCCCTCCACTTGACTTGTGCTAGAGTTTCCATCTTTGAATATAAACCGCATCCGCATTCCATGATGAGTGTGGCCCTGGGCTTAGTTCATTGTCTTTATGGAATGACTTTTGGGTTGTTTCAAAGGATGCTCTGGAATACCTGTGCGCCTGCCTCATTTCACACACACGTATGTCTGCAGGACACGTGGCCCGACGGGGGGCTTCTGGGGGGCAGGAGTGGGGTGTGGGGGGTAGGATGGGCACCACCCCATTGCAGCTCCAGGTCCCACTTATGGCCCAGAACCAGCTGGGTTCTAAAACCCTCTTCACCAGCAATCCCCAGACCCGTTGTCAGCCCAGATCCTGCTCCCAATGTCTAGACCCCTGGCCCGTCTGCCTGGCGGGCACCTTCCCTTGGCCCTGCCATGAGAACTGCTATAGAGCTCATTCCCTGCCACCCGGCCCTCCGCCAGGGCTCCTGCTCCAGTGAGTGGTGCCATGGCCTTCCCAGTGTTGCCGGCCAGAGCACTGCCCTGCCCCAAACCCTTCCCCTGTGCACCACTGTCCCTGTCCGTCAGCATCCTCCCTGTCTCGTCCCTTCATCTCCACCTGGGGCCCTGGCCCCAGCTCAGGCCTCGTCCTCTCCCACCTGGACCCTCACCTAGCCACCTCCTGGCTCCTGGCCTCTGGTCTAAGATGTGCGTGCACCCTGCATTGACAACACCCCCTTTTTCTACTTCACCCCTTGGATGCCCTTCTTTGCCCCACAGAAAGTCACCTGCTCCCCTCCTCCACGCCTAGGGTTTCAGGTTGGCATCTAGATGTTCTTAATACATATTGCTATGACAAGCAGTCATTTAAAATACACAAAATTAATTTTGGAGCTTTGGAAGACTCCCCCCAAATTGCGCATTTTAGCAGGTGGCTTGTGGACAGTTTTGTAGGCTCCTTTGTTTAACCCATTACAAAGGCTCATGGTAGGATCAGGGGTGAGTGACTGAGGCCTTTTTAGCTGTCAGTTCATCTCCCTTTGCACCCCCCTTCTGTTCAGTAAGGTTATAACAACGTCATTATGAAGGAAACGGAAAGCTGCCTTGGCCCTGCCTCTGGGATGTCAGTCTCCCAAGCAAATGTGTGTGAACCGACCCCGGTAAGTTCCAAATGTATTTCCATGGTGCGAGCGTTGCACAGTGGCCCCTCAGAACATGTCCATGTCCTCACCCACAGAACCTTTTTTGGTAAAAGGGCCTTTGCAGATGTAATTAAGTTAAGAAGTTTGAGATGAGCTTATTCTGAATGAGCCAGGGGGCCCTAAGTCTGATGACAAGGGTCCTTATAAGAGACAGAAGAGACAGGTAGGAAACGGGCCTGTGATGATGGAGGCAGAGATGGCAGAGGTGCAGCCATGGGCTGGGGAGCTCCTCGAGCCACCAGAAAACAGAAGAGGCAGGAATCTTCTCTCCCAGGGCCTTCAGAGGGAGCACGGCCCTGCCGGCACCTTGGGGCCAGACTCTGTCCTCCAGAACTGTGGGCAAACAAGTTTATCTTGTTTTAAGCCACTGAGTTTGTAGTAATTTGTTACGGCAGCCACAGAAAATTAATACAATGGAAATGCAGGAGAGAAGCCACCCCAAAATGACCTAAAACACATATAGTCAGAGCAGTAAGTTGACAAACAGAGAAGCTCGCTGGGTGTACTGTTTATATATCGATAGGAGTAAACATTTTCATTTCTACAGAATTTTGCAACTTCTTCCCCCCTCCCCTGCACCCACCCAGGAGCCTCTCGGGCGTTTCCAGTCCCTGTGCTTTTTTGTTGGCCCAGTCTCAGAGTCTAATACAGCTGGGTTGCAGTTCCACTCTTTGTCACTAGGTGGCAACAGAAGCTTCCACCCAGTCTGAGAATTTCTTGGGCAGCTCCTGATGGAGAGCAGGGCCCTGCAAGGCCGGGGTTCCCGCGAGGCCTCTCCTGGCAGCTGCTGGTCCTCGTTTGCTTATCGGAGATGCGGGAGTTGGGCCAGGTCCGCCCAGCATTACAGGCTCTGTGCTGCCTGAGGAGGAGCAGATGGTGGAGGGCTGTGGAGGGCAACAGAAGCGGGTCCTACGGCCAGAAGACAGCCCCCTCCCCACCAAGCCCAGGCAGGAGCCGAGCCCTGGCCCAGGCCCTTACCTGCCGCGCGGCTGTGGCAGCAGCTCCCCACGCACCTGTTGCTCATCCTTGGAGACCCGTGGCAGGCCCGAGGCTCCAGGCAGCGTCCGGGGTCCGGGGCAGACAGGGAAGAGAGAGGACGGGTGTCACAAGGGCCCCTCCACCCCAGCCCATGGCTCGGCAGCCTTGCCCAGGCCACCCGTCCTGCCACGGAGCCTGGGGGGCCCCAGGCAGACCCCAAACTGCTCAAAACCTGGGAACCTTGGGCATGAGTCAGCTACAGGGAGGCAGAGAGCAGGGGCTCTGGGGTCACCCCAGAACCCTCGGGGAGCTGGGGGTGCCGGGGCCTCCTCGAGATGGGGAGGGAACAAGGGAGAAGAGGCGAGCGAGAGTGGAGGGTTCCGACAGAGCAGGGCTGGGGGTGGGGAGGAGAAGAGATTCAGAGAGGAGAGAAAGGGGAGATGGGACACAGGGATAGAGAGAGAGAAGAAAGGAATGGAAGAGTGCAGAAGACAAGAGGAAAAGATTCAGAGAACAGAGGAAGAGAAAAGATACAGAGAAACTGGAGAGAGGCAGATGGAAGTGAGGATAGAGAAGAAAGTGGGAGAGAAGGCAAGAAAACTGGTGAGAGGGAGAGAGACGAGGACTCCAGAGAGGAGAAGGGGGGGGATGGAAGGCGGAGGAGGGAGGGAAGAAAGGGGGCAGTGGGGGGGTGAGAGAAAGGTGAGGCCGAGGGGGGAGAAAGGAGGGGAGAGGGAGGCAGAGAAAGAGGAAGGAGATGAGAAAGGAAGGAGAGATGAGATTAAGAAGGGGTCAGAAGGAAGGGGTCAGGGGAGGGAAGGAAAAGAAGCGGGAAGGAGAGGCCCACAAGCAGGAAAGAGGAGAGAGAAGTGGGGACGAAGGAGCGAGGGACAGTGAGGAGATGGTGGGGTGGGGTGGGGCAAGAAAAAAAAGAAGAGAAAATAGAAAAATAGAGGGGGAGAAAAACGGAAAAGGACAAAGAAAAAGGAGACGGGTGAGGGATGAGAGAAAGGGGAGAGGAGATGAGGGAGAGGAGGGAGCAAGCAGGAGGAACAGACAAGGAGAGTGCAGGAAGGAGACCAGAGGAGTAGAAAAAGAAGAAGAGGGAGGGTGCTGGGAGCGAGGAAGAGACGGCAGAGCAGGGAGAGGGCTGAGGGGAGGCACCTGCAGAGGAAACAGAGAGAAGAAGGGAGAGTAGGAGAGGGGGAGAGAGCAAGAGGAGGCGGCAGGAGGAGAACGAGAGAAAAATGGAGGGGGGTAGAGGGCGAGTTGGAGAGGGGCCCACATGTTAAGAGAGGAGGGCGTGAGAGGAAGAGGGACAGGGAGAAAGAACAAAAAGGGATGTGTGAGAACGTGAGAGCAGTGAGAATGGGTTGGAGAAGAGGGAGGGAAAGGAGAAGCAATGGAGAGAAACAGGGAGAAGAGAGGGAGGGAAGAGAAAGAAGTGGGGGAGAAGTAGGATGATGCCCCCAGCAGGCAGAGACAGGACGAAGGCGCACACGTGTTCACACACGTCACACACCCAGGACAGAGCCTGGAAGGGTGGGAGGGTCGGGAAGCCACTCCGCGTGGTCAGAGCCGCCGGGGGTGTCTCCAGGGGAGGAGTCAGAGGCCGGGAGCGGGATGGATGGAGGGGCGGCTCCCAGGGCCCTCCTGACCTGCCTGTGGGCAGGTCCCCAGGCCTCGTGGAAGCCTCTCCCTGCATCAGCCCCGATGGTGTGACCATGCTGTGCCCGTTTTGGTGACCGGGAGAGAGAAGAAAGCTGGGAAAACGAGGCGCAGGTGCAAAGCAAAAGGCGGGCGGAGAAGGGTCAGGGTGAAGAAGGGTGGGGGGCACTGGGCACAGAAAAGCAGAAGGGAAGGGAGGGACAGGGAGAGACAGAAGGGAGAGCAGGACAGAAGAGAAGAGAGGGAGAGTGAGACAGAAAGAGAAAGACAGAAACAGGAAAAGAGGAGAGAGGGGAAAGCCATGTGGAGAACGAGAGCACAGACGTAGGGGAGAAGCAGTAGGGAAAGATGGAGGGTGCGGGCACCTGGGAAGGGAAACCAAAGACAAGCGAGAGCAGCGCAGGTATCCAGAGCAGCGCGGGGGAGAGGGACAGAGGACAGGGTGCAGCCAGGGGAGATGGACGCCGGGCCGGGCTTCCAGGCCAGCCCGGGGACGGGGAACCCCTGGGCCCTGCATGGCATGGCTTTAAGAACCTTAAAGGCATTGACGTGCTGACGAGAACCTGAGGAAGACGTCGGCTAACACGGAGGGGAGGTGGGAGCCCGGGGAGGTGGACAAGCAGGTTTCTCTCTGTCTTTAGGGAGGGGGGCTTGCTGATCCGAGGAGACTGGACTCACTTTGGACCTTATCTAGGCGTCACGGGGGACTGAGATCAGGACCCAGGGTCCTCACCAGAGGCCAAGGCTGAGGGGACCTTCCTGCAGAGAGCCACCCTCAGGCAAGGTCCGGCCTGGGTCCCCATCTCCTCCACAGACCCACCAGCCTCGACCCTGGGCCCACGGGAAAATGATGGGAAGTTTTCCCTGGAGGAATATTCCTTTCACCCCATAAATGTTCAAATCTGACTAGCACACAGGGCCAAGAGTAACCAGACACACAAGGGAGCCAGCCAGGCACCAGGAGCAAGAACCAGCAGGAGGACAGACTGATGGCATGCTGTGATTAGACGCAGCCCACGAGACAGTTGACAGTCGTTATCGCTTCTTGTTAGAAATAATGCTTCAACAACCACGTCTGCTGGGGCCAGCAGGGAACAGGGGGCTCCCAGAGAGAGAGGGGGAGAGAGAAGGGGCAGGTAAAGTGGGGAGAGGGAGGAGGGAGCGTCCTGATATGAGCCCCTTCTGAACCCCGAATCCGGCCCGGTGGCCGAGGTGGCCCAGTCAAGCCGTGAGACTCCCAGGACCTGGCAGGACCGGGATGTGCTCCGTAAGCTGTGAAACCCGAGTCAGGCACCATCTGTTCTGAGGCCAGAAAACATACCCGCTGCCCTGTGGGCCCCCAGGCAGGGCCTTCCCAGCTGGGGGGTCAGCAGAGAACTGGGGGGCCTGGGGGGGGAGGAAGGTGTGAGGCTGAGGCAGGTGGGCTGTGCGGGGTGGGGGGCTGGGGGTGAGAACGGGGAGGGGGGATTGGGAGCCAGACACGGGCTCTCAGGGCGGGTGTGGGGGAAACAGAGACAAGGACTGGGAAACTGTTCAAGGGAAATAAAAAGCAGAGACTGTGTGAGAAGAAAATGGAGTTTATAGCTTTGTAAGGGGGGAAGAAAGGGCATGAGGGGTCGAGATGGAGGTGGGGGGCAGAGCTGGGGGGGCAGGAGGGGAAGGGGGTAAGGAGGCAATGGAAAGACGTGAAGGGAAAGTGAGTGAGGGGGAGACGGGATGGAAAGGAAACGGGAACCACATGTGGGGGGAGGGGATGGAGGGGACGGGGGGGTAAGAGCCCAGTGGGGAGACAGTGGCGAGGATGAGATGCGGCTGCCGGGCCAGAGCGGGGCCGGGGGAGCAGCCTAAGGCAGAGGGATGGTGTGCAGTGCAGATGGACCCCCCGTGTCCCCCCAGGACAGGAGCCGCCGGCAGGTCCCGGCCCAAAGCGGGGGGCGGGGGGGGGGACGGCAAGAACACCTAAGGAAGAGAAACCGGCCAGAGGGACGAGTGTGTGAGTGTGTGAGTGTAAGCACGTGAGAGTGAGTGAGAAATAGTGGGAAACACTGAGGATCAGAGTGAAATCAAAGGTCGAGAGGAATAAAGAGAAGATGAGTGTGAAAAGGGAGAGTGGGGGGGGAGAGGGGGGCGAGCAGAGGCAGAGAGGGGGAGAGAGACGGAGGATGGGAGGGGGAGGCAGGGTGGGGCTCAGGAGGAGGGGAGAAGCCTGGCCCCGAAAGAGCAGTTCGGGGACAGCAGGAAAGAAAACGAAGAGAGCGGACAGGGAAGCAAAACCGGGCAGAGCGCAGGCTGCCAGCGGCAGGGCTGGAGAGGGGCTGGGGGGGCTGGGGGGTGCGAGTGCGGGAGGCTGGGGGGGGCAGCGTCCCCAACCCAGGGGTGGGGGGTGGAGCCCAGAGAGATGGGAGGCGGAGAGCGAGGAGAAGGAGGGAGGGGAAAGAGACGGGGCCCAGTGGAATGGGGCGATTTTGAAAAGAAAGTGGGGAACAGAGAGAGAGGAAAAGAAGGGAGGAGAAGGTGCGTGTGAGAGAGAGACAGGAAAAGTGAGACCGAGTCAGAGAGAGGGAGAGAGAGAACTTCAGAGAGCAGGAGAGCCCCCCCCCCCGCCTCCTGCCCTTACCCCCAAACGGGCTTCACCCCGTCCCGCCTCCTAAAGGGGGTGGGAACTCCGCGTTTTCTGCCTGGTTTTTCTGTAAACCCACAACTTCTCTAATAAAAAATAAATGTAAAAATAACCCAGAAGTTCAAGGTGCAGGATGGGCAAGTGTGTCCTCAGCCACGCTGGCCCCGAGGCCCCTGTGAGGAGGGAGGCAAAGGGGCTGGAGAAGGGCGGGTGTGGAGGGGGTCAGAGGGAGGGTCAGGGGGGAGGGAGAGAGAGGGAGAGACAGACAGACGATAGCCAGGCAGACAGGCAGATACCGGCAGGACCTGGGAGAGGGTCAGAGGCAGAGAAGCAGAGACACATGGAGATGGAGACATGGAGAGGGGACGGGGGGGGGGGGGGGACGCGGTGGGGAGGAGAAGGGGAGGGAGGGAGGGTCAGAAAGAGAGCGAGATTCCGAGAATGAGAGACAGGAGACAGACAGACAGACCGAAATGGAGAGAGCGCGTACAGGAGAGAGACCTCGAGCAGGGAGAGAAAGGAGGAGGGAGAGAGAGAAGGGAGGGTGGAGAAGGGCGGGGAGGGGGCAAGGGGAGCTGAAGAGAGGGCGAGACACCCCAAGAGAGGTAAAGAGCAGGAGGCGTTGGGAGAGAGCGCCCTGGGACAAGTCCTCTGCCCGGCGGGAGCCTCAGTTTCCCCATGTGGTTTGCTTCCAGGTTCCACACGTTGCGGGCAGGAGGGCGTGAGGACAGCAGGAGGGCTCTGTTCCAGCACCTTCCTGACCCAGCTGCTTTAGTCCGCTCTGCGCCCACGAGGGACCGGCGATTATTACCCAGTCACCTGACTGAATTCGGCTCCATCTGGTAGCACCCTGGGGTGAGGATGGGCGCCCCCTCCACAGCTGTGGCGACTGAGAGCGCAGAGGATAGACAAGCCCCTTCTTCTGGAAAATTCACAGAAGAAAGAAAGAGAAAGAGACGGAGCCAGCAGAGCAGCAGCGGGGAATGTGTGTGGGGGTGTTACGGAGGGTACAGGGTGAGCCATCGGTGTGTGTAAATTCCCTGGCACACAGCAGGCACTCAATAAATGCCCTTTCCCTTTCCTGGTGGAGAAGGGGAAGGAAAGAAGGAGCAGCAGAGAGGAAGGGGAGGGGAGAGTAGAGGGTGTGGAAGGGGAGGCCATGCACATACAGAGCCTGGCACACAGTTGGTGCTCAGTAAATGCCCACTCCCTTCTTCAGGAGGGTGAAGACAAGTCAGAAAAGAGAAGAAACCAACGCAGAGAGAAACAAGGAGCCAGGACAGCCGGAGGGAAGGGGGCAGGGGGTAATTTGCCAGGTACACAGTAGGTGCCCATTAAGTGTTAGTTCTTTTCCCCAGAAGAAAGAAAAGAAATGGAAGATAAGGAGGAGGAGAAGAAGAGGAGAAAGAGGGGGAAACTCCAGCAAAGAGCAGGAATAGAAGGAGAAGAGAAGCCATGAGAGGAGGAGATAATATATGTAAAGTGGCTGGCTTACAGTGGGTGCTCAATAAATGCTCATTCCCCTCCCTGGCAGTGGGCACCGAGAAGGCAGCCAGGAGGAGGGAAGCAAGCAAAGAGGAAAAGATGAGAGAGAACAGAGTCTGTGAAGTGAGGGGACTGTATATAAAGGAGCGGCACACAGCAGGTGCTCAATACATGCAGTTTCCTCCCCCAGGAGAGAGCTGGTGGGGCAGAGAGGAGGGGGAGAAGCTGGGGGAGAGAAGGATCCAGGAGAGAAGAGAGGAAATGGGGAAGAGAGCATACAGGTGAGGCAGGGAGCACACAGGAGGCACTCAATAAATGCATGTTGGCCTCCTTGGAGGAGACACAGACGAACAAGAGGGAAAGGAAGGTGCAGACACAGGTGAAAGGAAAATAAGGTGTTGGCCAAGGAGGTCGCTTGCCGAGAGGAGGCGACGGGTCTGGAGGGGCAGGAAGGAAGAGGCAGTGGACGCACAGGTGGCGGCAGTGTGGGCAAATCATAGGCACACAGTTGGTGCTCTGTAAGTGCTGGCTCTTGTCCCCAGAAGAGGGCTCAGAGGGCAGAGGGAGGGAGAAGCCAGCCGAGAGAGAGGCAGGGAGAAAAAGGAAAGAGACGGGATTTATAGAGGTATTACAATGGGGCTGTTAATTACCAGACAGACAATGATTGTTCCTTCCCCAAGAAACAGCAGGTGGAGCAGAAAGAAGCCAGAGATGAAGAAATAAGGAGAAGCAAAGGTGCAAGGGAAGGGGAGGAGCATATGAAAATTGCATGGCACACAGTAGGTGCTCAAAAATGCCCATTTCCTTTCCTGGCAGAGAGAAGGCAGAAGCTGGGGTAGCAGAGACCACAGGTGAAGGAGAGTAGAGAAAGCACATGAATAGCTTGGTACACCAGAGGTACTCAGTAAGTGTGTTCCTTGTCTTAGAAGAGAGCAGAGAGCACAGAAAGATGAGGAGAGGATAAAGAAGAGGGACAGGGACAAAGAAGGAGAGGAGAGAAAAGGAGAGAAGGTAGGTAAAGTGCCTGGTACACAGGAGGTGCTCAATTTGTGCCTGTACACACACACACACACACACACACACACACACACACACACACACACACACACACACACACACACACACACACACACACACACCCCGAGAGGGCAGACAAGTCGGAAAGGAGAGAAAACTGACAGAGAGGAAAGAAAGAACCTGGGGGAGAAGAGAATGTGATAAGAGAGGAGACAGTGTGAATTCCCTGGCACACAGTAGGTGCTCAATAGGTGCCCATTTCCTTCCCAGGAGAGACCAGGAAAATCAGACAGGAGAGAAAGGAATCAGAGGGAAAGGGACAGGGGAGAAAAAAGGGGTATAAGGCAGGGAGGCACTATAGGAAATTGCCTGTCAAACAGTAGGTGCTTAGTAAATGTCCACTCCCTCGCTAGGAAGGGAGCCGGAAGCGCAGGAAGAACAAGCAGAGGACGCGGGGGAGACGGAGGGGGTAGGAGGGGAGAGGCGGCCTCTCGGGTGCATACAGCAGGGGCTCTATAAATGCCCGTCCCCTCCGCCAGGCAGAGCAGGAAGCAGGGGCGGGCGACAGCGGGGCCTGGCAGCCGCCCCCCCGCCGCCCCCAGCCCCCCCGCCGCCCCTCCCCCTCCCCCCGGCCGCCCCGCCTCTGGGGCCCGGACAAGGGCTCATTGTCGCCGCCCTGGCGCGGCGGGCCCGGGCCGGCGCTGGAGGGGAGGGACAGGGGAGGGATGGGGGGGGGAGGACAGGGGAGCCGCCCCGCCCCGGGCGCGAGGGGCGGCGGCGCTGTCGCTGTGTCTCCGTCGCCGGGTCTCGCTGTCTCTCCGTCTCTGAGCTGACACCTCCCCTCTGTCTCTGGAGCGAGCCCCCTCCGATCCCCCTCCCCCCAGGGCGGGAGGCAGAGGAGCGAGGAGGAAAGGAGGCGAGAGGAGCGGGGGGAGGTGCAGACAGAAACAGCTTTATTCAGCCGGGAACGCGGCGGCCGGGGCCCCCGTCCGGGCGGAGCTGGAGAGAAAGGGGGGGACCGGGAGGAGGGGGACGCAGAACAAGAAAGAAGGGGTGAGAGAGACGGGAAGAGAGAGAGAGAGAGAAAGGGACAGAAATAAGAGACGGGGGTGGGGAGTGGAGGGTCACAGAGAGAGAAAGAGACAGAGACTCAGAGACGGGGAGGGCAGGGGAGAGCCAGAGACAGATGGAGAGAAAGAAATGGAGACTGAAGGCAAGAGGAGAAAAGGGGAGGGATGGAGATGAGGAGGGAGACAGAGACGGGGGCGGGGGGGGCAGGAGAAGAGAGAGAAGAGAGACAGAGAAAGAAAGGGGGAGAGAAAGGAGATAGGAACAGAGACGGAGACAGAGAAAGGGAGAGAGAGGAAGGGAGGGAGAGAGAGAAGGGGAAGGGATAGATGGGGGGAGAAAGACAGGAAGAGAGAGAGAGGGAAAGGAGGAGACAGAAGAACAAAGAGAGATGGGGAAGGAGTAAGAGAGAGGGAGAGAAAGGGAGAAAAAGAGGGAGGGAGAGAGACGGGGAGAGAGAGGTGGGTAGAGCCAGGAACAGAGAGAAAAGGGAAAGAGAGAGGGAGAGAGAGAGGGAGAAAGGGAGAGAGGGAAAGGGGGAAGAGAAAGATGGGGGAGAGAGACAGGAAGAGAGAGAGAGGGAAAGGAGGAGACAGAGAGAGAAACAGAGAGGGGAAGGGGTGAGAGAGAGAGAGAGAGGGAGAGAATGAGAGAGAGAGGGAGAGAGGGAGAGAGGGGCAGGGGGAAGAGAGACCCTGAGACAGGCCGGAGCTGGAGCGCCCGGGAAGTCGAGGCGGGCGCGCCCCTCTCACCTGGCGTCGGCGGCGGCCGTCCCCCCGGGCCGCGCCGCGCGATTTAAGGGGTACCCCAGGATCGGGCCCGCCCCCCGGCCGGGTCTTATCGGGCCAGTCCTGGGCTCTGCGCGCTAAATCGGGCCTCAGCTGTCAGCACCGGGGGGCGCGGGGACAGCTGTCACCCCCACACCTGCCGCGTGACCGCAGCCCCCTTCCCCTCCCCCACCCCCGCGGCTCGGCGGCCCTTGCTGTCTGCGGGGGGGGTCCTCGACGGGCAGCTGGGACCTCTGAGCAGGGAGCCCCCCACCCCCTGCGGCTCCGGGACCCCCTCAGTGGGCGCTATGGCCAAGGGCGGCCCTGCCAGGCAGGGTTTCGGACCGTGAGAAGTGGGGGGGGGGCAGGGGGGAGCAGGGCGGCGGGCGCCCGGCACCCCAGGGGCACACAGTAAGTGCTCACTCAGTGCACCCGCGTTGCATGGCCTTCCCCAGCTCTGGGAGGGGTTGGAACACAGGGGGTCTGGGGGCCCCGTCCCCCCTCCATGCCCTCCCCCCTCCTGCGGAGCCTCACTCAGACCATATTAGGGCAGAAGCCCCTGGAGGGCCCATCGTGTCACAGGCCAGGAATAGAACCCCGGCCGCCGGGCTGTCTGGGGCCAGCAGGGACAGGTGGGGGGCGGGGGGGGGGCAGAGGGAGAGTCCCCCAGAGAAGGGGCTGGGCAGGGAGACAGAGAGACACAGCTCTGGATCTCTGCGTGGCTGTTCTGTAAGCAACAACTTCTCTAACAAAAAATACACATAGTGGGGGAGAGACAAGACAGACAGACATGGAGGGAGACAGAGATACAGAACTTAAAGGGATTAAGGCAAATTGCTGTAGAGAGACTCGGACAGAGAGAGAGAGAGTCAGGGACCCCGCTGGGGAGGGAGGGGCCAGGCCCTGGGGCACCGGGGAGCAGGGAGCGGGGTGCGGGGTGCGGGGCCGCCCGGTTCGTGCTCACCCCTGCTCCTGCCCGGAGTCCTGGGAGCTGGAAACGCCCCCCAGCGCCTTTATGAGCGTCCCGGGAGGCGGCGTGTCCCTCCCTGATGGGGTGTGACAAGGACCAGCTCTCCCCCACATCCCACCCGAGAGGCCGCTCAGCCCCTGGCCAGGGAAGGTGCAGGAGCACCCAGGAGTGCAGACTTTACAGGGGTCCCACGGGGCAGGGGTGGGGAGAGGGGCCTTTCCAGAATCGGAGCTGACTGCACGGGACCTGGGCCGTTTCCAGGCGCAGTTTCACCCTGCGGCTGCTCGGGGAGGGGACAGGGCCGGGGAAGGTGGGGGCCCTGGCAGGAGCCTGTGGGAAGCAGGCAGGGCCCCCAACGCGGGCTGAGGAGCCGGGACCTTGTCCGGGGGCGCTGGGACCCCGGCAGTGGGGCACCGTGAGCAGGGAAGGGCGGCGGCAGCTCCGGGTGTGCAGACGGACGGACCAGAAGGGGTCCTGAGCTGGGACGGGGGACCTGGGCCCGCGGGCCATGGGGGGAGGAAACGGGAGAGGGGGACGAGTCATCCGCGGTCTGGCCCCAGGACCACAAGACAGGGGGTCACCCCAAGAGACAGGAACGCAGGCAGGGGAGGGGATGGAAAGGAGCGGGGAGCCCCATAAGTCTGGGCAGAAGTGGGGGACCCAGAGGCAACAGGGAGGCTATGGGGCTGCAGGGGCAGGAGGGTCCCGCCTTGGGGTGCATCAGAGCCTGTCCCTTCTCCGCGCAGAACCCCTGGCTCCCAGTCGTCCCTCGGAGGACAGGCCCCGAGGCCCCGGGACGCACTCCCTCCCTGCCCTGCCGCCCCTCGGAACCACAGGCCCAGCCCCTCAGGGCCTTGGCACCGCCGGCTCCTGCCCCACCACTTTCCCTCCGGGGGCCCCTCGCCTCCCCCTCCCCTTCTCTAGGTCTTTGCTCAAACACCTTCTGGGGGACCCACTCCCCAATAAATGGCAAGAACCCGGCCTTAGTTCCTGTCGAGGCCATAAAGAAGGACCTGGAACTCAGGGGCACAACACAACCCAAGCTGATCCTCTCCAGCCCCGGAGGCTGGACGTCGGGCTCAGGCCACAGGCCACGTTCCTTCTGGAGCCCCTGCGCAGCTGCCCTCCCTCTCATCCCCTCGTGGGAGCCTCTCTTCCACTTTTTCTATTTAAATGAATCATCCAAAATGCTACTCTTTTTTTTTTTTTTTTAATAAATTTTTATTGTGGTAACATATAAAACACTATTTCCTATTTAACCACTTTCAAGTGGACAATTCAGTGGCATTAATTTTATTCACAATATTGTGCCCCCATTACCACCATCCATCACCAGAACCTTCCCATCAGCCCCAAAAGACACTGCCCCCGTTAAGCAATTACACCCCATCCCCTCTTCCCAGCCCCTGGGAACCTCGAATCTCCTTTCTGTCTCTATGGATTTGCTCATTCTAGATATTTCTATCTAGGCTGAATCATACAATATTGGTCCTTAAATGCCGGGCTTATGTCACTCGGCACCGCGTTCTGGAGGTTCACCCATGTCGCGGCAGGCGTCAGAACATCCTGGTTTTTACGGCCAAGATTCCTGCGTAGGAAGAGACCACATTTGTGGGTTCACTCGTCTGTGGCGGACACACGGGCTGCCTCCGCCTTGTGGCTCCTGTGAATAAGGCTGCTGTGAACCTCGGTGTGCAAGGATCCGTTCGAGTCCCTGCTTTCAGTCCTCAAACCAGCCAGTGGGGTTGTCGGGTCTCAGGCAGGTCCATGTTCACCTGTCTGAGGTGCCACAGCAGCTGCCCCCTCACGCGCCCACTGACAATGCACTGGAGTGCAAACTTCTGCACATCTTTGTCAACACCAGCTATTTTCCATTCTAAAAAATAGCACCCATCCTGGGGGTGTGAGGTGGAGTCTCATCACGGATTGGGTTTGCGTTTCCCCGTCTCCCTCGTGGCTAACGACGTTGAGCATCTTTCCCGGTGCTTATTGGCCATCTGCAGGTCCTCTCTGGAGAAACACCTGTTCAAGTCCTTTGCCTGCTGTTTAATTGGATTGTTTGTTTTATCATTGTTAAGTTGTAGGTTTTTTTTTTGTTTTTTTTTTTGATATATCCTGGGTATTAAACACTTACCAGATACATGATTTACAACTCTTCTCTCGCCTTCTGTAGGTCGTCTTTTCACTTTCTTGACAACATCCCCTGAGGCACAAAAGTTTTCAGTTTTGACAAAGTCCATTTTACCTGAATTTCTTTGTTGATCGTGATTTTGGATTGCCAAGTCCAAGGCCATGAAGATGTCTTCCTGTCTTCTAAAACTTTTTTGGTGTTAGCTCTTATATTTAGATCCATTTATATTTGATCCAGTATATATTTATATTTGACCTATATTACATCCATTTGTATTTACATTTGATCCAGTTTTGAGTTAATTTTTGTAAACGGTGTGAAATAGGGGTTCATTGCCTCCACTGTCCCTACCGGCCATATGGGGCTTGCCTCTGGGCTCACAGTTCTCTTCCACTTGTCCACCTGTCTGTCCGCAGGCTGGCACCATGCTGTCTTCATTACCGGAGCTTTGTTGTAAAGTTTCAAAGTTGGGAAGAGTGTGACTTCTAACTTTGCTCTTTTTCAAGATCACTGGCCATTCAGGGCCCGTCCCATTCTCAAGGACCCACCGGATAATCCAGGATCATCCCCCTACTTTAAAGTCATTGGATTAGCCGCCGGAACTCCACCGGCAGCCTCGGCTCCTTGGCCGTGGCAGGAATGGGGTGCTGGGGACTGCGGCGCAGAGTCTTGGGGCTGTTTTCCTGCCTCCCGCCCCCCTTGGTCCCTCCTCAGCGCCGATCGCCCCAAAGACGGTGATTGCACCTCTCTGTTCCCGGTCTGGCTCCCATCGGAGCCACGCCTGGCACAGGAAAGCCTGCCCTGGATGGCTGGGCCCAGCCTGAGCTCTGCAGGTGCCAACCGGCCCCATTTTACAGACGAGGAAACTGAGGCCCTGAGAGGTGGGTGAGGTGCAGGAGTCGCCCGCTGGGAAGTGGCAGAGCTGACCGGGACGGCGTCACCCACCACAGTCTCTCTGGTAAATGGGAGACCTGAGCGCAAGGGTCCGCGGCCCAGTCAGACGCAGGCAGGTGGGGGCAGCCAGAAGGTTTATTGAGGCAGCGGTGGGGGCGGGTTGGGGCCCCCGAGGAGCCCCCGCAGTGTGGGACCCGGCCCTTCCCTGGCACCCGGGAGCCGGACAGGGTCGTGCAGGGAACCCCAGGCCTGCAGGGGGCCGACGAGCCCGGGTGGCCGTGCTTCCCTCCTCTGGGGGTCAGTCTGTCCGCAGCCAGGAGCCCTTTCCCTCCACCTCCTTCGTCACCACCAGCAGCACCTCACACGGGCCCTGCGCCAGCACAGCCGCCAGGAAGGCCCTGGGCAGGAGACAGGGGAGACTGAGGCCCGCGGAGCCTCGGGAGCCCCCCGGGGGGGCCCCAACCTCAGCGCTGCCGCCCCTGCCCCGGCCCTGCCCGGCTCACCTGACGCCGTCTTCACCCCCGAGGGCCTGAGGCGCCCGCAGCTTGGAGTCCAGGTTGTAGTAGACGCCGTCCACCTGGCGCAGTGCCACCCAGTGCCGCCGGCGCAGGGGCAGGGACAGCAGTCCCAGAGACACGGGCGAGGGCAGGTTCAGGATCAGCCCCAGCACCTGGGGCAGGACCAGCTGGGACAGGGGCCTGGGGGGCGGGAGGACACTGCCGTCAGCCGCTCGGCCCGGCCCCCAGCGCACACCCACTGGTCAGGGGCACATGACGCGGGGTCGGGCATGGGCCTGAGCCCACCCACAGGCTTCCCTGAATCAGCCCAGTCTTTGTTTCCTTCCATTCATCTGTGCACCCACCCATCCAACCCCTCACCATCCAGCCAAACGCCACCACACCAAACCTCCCACCGACCCATCCAGCCCCTACCCAGTCGATAACTTACCTTCCACCAATCCAACTCCCCATCTGCTCTTCCCCCAAACCCTGTCCACCCATCCATCCGCCATCCTGCCGGCCACCTACCCAACAACTTATCCAACGTCCATCCAACTCCTCACCCACTCTTTACGCATCCACCCCCATTCTCTACCATCCGTTCACCCACCCACCCACCTACCCACTCATCTACCCGTCTATCTGTGCATCCACCCATCCATTCAACCACTCAACCACCATTTGCTATCCCCTGCCTACCAACCATCCATCCTTTATTCGGTCAACCAGTTAACCACTCATCCACCACCTATTCAGCACCTTCTAACCACCCATTCATCATCCAACTTACCCAGTTACCATCGATCCACCCATCAGCTCATCCCGTTGACCATCTCGTCACTGCGCTCCTCCTACCACCCACCCACCAATCCACCAGCCCACCCCCCACGCGTGCATCCGCCTCTGCAAGCCTTCCACTCCTCCATGCTCCCTTCCTCCATCTGTCCCCGCTTCCGCCATTCCCCTCCTCCCTGCTTCATCCCAATTTACTGAGCACCCTCTGTGCCTGGCTCTGCACATAAGCTCCCACCCTGGGTCCCTACCTCCTCCGGTCCCACCACACGGCCGCCAGGCCCAGCCCCTGCAGCGCCGCCATGATCACGTTGACGTCATAGTTGCCCGTGCCCAGGAGGCTGCGATGGGGGTTCAGCCGGGAGTCTGGGGCCAACCTGGTTGGGGGGTGGTCAGAGCCTGGGTTGGGGGCCCCTGGAAAGGCCTCACCCTCCCCACAAAGCCCAGGGCCCACCTGTCACCCCAGCTTTTGGACTCTTCCCTTCCTTCAACCCCTACAACTCAAGAGCCCCCAAGTGCTGTCCCCAAGGCACCAGCTCAAGCCTCCTCTTCTCCCAGACTCCCCCCAGCCTCCAGTCCGCCCCCTTCACATCCCAGGGGGTTCGCCCAGAGCTGACCCCACCTCACGCCTGCACATGGGCCTCCCGGGCTCCCCAGCACCCCCAGGAGACAGTCTTAGCCCCTCAGCCTGGATTTCGAGGCCCTGCCAGGTCCGGTCCCTGCCAGCCTTGTAGTTGCAGCCCCATCCTACCCCTAGCCACCTGCTCCCCAACCCCATCTCCTGCGCTCCTGCACCCCATCCCCCCCCCGCCTTTCCTCCAGCTGTTCCCCCAGCCCTGAGGCCCATCCTGTCACCACTTGTGTGTCTGGGCCTGGCTGCCTGTGAACAGTGGACCTCTGTTCTCTGTCTGGGCCCTTGGTGGGCAGGGCGGGGGACAGGTGGAGTGGGGAGAAGTTTGTGTATTATTTTACTGAGATCTGCTTCCCTCACCAGACTGAGGGCTCCCTCCAGGGCAGAGCTTGTGTCTGACTCATGCCTGGCTTGAAAGAGTTGACTGATCCCTATTCCCGAATGACGGAGATGAAAAAATTACATAATAACCAGTTTGAAAGACTAGGACTGACTGAGGATGCTGGGGAGCCACAGCAGGGCTGCGAATCAGCTCTGAGGCTAAGGCGGTAACTGATTGGAGGGGAGAGCCTGGAGGCTGGGGTGAGGATCCAGGCAGGGGAGGACAGGGCCTGAACCAGGGCCGGGGCTGTGAGCACAGAGTGGAGAAGACGAGGCAGAGAGATAATAAAGAAGCAGTGTCTGAGATCCTGAATAGTGAGGAGGAATGTGCCAGGCTGAAAGAGGAGGAAGCCATTCAGGCAGAAAGAATGGCAGGTGCAAAGGCCCCGAGGCAGCACCGTGAGGCTCAGTCAGGGACTGGAGAGAAGTTTCGATGGAGGGGAGCAGGGAGAGATGAAGCTGCAGCAGCGGGAGGGGCGGCTCTGGGCCCCGGGGTGGAAGGACTGGAGGGGAGAGATTAGAAGCTGGGAGGCCAGAGAGGAGATGGGGATTGGAGTCCAGGCAAACAGGGGTGAGGCCGGAGCTGGGGCTGAGGCCGCGGGGACGGGGAGGCGCGGGAGACAACAGTCTCCACCTCCGAGTCCCAGGGTTCAGCCCGAGCGGGGCGAGCGGGGCCAGCGGGGCTTCAAAGCGCCCGGGCTCTGCGTCCCTTCGCTGTGAGCCCCGGGGGTGGGGGCGGCACCGCCCTCCGAGCCCCGCTTCTCCGGGCGCCCCATCAGGGCGGGTGGTGACCACCTCTTGCAGATCTCATCGGCAGCCTCCTGGCTAAAGAGCTGCTGCTGCAGGACGTTGTTGAGGGCGTGGACAGCGCACAGCTCCAGGCGTTGCCGCTCGTGGTACACGGAGGGCGGGCTCGGCTGAGCTCCCGGGGCCTGGGACATGCCGCCCTCGGCTCCTGCTGGGGTCGGGGTAGAGGCTACTCAGGGGCCGGGGTCTGGAGGCCCGGAGGCTGCGGCCCTACCTCCCAGCAGGCCTCGGGGCACCGCCATTGCTGACCCTGCTCCCTGGGCTGTCCTGGCCACAGGGGTACCTCCATCTCTTGTACCCAAGACAAGGGCTTTCTTCAGCTCACCAGCAACAGAGGACCCCCCCCCACTTCCCTAATAAAAGGGTCCCTAGCAACGGAGGAACCCCCGTCCCCTGTCTCTAGGTAACAGGATCCTCTCTGGTTACTTAGCAACAGAGGACCCCCTCCCAACAGGTAACAAGTCTCTGCTCTGATTACCTAGCAATGGGATCTTCCCTGTCTCTAAGTAACAGGGTCTGTTCTGGTCGCCTAGCAACAGAAGACTCCCCCTCCCCTGTCACTGAACCACAAGCTTCTCTCCTGTCACGTGGCAACAGCGCCCACTCCCCACTCCCTAAGCACCAGGGGCCCCTCTTCCTATTACCTGGCAACTAGGCCCCTTTCCCGGACACCAGGAAATAGAGCCATTTCCCCGACCCGTACCCCAACCGCGGCGCTCCCCCGTTGCCAGGCAACGCCCCTCACCCCGCCTGCCGTTCCGCTCCCCCGAGCCAGGGGCTCCCGCATCCCCCTGGGCGGTGGCTCGGCGCTCCGAGTGCCGGGCGGGAAGCGCGGCGCTGACGGGGCGGACGGGAGGGACTACAGTTCCCGGCGGGCCCCGCGTGCCGGACTACGACCCCCAGAGGCCGCCGCCTGGCCCGGAAGTCCACTGTCGCCTCCAGCGAATATGGGACCACAACTCCCGTCGGCCCCGCGGCGAATTCCGGAAATACGCGCCCCAGAGACCTTTCTCGCATAGCGGCGAAAGATCACGCATCCTGCCGCTTAGAGGATTCTGGGAGGCGTAGTACGTAAGGTTCTCGCGATAGCTCCCGTGCGTTTTGCGCCCTATTGTGCCCGCCTCCCGCGATGGCGTCATGTACAGTGTACGGGCGCGGCGTGACGTCAGAGGAAGGGACCGGGAACATCGACACCGGAACCGTGCAGGGGGAGGGGCCTCCGAGCTTTACTGCGACAGGAGAGAGGGGTGGGGGAACGGAGGCCAGGGCTGCGTGGGAAGGTGGTGGTGGGAGGTAAATGAGACGAGGATGTCCCGGAAAGGAGGAGGCGACTCAGCAGAGATGGATCCCCGGCCTGGAGGGGAGCTGGCAGCAGCCTGCGGGGGAGAGATGGGAATTAGAGACTGAGAGAGAAGGAGAGGCAGAGAGATAGGGATGAGAGACAGATGACTGGAGTTGGGGGGACAGTGCTGGGGGAGGGGACAGACCAAGGCGAAGGGTGGGGGTCACCCAGAGAGAAAGGACTGAGAACCAGAGGGGGTTCCCATAGAGAGGGGCAGACCTAGAGAGAAAGAAGGAGGCAGAGGCCCAGGGAGAGAGGCAGGAACCTGTGTGGACAGAAATACATAAGGAGGGAGAGAGTCTGAGATTGGAGAGGGTGGGCAGGGGCTCAGGGGACAAGGACAGAGAGAGATACATATAAAGATTCAATGACATGGAGGGAGAAGTTCAGGAGACTCAAATAAAGAAACAGAATTGCAGAATGACGCAGCCCAAGACCCTAAACTCTGCAGAGGACAAGTCCCCAGGGAGGAGGCCACAGGCCCTGGGGAGGGACCTGGCCATACCCAGGAGGCTGCGCCAGAAGGCAGTGACAGTGGCGGAGCCGGTGACTGCTCCGGGCTCAGCAGGGTTCTCTCTGCGGGTGTGCACGGCAAGCCTGCGGCCTGTGGGGCCCGGGGGGCCGCTCAGCTCCACTTCCACCACGTGCATGTCTGTCAAGCTGGGCGAACAGGGAGGTCAGTCTGGCCAGCCTGGCTCCAGCCCAACGGCCCCGCACCCCCTGCTCAGCTCAGCTCACCTGAGATCGGCCACAAGCACCCCGATTACGCGGTCGAAGCCCAGGTTGGGGGCAGCCAGGGCAGCGGCTGCCATGGTGTTGGAGTTACGGGGGGCCAAGGGGCATAGCCCGCGGACGGGCCCTTCATAGAGCACCGTGCGAGAGCCAGGCCTTTGGGCTGCGGCCAGGGGTCCCTCGAGCCGGAAGCCATCAGGGTGTGTGGCCATGGTGACACGGAGGTTCTGGAAGTGAGGGCTGGAGTGAGGGGCAGGGCCTGGGGGTCTGCAGGCCCCCTCCAGTTCCTGGGGAGCCCAGTGGGCCTCACCTGAAGGCCCCCAGCCGCATCCAATCTGGCAATGTCCTCGGTGCCCCACAGGGCCCCCCGGGCCACAAACACAGCATGGTCCCAGCGGTGGGAGGCCTCCAGGAGCTGCCGCTCTGTGGCCTGGTCAGCCAGGGCTGAGGGGGACCCCACCTGGGGCAGGTGAAGGAGGGGTGGGTTGAGGCCCAGCCTTTTGGGAGGGCGGTGGGAGAGGCGGAGGGAGCAGGGGCCTGGGGGTATGGGTCGGGGTGGGGCTCACCAGGAGATTGGCATGGCGCAGGATTTGTGCCCCAGAATCCTGAATTATTTGGGGGTGGGCCACCTCCACGACGAGATCGGGGTGCCTGGAAGAGGGGAGAGATGGGGAGGCCTTGGAGAGGAGTTAGGTCTCCCCACGCCCCAATTCCTTCATGGTCTACAGCAGCATGCCCCTCAGCCTAGCCTGGAAGGGGAAATGGGAAGGCTGGGCTGGCCCCATTTCATATTTGGGTGAACCAAGGACCAGAGACGGCGAGGAACTCGCCTGAGATCACAAAGCAGCCGATGGTGAGGGAGAAGAGAAACTTCAAGGAGCTCCACTTTCCCACCAGGAGGTCACTGACCTCTCCCTGAGGTCAGCGAGGCTCCGGAGCTGCAGAGATGGGGGCACAGTGTCTGCCATTCGTCCTGGGTCCCGATTCCAGACAAAGACAAGTTCCAGGCCCAGTTCTGGGCCCTGAGCCAGCAGGTGGGAGACGAGTGATTGTCCTGGGAAAGGACGGAAAGGAGCAGGCTAGGAGTCAGAGAGAGAGACCCAGAGAGAGGGGGACAGAAGCCCAGAGAGAGGGGGACGGAGACCCAGAGAGAGGGGGACAGAAGCCCAGAGAGAGGGGGACGGAAACCCAGAGAGAGGGGGACGGAGACCCAGAGAGAGGGGGACAGAAGCCCAGAGAGAGGGGGACGGAGACCCAGAGAGAGGGGGACGGAGACCCAGAGAGGGGGGGACGGAGACCCAGAGAGAGAGGGGGACGGAGACCGAGAGGGGCTGTGGGAGGGAGGTGCTCAGACAGGCAGGGGCAGATAAGGGACAGACGGAAGGGGCTGGGGGCTTTGGTGCATCAGGTCCAAGGCAGGAGGGACTCACCGAGGCGGCCGTAGCCTACCACCCCCACCCTCCGCGGGCGGCTGCTGAGAGCCATGCCCGTGGATGGGGCGTCAGCGGCCCGTGCTCCTGCGGCTGCTCACTGACCCTGTCACAAGGCCTGGGCAGCCGCTGATCTTTGGACATTTGACCCTTGAGCCTCCCTGGAACCTTCCAGGGCGGCCCAGAGTTGGGGGGTGGGGTGGGCTTATTGGGATGAGAATCCTCCCCTGCTTTCCCGAGAGCACTGGGCACAATGATTTGGGGTTCCAGGGCTCCCGTTTTATCCCGGCCGTTCTTTGCTCTGCTCCGCACCCTCCTCCCTTCCTGCTGATGTGGAAAATTTCCTCTGCAGTCCCCCGCCCTCCTTTCGGGCCAGCCAGGTTGTCATGGAAACTGCATCCTGCTTGGGGTGGGGGTTGAGAGGACCGGGAGGGAGGGAGAGGAGACAGTGACAGGGGACCGTGGGCTCTCGGCTGTTCACTCGCTCCTGCCCATTTTTCTCCCCTTGGTTCTCTGGGGCTCCGTCTCTGCCCTCCCTGCCTCTGTCTAGTTCTGTTGCCTGCAGTGTCTCCCTGAGTCTCCATCTCCCCAGAGCCCCCTCCCCACTGCCTCCTCTTGGCCTGGCCTCAAATCTGTGCCCCCTCCTGCCATCCTGCCTCCCTGCACCCCCCTCTCCCCAGCTTCATTCTGGACACTGAGGGGCTGGGGTCTGCAGAAGGCCTGGCATGGCCCTTGTCCCCATCTCTCCCAGAAGAAACGGGAGCTCACGATCCAGTTTATCCTAGCCAAGCCCTTGCCTCCGTGGGCCCAGTCTCCCCAGGGCCCCCTCCAGCACCCCAACCTCTCTCCAGAGCCACCCTCCCTCCAGTCCCATCATCCTTGGGTTCACCTTCACTCAGCACCTGTCCTCCCCTCCCCCAGTCAGGAGGCCTCGGGACCCCCACGTTGTCTTCTCAGCCCCATCCCCTTCCCAGTCTTCTCCCTCCTCCCGTGGTCCAGGGAGGAGCCTCTGAGGACTGGGGCGTCCCTGAGTGCCCCCAAAATGAGCCCCGGCCTGTGCCTCCGGGTGCCTGGCATCGGAAATGGCGGAGGCTGCGGCAGCGCGGCTCCCTGCCCCCCACCCACCACCTGGTGCCCGCTGCAGTGTTGCTATGGCAACCAGGATCCGCGCTGAAAGAGAGAAAGAGGGGGTGCCGGGTGCGGGCATGGAGGGTCCCGGGCGGACAGGAGGCGAGAGCAGATAGGCGCGTCCCGCAGGGCCCGGCCGCCACACTTCCCGAGGGCTGCAGCGATAAGGGGAGGGTGGTGGAGGGGGTACGACGCTGGGTGGGGTGCGTGGGGCCCTCCCGCCGCCCTCGGACTGTCGTCGCCTTGCCCTGGGCCTGGGGGCCCCCAGTGTCAGCCGGGACTGCCGTGCGGGTGGGGCAGGCTGCGCCGCGGCGAGCGGAGGACGGGGGCTGGCAGCCACCGCGCCCTGCCCAGGGCCTGACGCTCGCGGCTGGGGGTCCGGCCCTCTATCCCCCCACCCCCCCACCCCGCAGGAAGGCACTGGAAGGCCCAGGGCTGGCGCTGGTCCCTCCCTCACCTCCCTGGGCCACGCCCGATGGCAGCCCTGCCTGGCCCCTCTCTGGGCTGCACCGTGCCTGCCTCGGGGTGCCCTGGGACACCCCAGGCTGGGACCCCTTCCCTCCTGCCCGTGCATCAGAACAAGAGACAGAGCTGTCCCCTGCTCCTGAGCTGCAGCACCAGCCCTCTTCCTTCTGTAGCTGGGGCGGGGGCAGTGGAGGTCTGGGACCACTGGATTCCCTGAGCCCCTGAGGACCCCTGAGTGTCCCGTTTTCTCCCTCCACTCTCCAGCCCGCATCCACTTTATTCTCTCTCTCCTCCATGCTTTCAAGACTCCCCCCCCAAAAAATTTGTTTTTTACTTTTCCGTGTTTTTTTTTTTTTTTAAAGTAATTACAGAGCAGGTAGTCGACGCAAACCTCCCTTCAGTATCAAAAGAGTCTGTGGAGCAGGTTGGGGCCAGGCCGGGGCTGGGTGACGGGTGGGCGAGGCTGTCCCTCCTCCCCCGCCAGGGGCCAGGGGCCTGGGGTGCAGCTCAGCGCTGCAGCGGGGGCTCTGACTGCAGGGCCTGTCTCTGCAGTTTCGGGGGCCGAAGAGTGGGGGGGAGGGACAGGCGTCAAACTGCAAAAAAAAGAACCGTAAAAGGAGGGTCGTTGGGGGGGGGGAGGGGAAAGGCCCCTCCCACCAAAAAGCTCCTGTCTCCCCTGGAAGGTCCGGGGGAGGCCGGGAGCAGTGGGTTGGGAGGGCCAGGAGGAAATGACGAAGGGTTCTGGCCACTTCTGGGTCCCGCATCCCGTCCCGGGGGAGCTGGGAGGCCCGAGCGCCCCCTCAGAGTCCAGCGGCGGGGGACACCCTCGTCCTCGCTGGGGTGAGCGGCTCCGGGGTCGGGGGGAGTCCAAGTCCCCACGGGGCTCTAAGCCGGCCGTTCCCCAGCCTTCCCCAGGAGGTCCAGGGGGCTGGGTGCCCAGGGAGGGGCCCACGTCCGGGGTCTCCGAGCTCCCCTCCCTGCCTGCCCTGGTCCCCCCCCAGCCCCAGCTTCAGATCTGCGTCTCTTGCACGTTCTCCTTGGAGCCGCTTTTGAAGAGCAGAGGTTCGTGGATGGAGTTGAGGCCGGGCGGCCCCTTGCCCCCGCAGCCCCCGCCCCCGGGGTTGCTGCTGTAGTGCGCCTTGAAGGCGGCGGCCACGTAGTGGTGGTGGTTGAGGTGGTCGCGCTCCAGGGCCGGCAGGGCCAGGTGGCTGTCCCCGCCCCCACCGGCCACGGACACGGCGGTGGCAGCGGCCACGGACACGGCCGAGGCGGCCGGCAGCTCGTCCTCCACGTTGATGATCTCCACGGTGCGCGTGGGCCCGTGGTGCTTGTGGAGCTGGTGCTGCCGGCGCAGCTTGTAGAAGGCCACCAGCATGACGGCCGCCATGAAGGTGATGGCCACGAAGCAGCCGATGATGATCTTGGTGGTCTTCATGACGTCGTCCAGGTCCTTGAGGGCGTTCTCCGTCACGTCCGTGATGGGCACCGTGAACGCCTTCTCCGTGGGCCGCGAGGAGCGCGGGGCAGGGGCTGTGGTGGATGACGAGGCCGGGCCCGCCGGGTCCCCGGGCCGGCCCCCGCCCCACGCGCCGTCCGTGGTGGGCCCCGGCGGCTCCTTCTCCGTCCCCCGCGGCTGCAGGGCCTCCTCTCCGGTCTGCGTCTCCAGGGTCTCCACCGTCACCGTCGTGAAGTAGGTGTAGCCGCCGCTGCCCCCGCCGCCCCCGGGGCCGCCCCCACCGGCCGCCACGGGGTCCACGGCCGAGACGTTGAGCGTGGCCGAGGCGGTGGTGTTGCCCGCCGAGTTCGTCACCATGCAGGTGTACTGGCCCGTGTCCTGCACCGTGACGTTGGTGAAGTTGAGCGTGCCGTCGTGCAGCACGGAGATGCGCACGCGGTAGGAGCCGTGCGTCATGAGCGTGCCGTTGGGCGTCAGCCAGTTGACTGAGGTCATGGAGGTGCCCGTGCGGCACTTGAGCTCGGCTGCCATGCCCTCGGTGACGTTGAGGTCCGTGGGCGGCTCCACGATGACCGGGGCGTAGCAGGTGAAGTGCGACTGGTCCAGCTCGCCGATGTAGCGGCCCTTGAGGCCGGCGGGCGCGTGGCAGCGGGCGCAGCACGTGGTGTTGCTGGGCACCGTCTCCTTGAGCCACCAGCTCAGCCAGAGCACGTCGCAGTTGCAGTGCCAGGGGTTATGGTTGAGGTGGACCCGCTCGAGGCGGTGCAGGGGCGTGAACAGGTCGTGGGGCAGCGACATCAGGTTGTTGTGCGACAGGTTGAGCTCCTCCAGCGACTTGAGGTCGTCGAAGGCGTTGCGCTCGATCGTCGCCACCTGGGCGTGCATCAGCCACAGCTTGCGCAGGCTGGTGAGGCCCTGGAAGGAGCCGGGGCGGATCAGGTCCAGCCGGTTGCCCGACAGCTCCAGCTCCTCCAGGCGCACCAGGGCCGTCAGGTTGGGGATGTCCTTGAGGTTGCACATGCCCAAGTTGAGGTAGCGCAGGTTGACCAGGCCCTCGAAGGCCGCCTCCGAGATGTACTCCAGCCGCTTGAGCTCGCCCAGGTCGAGGCGCCGCAGCGAGGGCACGCGGTTGAAGGCGTAGGAGGGGATGCTCTCGATGGGGTTGTTGCGGAGCCAGAGCTCGCGCAGCTTGGACAGGTACTCGAAGGCCTGCGTGGGCACCGTCGTCAGCCGGTTGTCGAACAGCTCCAGGGTGTTGAGGCTGGGCAGCCCGTTGAAGGCGCCCACTTCGATCTTGCGCACCAGGTTTTTGCTCAGCTGCAGGATCTCCAGGTGCCGCAGGTGTTTGAACGTGTCCGTCCGGATGACCTGGGGGAGGGGGAGACACCCGTCAGTACGGCTGGCCGGGGCGCACGGATAAGGCCACAGGTTGGTCCCCACGCGGCCCGGCCACCCCCCTCTCAGGTGTCCGCCCAGGGGGAAGGAGAGTGGCTGTCTGGGAACCCCAGCTCCCAGCCACAAATGACCCATGTGTCCATCAGTGGGACAGGGCATAAGGAACCCGGGCCATACGCAGGCACCGGACGCCACCCAGCGATGGGGAGGAACGAGCCACGATATACGCAGTGGCCTGGAGGAATCTCAGCCACGCTGGGGAGCCGAGGGAGCAGGCAGAAAAGAGCACAGATGCTGGTTCCACCCACAGGGTGCACATGTTGGGAACGGGCCGGGCCGGGTCTCTGTGTGGGTGTGCGAGGGGGTGCAGGGGGCGGAGATGGACCAGGAAGGGGCCCGGGGAACGTTCGGGGTGATGGGTCACACAGGTGTACGTCCACTGCCAAAATCCTTCAGCTGTACACTTAAAATGGGTGTGTTTTATTGTAGTTAAGTTATACCACAATAAAAGATGGAATGTGGTGATCCTGGCAGCTAATCTGTACCGAGATGTTCTCAGAGCCCGACCCTATTCTAACAGCTTTATGGGCAATAACTCGTTTAATCCAAACAGCCCTATGAGACAAGTACCACAGGGGGTCCTCGCTCAATACCTGTGATTCCAAAATCCATAAAACTCTGAAAACCAGGAGAGTTTTCATCACTTTGGCGCCACATCCCTTTTGGTGGCAAAACCCTGGTCAGAACTCATGCGAAGCTGTTTAAAGCATTTACTAATCCCACTCATGTGACTATTCAAACATTTCCCTCTTGAGACCTTCCTGCATTTGATTAGCTGTAGGGTCCACTGTGTTGTATGATTTGTGGCATAGACTGCATTTCTAATATGGGAGGGTGCAAACACATCTGGTCTTGGGTTCCACGTGAGGGATTATCAATCACTTCCATCTGGGAGGAAATGTACTGAGGCACAGAGGGGTGCAGTGACTTGCCCGAGGACACACAGGAGGGACCCGCAGACCTGGGGTTGGCTGGGGCAGAGGAGGCAGAATCTCACGGGACCCTGAGGCCGGGCTGCCGCCAGACTGCGTTTTGGAAGCCTAGTTAACGACACGAGAATGCTCGATCAGAGCATATTGTGTGATCACAGCTTCATAGAAATAAAAAAGATGAAGAGTCAGGAGTCTGTGTATATACAACCCCCCCCCCCCCAAAAAAAAGGCTGGGAGGAACTACTCCACATTGTTCTTACTAGAGAATGCCAGGTATTGGAGGATTATGGGCCATTTCTATTCTTCAGTTATTTTTTTTTCTCCAACGAACACAATTTACTTTTATAATAGGCAGGAAATAACCTTAAACTACTTAAAAAAAAAAAAACGAGCCTTGAGAGGCACCCACATCCTCAGCAGCTGTAATATCCAAGCACAATTACAGTCATAAAGTAACAACAAGCATGGTCCAAAAGAAATACAGTGCCAGCCACATACATAACTGTAAAGTTTTTAGAAGCCACGGTTACACAAAAGAAACAGGTGAAACTGATTTAATGATATACTTTATTGCACCCACTATATCCCAAATATTGTCATTTCAATATATAATCAAGAAAAAAAATTACTATTTTTTTTACATAGCATATACTCTTTTTCATACGAAGTCTCTGCAATCCAGTGGGCGAGCATGTCACACCCAGGCGCAGTCCGGGCACGGTGGTGGCGCGGGGGCTGCCAGCCTGTCCTACCCGCCCTCGGTGCTGGGCGATGCGCTGTGAGCACATCCAGCCGCCAGCAGCCCTGCATCCTGTGCAGAGGACTTGGAGACACAGGGGCGGCTGGTCCAGCCCCTCGCCACCTCGCACGGCTGCCGGGCCCCGATGTCATCACCGCCACCTCGGGCAGGTGAGGTGGCAGCCAGGGGCGGCCACGGGGCAGGTCCCCGCCGCTCTCCAGGCCACAAGGGCACCAGGGGCGCCTGTGCCAGCCGGTTTCTCCAGGGGACTCAGGGGCTTTCGCCCTCCTCGTTAAGGTTACCAATTGGCATGGAGTAGCGGGCTCCCCATCACTAGAATCAGAGCCCTGAGCCTCCCACCCGTGGTGCACACGCTGCCACCACCTGCGTGCTGAAAATCACGGCCACCGGCCTGACACTTGCCGGTGCCCAGCCCAGCCCGTCAGGAGTGGCATCCCCAGGCGGCTCCATCCCCACCTCTCCATCCTGGCAGCCCACCTGGATACAGCCCCAGAAGGGTCTTCTTACATCCCCAGCCCACCTATTCCTGCCCACGACCCTCCTGGAGCCCCTTGTGGCTCCCAGAGCACTGTTCTCTGTGTCACCTGTGACGGCTACCAGGACCACGGTGGCCGGGAGACCCCTCCTCTTCCACCGCCTCCTCCCACACCCCCTGAACACCGCAAACAGGCTCCAGCCTCTGGGCCTTTGTGTTTGCCAATCCCTCCCAGGAACACCTTTCCTACTTGTTTTTCCAGGCTCCTTCCCATTTGCACCTCAGTACCCAGCTCCAGCACCAGCTGCTCCTGAAGGATGTCCTGGCTCCGTCCATGGGTCCCAGACCAGGCCAGGGGCCCCCACTCTGCCCCCTGCCCCGGCACTGAGCTCACCCACACGGTTCTCTGCATCTGCCTCACCCAGCACAGGGGCTGGGACCCTCGGGGAGGGGACGAGTCTCAACTGCAGGGCGTGGGACACAGCAGAGCCCCTGAGGCTTTAGGGCAGCCTCCTGCCCGTGTCCTGCAGAAACCAGGTTTCCTGAGGGGCTGTAGGCAGCCCTGTGCCCAGCAAAGGATTCTCTGTGGCCTTTTCAGGGTGAAAGGGACAGTTCCAGAGTTACTTTGGAGCCCTGAAACTTTTGGAATTCTCAAGCCACTTCCCCTGGCTTACAAGGATGGTGCGATGGGATGTGGACTAAAGTGGGAAATGCTGAGTACCGAGTGTGGCCGCTGCCATCCACCCTCCCACCCCTCTACCCGCCTCCCCCATTTAATGAACATTAACTGGAGCCCTGTGTGCCAGGCCTGAGCTGGGTACCACGGTACATAAGGTAACAAGTAAGACAGCTTTTCATATAATTTTTTTTTCTTGCTGATAAAAGTAATATGTGCTCACTTTAGGAAAAAGCATATAAGAAGAAAAAGAAAACCAGACAAAATACCTCCAGTCCAAGTTAACTTATAGTAACAATTCCAGTACACTTCCTTCAGATCTTTTTTTCTCTGCACATGATGCAGAGAAATATTTTTTCATTGCCTTTTTAATTTTTACAAAATTGTGATCATTCAGTGTACTCTTTTGGGTCCTGTGTTTCCCCATAATAATACTGTATCCCGAGCATTTCCCCATGTCATTATATATGCTTCAAAAACATGATCTGAATGGCAAATATAGAATTCTTTCCCAGGGGCTATACTGTAATTTTAAAAACAAAATTCCTACCTGTGGACATTGAGATGGAATTTACAGAACCATCTTAATTTTCCTAAATATGTTCTGCCTTCTCCGTGCCTGTCAGGGAACATGGATGCTGTTTCGAATGGGGGGAGACCCTGGTGAACGCCATGCTGCCTGAAGGGGGTGGGCTGCCGGGTGGGAGGCGGCCCGCGGGCCCTGGGGTCTCTGCCCGGGCTTGAGGCTGGGCCGTGGGTGGGGGGCAGGGGGTCTCTACTGTCTTGGGAGGAGGAGGGGGCTGAGAAGAACCCGAGTCCGGCGCCTCCTGCATGTGCCTGTGAGATGCTAAACCGCAACAGCTGCAAAAAGGTTCCGCGATCCGCCGGGCAGGGAGGCAGCGCGCTCTCTCCGGGGGCCGCAGTGCTCGTGGTGGGTAAGGGCCTGGGAGGTCCCGGGGAGGACGGAGCCGCCACAGAGCCCCTCTCACCAGAAGCCTTTCCTCCCGGCCCTGGGAAACACCGGCGAGGCACAGAGCAGGCCCTCAACTGCCATTTCCACCACTAATTATAACAGTAAGAGGAGGAGGAGGAGGTGACAACTGTCACTGATCAGTTGGCAGGGGATGAGGGACCTGGCGGCAGAGGGATGGCTGGTCCTGGCGCCAGCAGGACCCCCCCGGAGGGCCCCCCACCGACCCCATCTTGGGCGGCCCCTGGGGTCTCCCTGTTCCTGCTGAGCGGAGCCCACCACATGCTCCCAACCTGCTCCGCTCTCCTCCCGGTCCCTGTCCTGGGCGGGCCCCTCCAACCCACCTTCCCAGCCGGAAGCCAGAGAGCCGGGCTGCAGCCTTGCCCTCCCCCGGCCCACCCACTGCCGGGTCCACGGGTCGGCCAGCAGTCCCGACAGTTCTACTCTTCTCATTTCCCACCGCCATCTTCTCTTCTGCCCCCATGGCACAGCTCAGGCCCTCGCCCCCGTCTCCCCACCGCCCTCCAGGCTCTCCGGGCCGCTCTGTGTCCGGGGTCTTGCCACGCCCAGAGCTGGTCCTGCCTCCGCCCTGCCCAGGGCCCCTCCATGGCTCCCAGCGTCCTCGGTGCAGTCCAGCCTGGCGTGGGCCGCCCTGCCTGGTTTGAGGTCTGCCTCCCCCCGACTCCGTGGCTCCCTCACCGGCAGTCCTCTCTCCAGCTGCGCTTTCGGCCAATGTCAGTTCTTAGAAGTCACCAAGCACTCCATGTCTGCACCCGCTGCTCCCTTTGTCAGTGCCTTTCTGTTTCCGTCCATCCGGAGGACTCCTGCTCATTCTCTCGGACCCAGCAAAGATGTCTCCTCCATTTCTCATTGCTCGTCTACTGACGTCTGCCGGGCAGTGGGGACAAGGCTGCTCTGAAGGAGCAATCGCAGGGCTGGGCTGTTGGTCCCCTTAGCTGTGAAAGGGCGTCACGATGCCCCCGTCGCGGAGCTGTTCTGAAGATTCAAGATGATTGATGCACTCGCTTAGTGCAATGCTTGGCATCGGCGGGAGCCCCCTGCGTGCCAGGTCCTGGGCTGGGCCTTTCACATCTGCCAGCTCACCTGCCAGCAGGTGTTCCGAGGCCTACTGACGAGGAAGTGGCAGGGCCAGGAAACCCAGGCGGTGCCCTTGGCCCTCGCTTTCCATCTCCAGCCCCCCGGGCCTCGGCGGGCCCAAGGTCTGCAGCCACACTCCACGGGAGCTCCAATTTACTCTGCCGGCAACCCTGGGACCCCATTTTAGAGGCAAAGAAACCAAGGCTTGGCAAGGTCAAGTGACTCAGCAGGCTGCCCACTAGGAAGCAGAGGAGCTGGGATTCCTGCCGGGAGCAGCTGTTTGCCAAGTCTCCTGCCTTCCCTGGCACCTCCGGATGGAGCAGGCCCGCGTCCTCACAGAGCCTGAAGGTCGCTCTCCACTCATTGTGCTTCGCCCCAGTTGAGACAGGAAGGGAGTGCGTGAAGGAGAAGGGACACTCCCAGCGGGGGTGGGGGGGACCCCGTGCCAGTCACATTAATGATGCACTCAAAAACCAAGCGGGATGGGGGTGTTGCTGCAAAGGGAAGCCTGGTTTTATTAAAAGATGTGCCGCAGGGTTGCTTTAAATAGGGGGCCCCTTTATTTTTAACAGAATTCCAAGCTATTCTCTTGCACCCTCCTCCTCTTCTCTGCAGGGTGCCTGTGGAGCAGCCTGGTGGGTGAGAGTCTGGCTGGGCTCAAATCCTGGCTTTGCTGCTGACCAGCTGTGTGACCTTGGGCAAGTGTCTCAACCTCTCTGAGCCCACTTTCCTCACAGGTACCCTGGTGATAATAACCCCACAGGGTAATTGGGAGGCTTGGATGAGATAGTGAGCATGGAGTGCTATGTATTTTTAATTGTGAATTCAGCTGATAACGAACATTCATGTGCATCCTGTCTCTGGGTTTCTGGTCGCTTTCCCAGCCATCTCTCCTCCACAGTGGCTGTCAGAATAATCTAACATGCAGCTCAGATGCCACCTCCACCCTCCCATGGCTCCTCATCGCCCTCAAACCAGCATCAGAGGCCCTGCGGGACCAGCCCCTCTGCCCCCTCCTCCGCTCCAGCCATGTGGCAACTCACGGGGCTCCCTGAACTCACCCTGCTCCTGCAGCCTCTCCGCCTTTGCACAGGCCGTGCCCTCTGCCTGGGAGGCCATCCTCCCCCTTGTTCCCTGGCACATTCCAACAGCCCTCCCTGGGGACACCTGCTCAACTCCTTCCTTGCCCCTCACCCTTGTTAGACCCCATCGCACTGGACTGTAACCTGGTTTAATGTGTCTGTCCCCTTGTCTAGGTGGTGAGTCCTCAGCAAGGCTCACTGAATGATTTCTGCATTCTCGGCACCCAGTGCAAGGCCTCGTTTCCAGTGGACATCATTCGAGGTCTGTCGAGAACACCCCAGCTGTGTTGGTTGATGTGCACCTGCAGGCCTCCTTGCCTGGGTGACAACCTCAACATATTGAAACCCTCAGTGACAGAACACGGGCAGAAAGAGCACTGGAATTCTGGTTTTTGCTTTTGATTCCAACTTACTCTGCCTTTTGCCTTAAAGTCTATGAGTCTGATATTATTAAACTGACACCATCTTTCTTTGGGTTAGTATTTGTCCTCTTTTTATTTTCAACCTTTCTGTCCTTATGCTTTAGGTGTATCTAAAGCATAGATTTGTTTTAAGTTCAGCCTGAAAATCCCCATCTTTTACTTGGAAGTTTAGTTCATTTACATTTATTGTAATTACTAATATATTTCTGTTGGCCTAATTTCTGTAGCCCATTCTCTTTTCCATTTTCTGAGATCTTTGGGGTTGAAAGAAGAGTTTCTTCTTATTCTACGTCCTCCCCTCCACTGTTTAGAATTTAGATACTCTTTTTTTCACTGGCTACCCTTAAAATTTAACATGCCTGCTTAAGACCAAAGACTGTCAATTTCTCTCCTCTCCTCCCAAACAATACCACATAACAACAGCAATCCCTTCTCTGAGTCCAACACAATGTGCCGTCATAGGCAGGTTTCCAATAATGGAAAAGGGAGGGGACTGAGATTTGTTAAGTGTCCACTGGGTGCCAGATCCTGCAATGAATGCTCAGAGGTCATGGCCTCATTTAATCCTCACAGAAATCCTCTCATGTGGGGGTTGTCAGTCACATGCCTGCCTCCCCTTGAATTTCAGCCCACAGCTGAGGAAACAGGTTCAGAGAAATAAAGTTACTTGCCCTCAATCTCACAGCTCCAAAACTGCAGAACCAGGAGACAAAGTCCACTTCTCCTGAATATAAATAGCAAGGTCTCCACCACTACCACCCCCTGTAAACTAGGAGAGTTGGGCTGCCAGTGGGTTTCCATGTGGTGTCTGATCTGCAGAGCCCGTTCATTCATACATTGACCTGTGAACTGATTTGATCATTCAGCAAACATTCTTTGGGTGCCTGCTGTGTGCCAAGCATCATGCCCGGCTCTGGGGATCCAGAGTAGACAAGACAGCTGCAGCCTTGTCTTCCCAGAGCCCACCTGTGAGCAGAGAGGAGAGACGCTACCTGCTAATTATGCAAACAATCATTTAAATGGCAACGGTGGGAACAGATGGCAGGGTCTACCCTGGTTGCAGGGGTAGAGATGCCTGGAGCCCCTCCCCAGCAGTTTGAACCCTCAGACCAGGTGATCTCAGAGGCCTCTGATGCCATGGGCCATGGCCACTGACAGAGAGGGACTGCCCCTTGGGGATGGGTTATGAGCAGGTCAATACCCCTGCCTTGGGCTGCACCTGAGGTCCCTGGCATGTCGGATGCTGACACTCTCGAGACTGCAGAGGACTGAGGCTTGGCTTTGGTGGACTCTGCCTGGAAGATGCTGCACCCAGAAGATGACGCACCCGGAAGACACCGCCCAGAGTCTATGTGCTCGGCCAGGGGGCCTGGAGGGTGCTCTGTCCCCTGGGGTCCTGCCTCTGGCTGCCACCTCACTGCCACGTCCCCCATCCAGCTCGTCCATTCCTCAGCCCGCATTTGTTGAGTGCTACCCCACCCTGCCGCTCCGTGCTGGGTCCGGGTTCAAGCAGGAATCGGGCAAGGAGCTGTGGTCCCTGCCTGGAGCCCGTAGTGATTGCTCTCGGCCCCCCTGGGGGCCTCTTCCCCATCTTTCAATCCACAGCAGCCTATTTGGAGGGCTTTCCACTTCAGTGGTGGTAGGAAAACATTATTAAAGCTTAAAAAAAAAAAAACCACCGTGTTATGTCGGAGTTTTTAAGAAAATAAACTTGTCAAGAAATCCCTTATTAAAAATTTAATCGTGGTAGGCAAAAGATTAAGTGAATTGTTCCTCTTAACACTATCAGGATAAATTGTTTTATACATTTCAAATGTAATGAACCGCTGAAAGTTTAGTAAGCTTATTGTTGAGGGGTTCTGTCGTTTTTTTTTTTTTTGCATTCGTATTTTTACATTCATGATTTTTAAAACATTATCTTTTGCACCAACCGTTTTTATGGCGACCTCCCACCTTTCTTCCTTCCCACTGAGATGAGGGGCTTGGATCTGTTGTGACGGGTGGCCTCGTGGCCCCGTGGGCTCCCACCTCTGCCCTGAGCTGCTCTGGCCTGGACTCCACCTCTCGGGGCCTCAATTTCCCCCTCTGCAAAGCGGGGACAGACACAGAGCCTGGAACAGATGGGCGTTGGGAGAGCAGAAGGCAGCCTTCCCTCAGTAAACCCCAATGCTGTCACCAGTTCTGTCAATATTAACCCCCCCCCCAAAGCCCCCAAGATGGATCCTAGACGAGCCCCTCTGGATGCCACAGGCCCTCATCGTGCGATCTCAGCCAGGCAGGCACCCAGCTCACCTCGGAGGGCCGTCCCGGGACGGGGCAGCTGCAGCGGGCCCCTGGGCCCCCCCAGAGACCCGCTGGCCCCCACCATCGCCTGTCAGGAGGTGCTGGAGCTGCCCCGGCTCGCCAGGCCCCAGGGGCCCTGCAGCTTCCAGTGCCCCCTCTGCCCCCAGCTTCCCCCCAGCCCCCGCCCTTCCCCCCCTCTGCCTTGGGGCAAATCCCAGACCTCTTGGGCCTGTTCCCCACCTGTCAATTGGATGTTATATGGGCTCTGCCCGAGGACTGGGGTGAGGACTAGATCACATGTCCGGGGACTGGCGCACTGCCTGGACCCAGGAGGTGCCCTGTCGGTGCCCACCCCCTCCTGGGGCAGCACCCAGCCCCTCCACCAGAGGTCCTGGTCACCAGGGCTTCCCGAAAAGTCCTTCTCTTCGCGGAGCTCTCCTGACCATTCCTGCCTGGTGGTGCCTCTTGCTGAAGCACCACTCACTCCTCCAGTGGCCCCGTCCACCCTCCATTCACCCATGGACGTGCCCTGGGCCTGCCCCTGTCCTGGGTGCCACCCTGGGGAGTGCAGACGGCGTCTGACCCTGGGGAGGGAACAACACGCGCGCTCAGGTCTCATCGGAGGGGTGTGCCGACCGCCCCAGGCGCCCAGGCCCTGGCTAAGGTGGCATCTAACACCGCCTGCCCCACCCCCTCTGGCTTCTTCTGTAGTTGCCGCTCGGCACTCGCCCCTGCCTGTGCCGCGCTCTGGTGTCGGCCCCTCTCCCACCAGCTTCAGGGGGCAGGGCTGTGTGCCTGTCTTGCTCCCTGGCCTAGAGCAGTGCCTGGCAGGAGCGAGCCGTTCCTGAAGGAGGACAAGGAGACGCTGTCCAGACGGGCAGAAGGGGCACCTGCAGCACAGACAGATGCACAGACAGGATGGGGGTGCTCGGCAGCGGCTGGCGGCCAGCAGGGGGCACACCTGAGTTTGGGGCGGCCGGGGGCACCCAGGGGCCTTGGGGCTGCGAGGGAATGACAGGCTATTTCAGAGCTGAGGGGTGACGGGACGCCGGGAGGGACGTGGGAATGGACGAGGCCTGGCTGGGGCCGAGGGGCAGCTCTGGGAACGGTGCCAAGGAAGCCCAGTCCCACTCGCTGTGGATCTGGGCAGAGGTCTCAGCCTCTCTGTGCCTCAGTTTCCGCATCTGTGCACTGGGTCTGACACAGGGTTGCTGTGAGGTTGCCACTCGCTGGCCATGGAAGGGGCTGGGGACCTGCCTGGGGGCCGGCACCCCCGTGCCCCACCTCCCGTGTGGCAGGGGTCATTAGTTCCCTTTTCTGGACAAGGGGGCCGCTAAGAGAGATGACTTGCAGCCTCCAGCCTGGAAGGGGCTGCCCAGAGAGCACACCGTGAACGAAGAGAGGGATGCGGTCTCCGCTGAATAGGAGGGCGAGACCCTGCCCCCTCCTAGAGCTGTCACGAGGGTCAGAGGCCACAGTGGCTCTGCAAGTGGCCTTGTGAGGTCGTTAACTTGACAACTGTATTTTGGGCACCTTCGGTGTCGGGCCCTGTGCCCAAGGCTGGGGCCAGCAGTAACCAAGACAGACCTGCATGAGCATCACCCCCAGATCCGGGATTTCTGGGGGTCCAGTGGGACCCACCCTGCATGGGGCTCAGAGGAGGAACCCCTGAGGTGCTGACCTGCTGAGTGGAGAGGGACAGCTGTGGGAACGCTCTGACCCTACCACTCGCCAGCCCTGCTCAGCACCCGGCCCATGGGGGCACACGCCAAGTCGCCATCGTGTCTCCTCTGCCTTGACAAATTCTGCAGCCCCAGTGCCTTGGGGGCACCAGGCACCTGTGGCACTCAGTACAGGTCTCTTCAAAGAACGAGTGCACAGAATCTTCTCAGCAACCCCAAGGCATGGGGACTGCTGTTATCCCCATTTCACTGACGACAAAACTGAGGGCCAGAGAGAGTTGACGGCAGCCTGAGGCCACACAGTCAGGGAGTGATGGAGTTGTGATTCAAACCTCAACTGTCCTCCACAATCTTACGCGCCGCCATTAAGAAGATGAACGAGAGGGTGGAAGTGTGTGCCAGGCAGAGGGAACAGCACGTGCAAAGGCCCTGAGCTGCGAGAGAGCAGGGGGCCTGGAGCCTGGAGCCCAGAGACCGGGGAAGGGAAGTCGAGGGGCACTGTGGGGCCTGGTGACAGGGACAGGATGTCTTGGGGCTGAAGATTAAGGAAGCGGACGCTCTCGAGGGCGCAGACTCCCACGTGTGGCGTGTATACCCTTCTCCGAGCCACCCCTGCCAGCCCCAGGGGAAGGGGCTCTGGGCGTGTGGCCCAAGGCTGCTCCAGACTCTTGCCCCGAGCCGCAGCATTTTCACCCCTGAGGTCAGCAGGGAAGTTCCACAAAAGTCTCTTACAGCTTGAACAGCTTCTAAATCTAAAACCAGGCAGGGTTCAAGCCCCCAAAATGGGGAGCAGTCCAAACACCCCACGCACAGGGACAAATGAATCATGGTTTGCCCATACGATAGATCATTACAGAGTGGTAAAAAATATACAAAAGAAAAAGCCACAGCCCCATGCCACGAGGATGAATTTCCCCAACAGGGGGGCAGCGCCAGCCCAGGAGTTGGACCCCGTGGCTGCCGCAGGGCGGAGAAGGGAAAGCGTCACGGCCGGGGGGTGACTGGGCACTTCAGGGCCCTCCTCCGTTTCTTGGCCTGGTGGCGTTTACAGCCTGCTCCCTCTGTGACAACCTCTGGAGAGTGACATCCATGTTTTGTGCTCTTTTCATCATAGAAAAGGCTCAGGAGAAACCGACAGTTTATGCACCCCATAAGGCAGGTGTGGAGACTGAGGCTGATCCACGGCCGCGGGGGGAGAAGGGGACCCCCGCCTCGGCGTGCCCCCGAGGGAGCCAAGGAGGAGTAGCGGGGCTGGAAGGAAAGCCAGGAGGTGACACGCAGGGCGGCCTCTCCTTCCCGCCCGGCTCCCCCTGGCCCCACGGGCCCCTCGTGGGCCTGCAGGCAGGGGGCTGTCCTGGGTGACCCAAGAGAGGGCCCTTCTAGATCCCACCATCCCCTTCCCCGGAGAGCTGCGGCCGGGGAAAGCCCGCCAGCCAAAGACATGACTTCATGGGGCCACGCGGGTCAGGCGCCTGGAAAATCTCAAGCTCGCGTGTAATTGAAAGGCCGTTCCTTGTGGTTGTCTTGGTAATGCACTAGGGGTGTGTTTTTCTGTTGTCGTTTTTTGTTTTTGTTTTTAAGTTTCTTTCTTTGCAACAGCTTTAGCTTCCTGATGCTGGAACCCCCAGGCTGGGCCAGCCACCGGGAGCCCCTGAGCCTCCGCGTCCACATCCACAGGACGGGGGGCGTCATCCGCACTCAGGGAGTCACCCCAGACCTGCCTCGGAGGGCGCCGGACAGCCTTTCACTTCTTCTTCCTTCTCCAGGGAAAAGCGGGCAAATCCCAGTACGGGCTTATTTCTTTAACTCGTATAACATTTTGTACTTATTATTTTTAAGCTTAATTTTTCCTGATTACAAAACGTAATAAATGTGATTGCTGAAGAAAATTTAGAGGCGAGAAAAAACATAAAGAAGAAATTGAATCTCTCTCATAACGCTACTGCCAAGAAAAAGGCGCTACTAATGCTCCTTGGTGTTTTTGTGTTTTTTTCCCCTTCAATTAATTTCTGAAAACAAATTGGAGCTCCTCCTTGCATCTTTTGTAAGCCCAATATTATATTTTGGGCATTTTGCTGTGTCACCTGATTTTCTTTAAAACTGCATTTTGAACAGCTGCATAATATTCCACCGTAAGCCAGTGCAGTGAGTGATTTGTTCCACCGCTGCCTGTCGTCGGGAATTGGGGCTGTCTCTGCATTCTGGCTCTCGGGGGCGTCCTGAGACCCGGCTCTGGGAGTGGGTGACTCACGTCTCAGGACAGGGCGGTGTCTCCTGGTCAGGTGCCTTCACAAACACCATCCCTGTGAGCTGGTGGGGGGCCCGAGAAGGACACGGGGCGGCTTGGGAGAGCTTGATTAAACGACTAGCGAGCAATGGGCCCGGGTACAAGCCTGCAGGATGTGCAGCTCCCCGAGGGGTCCTGAGCAAGGGTCTATGGTGGGGGCTGCTGAGGCCACCTGGTGTCGCAGCCCAGGGACTGGGGTGGGAAACCATGGTAGGTGCCCCCCAGGAGAATCCTGTGGCCCTTCGAAACGCAGGGCCGGGTGTGGACAAAGAACGCGATACGGAACCCAGTGGCGCTTACATAAGTTAAAGACAGAAGCGCACAGAGCCACAGTCAGTGTGCTGTGGAGAACACGCAGCAGAAAGATCCCAGTGAACACTTCAGGGAGCTTCGCTGTGGGGAGGAGGGGACAGAGGAAGGGGAGGTGGGAGCAGTACTCAGGGGCCGGGCGGGGAGCCCATGCTGGCACCCGACACGCACCCGACACGCACCCGGGGCCGTGGCTCACTGGAGGGGCGGCGTCCTGGCCGGCAGCGTCACGGGCTCTGGGCTTGCGCCGTCCAGGCCCATCTCAACAATCTGAGGACCCAAGGAGGTTGCTGATTTTTTTTTTTTTTAATTTATTATTTTGCCCATGAAAGCACTAAAACAACCACCCGCACCACCTGCCATCCCCATCAGGTCAGAGAAGGGCGTTTTAACCTGCCCACAGCCGGGGAGAGGCCGGCGCAGCTGCTCGGGGCATTCTGAGTTGTGCAGATCTCCTGTGCGGTCTGCAGGGCGACTGAGAATGGCGATGGGCACCTTCCGTCCGCCCCAGTCCTCACCTGGCTACGATTCCGGCCTCAGCCAAGGACCCTGGGCAGGGAGCTCGAGAGCTGGCCGTGAGTTCGCCAACGACACTGGCTGAGCGGCTGCCCCAGTGCAGGGACACAGCAGGAAACAGCCCGAAGGCGGCGACCTCAGGGAGGCGACAGGCCAGCCCCCAGCAAGCACCTGCGACACGGGGGTCCCGAATCTCAGGCCTGGGCCCACCTCTCAGAGGCTCGGGGGCCTCTCCCGCTGTGGGGGCAGGTTTGGGGCCTGGGAGCCCCACAGAGCTCAGGGTGCTCGTCTAGAGCTCCCCCCTTCCGGGAACTAATCCCAAGGACAGACTTCCGCAGGTTACAGAGAATGGGCCCTGAGGGTGTTCCCTGCAGCGTTTGTAACAGTCAGAAAGTTGGAAGTAATGACTGTGGGCGGGAATACTCTGCAGCAACTCTAAACCATGCTGGAGAAGCCTACAGTCCCCGGAGGAAGATGCTCACCGTGGAGCCAGCTGCAAACAGGTAGGAAAAGGTGTGATCCCATTTTTTCTTACAAAACACAACAACATACATGTGTATAAAACCATCGCTGTGCAAATCTGTGCCTCTGACATGCACCCAAGCCTGTGGGATTCCGATGGCTCCCCTCCCGTTTACTTAGGGATATTTTCTAAATTAACGTGTATTCATTCTGCAATGAATAATTGAAATATATATATGTATGTTTACACATGCACAGAAAGAGCCAAGAAGATATTTAAACAAAATGTAAACGATGATTATTTACATCCAGGTAGTGGGACTAGAGGTGACTGCTTCTCGTTTGTGTGTCTGTGTATATATGTAATTCAAAAGTTATTTTTTTTTAACAAAGCACCCACGATTGCTGTCAGGAGGCTCCCATTGGTAGCAGGGCCTCACCCAGGAAGCAGCTCACCTGCACACACTGTAAATACACTCGCCGCCCACCTGCAGGGGCCTGGGATGTGGGGAGGTGGTCTCCAGAGTGGAGTGCAAGACCCCAGGGGCCAGGAGAGCGTCAGAGTTTCTGTTCGTATTTTCTCATCCTTTAAAATGTCCCCTTTTTACGTAGGCTGTAGAGTGTGCAAAATACACGCAGGCAGCAGGCTGTGCCCGGCTTATAAATACATTACGCTAGGTCCACAGTCAGCTCACAGTTCGGGCAGGGGTTGAACAGGTTTGGGGACCACCGATCTGGCAAAGTGGGCGACGGACACGCAAGCCAACAGGCCCAGCACCAGGGGCCGGCGCAGAGCAGAAGCCTTGGCCTTGTCTTTGGCCTCTCTCCCTCTCCCTCTCTCCCCCTGCTTTCACTCTGCTGGAAAATTCTGATGTCTCGCGTTCAAAACACAGACGCGGCTCTGCCTTCTCTCACCTCCCCCACGCCCGGCACCTCTCACCTGGGCTCCTGCACCAGCCTCCTCGCTGGCCTCCCTGCTCCTGCCTCCAACACTGTTCCCCGCGTGGCAGCCAGAGCTCCAGGTCAGAGGCCGCCTGGCCCAGCCCCATCTCACGCGGAAGAACCCAAGCCCTTCCCCGGCTCACGGCACCCCCACCCCATCCGGCCCCAGCCTGTCCCTGACCCGTCCCTCCCTCACCTCCTGTCCTCTCCCGTTGCTTGCTCCTCTCCAGACCGTCAGCCTCTTTGCTGTCCCTGCTTCTGCCCCAGGGCGTTTGCCTTGCCTGGACCACCCTGCCCCAGACATCCCCAAGGGTCCCCACCCCCCACCCCCGCCACGAGGCCTGCCCTGAGTCCCTCTTTTCCTGCCTGCAGCCCTTAGCGCCCTTAGCACACGATACAATTCCCTTATCTACATGCCCTAGAGTGTGAGCTGAGTGGGGGCGGCTGCTGTGGTCTCTTTTGCCCATGGGTACATCCCAAGTGCCGAGAACCGTGTTGCCCACAGTAGTTCCCTACCCCGAGGCGACCAGAGCAAAGTCTGGTGGCTCCAGGAGCTGTGGGCCCAGAGAGGAAGGGTCGGTCGGGGCAGGCTCCCTCGGGGCTCCCCTGAGCAGAACCCGGAGCTGTGGGATGCACTGGAGTACCCTGGAAAGGTTGCAGGGCCCGGGGGAGGATCTGGTTGTCAAAAGTAGCCCTGGGAGGGCTGTAAGCAGGAGACAGTGCCAGGAGGTTTGCATGCGGAAGCGCTCACCGGGGCGGGGGCTGGAGGAAGGCTGGGGCCATGAAGGGGCCAGGAGGCGGCTGGGGTTCTTCATGAGTGTCCTTACAAGAGTCTGCAAGCAGGGACACTTGGTCCACCCCTGCATGCCCAGCGCCTGGCGTGGTACAAGCAAACGCTTGTGAGCACAGGGCATCAGCAGCTCTGCTGCAAGGGCGCTGCACGGGCGGAGCGCTGGCTGTGGACTCACCGCCCCCGGGAACTCACCCTGATGCTCTCCCAGCCCTCTCCACTCCCCACTGCCGCCGTGCTCCCAGCTTGCAGGCAGCCCAAGGTGCCCTTCCATTGCTCCTTGCTCCTTCCTGCCTGAAAGGGCAGCTGCCCGAGGCAAGGCAAGCCTGGCCCATCCGGCTATCACCTGGGACAGGTCAGGACAGGGCCCGCACTTAGCTCTGTGGACGGTCACGTGACCAAATGCAAGCCGGAAAGGGGGGGGGGGGGTCCGGGCACAGGGGGCAGGCCTGAGGCGGGGAACGAAGAGCAGGGCAGCCTGGGCAGAGCAGCTGGAGCTGGAGCTGCAGCTGGAAGGGTGTGAGGGAGACTGAAAGAGAACTGGCAGAGAACCTGCTGGAGGGGCCAACTAGTGGGGCCTGGGTCAGGTGCAACTGGTGGGGGCTGGGGTCAGGGGTAACTGGTGGGGGGCTGGGGTCAGGGGGACAGGGTCCTCCAGGAGCAGGAGTGAGTGGCTGGACGCGGCCCTGACCACAGGATCCCGTCCCAGCCCCCAACCTCCCAGGAAGGGGCATCCTCTCTTTCCCACAGAGGGGAGCGTGGGCCCCAGGGTCTCCGAGACAGTCAGCTGGGGGCCCTGCTGACCTCTCTGCTCCCCCTTAGGGAGCGACCAGGAAGACACACAGCTGGGGAGAGGGAGGGGAGCTCTTGGAGTCTGGGACCTCCCACTAGGCACCCCTTCTCTCCTGGCTTTATGGGTTCACAGGGGAGTGGGGGACCCACAGCGGGGTCCTCCAAGTACTTTTAACACAGGGGTTCTCAACCAGGGCCCAACTCTGCCCATCCAGGGAAATCTGGCGCCGTCTAGAGGTGGTTTGGGCACTGGAGAGGGGTGCTACTGGCACCTAGCGGGTAGAAGCCAGGGACGCTGCTCAACACCCTACACTGCACCAGATGGCCCCCCACAAGGACGATCCAGCCCCAAATGCCCGAGAGCTGAGGCTGAGGGGCCTGTCCCCAAGTAACACAGCCTGTCCCCAAAGTGTCACCCATGGCCGATCACAACCACAATCACAATGAATAAAACGGCAACAACCAGGACGTCATCTGGGAGCTCACATCTCTAATTTCTGCATCACCTCCAGGAAACGGGCGTGGATCCCTTCTTTCACAGAAAACGACGATGTGACTAACTTGCACCCACCGAGTGCTTGCCAGGCAACTGGCACCCTAAATCCCCAACAAGGGGGAACTCAGTCCTCAGACCAACCCTGCCAGCCGGGGTGCTCCCTCCTCACCCCCATTTCTCAGGTGAACAGAAGGAGGCTCAGGGCCCAGCTGCCACTGCCCGAGGCCACAGCCGGCCACCAGCTCTGACCGGCCCGAGGCCCCCAAGGAAGGCGGCACCAGGGCTTGGGCCCAGGCCCAGGGCGTTCCATGCCTTGGGGAGCGGGCAGGCAGCCCTGCTCCCAGGGCCCCCACAGACAGGCTTGGGGACCGGAGCCTCGTGCCCAAGAAAGCCGGGCAGCCTGGCCTCCCGCTCCGCGCTCCCCCCAGGCCGCCCCGCCCCACCGTCTCACCTGGATGCCGTTCTCCTGCAGGTTCAGGTACCGCGTGTTGACTGGGATGCTGGCGGGGACCTCGGCCAGCTCTCTCCGCGTGCAGATCACCCGGCTGGCCTGGTTGCTGCACGAGCAGGCCGCGGGGCAGGAGGTGGCCGGCGGGGAGCCCCCTCCAGCGGCCGATGTCACGGCCACGCCGCCCCCACCGGCCCCCAGGGGTGGGGAGAAGAGCCAGAGGAAGAGCAGAGCCCCGCGGGGCCAGGACATCCTACCGGGCGGCAGTGGGGGGCGCAGGGAGCCGCGGGCGGGTGCCATCGTCAATGTTCATGCTCCGCGGGGGCACCGGGGGGCTGTGCGGAGAGAGGGGAGAGGGGCCTCCGTGAGCCGCGGGCCCGGGGCCGCCGGCTACCGCCCCCACCCCTGCCCAGCCCAAGGGGACAGGCCCCATCTCATCTCATCTCCCCCGCTGGGACGACTTCCCGGCCCATTTTGCAGAAGGGAAAACCGGGGCTGGGGAGAGGAGTGCTGGCCCGGGAGGCGGGGAAGCTGGGGTGTGAACCCAGGATGGAAACCACAGTTTTCTTCACGGTCTCATAAAGAGAGATTATTAGGTGGAGGCTGACAGGCAGACGAGACAGGGTGGCAGAGGGCAGGGGAAGCAGAAGTCAGGGCCTTGGAGTTAGGGTCCGGCTCCCACTGCAGCACCCTCCTCCCCAGCCTCGGTCCAACACCCCCACCCCAAGAGGCCAAGACCCCCAGCACTCTGGGCCAGCCCCTGCTGCTGGGCCTCAGCCCCCCTCGCCTTGCCCAGGCCCCGGCAGTGGGGTGGGGGGACTCACCAGCCCTGAGGGGGGTCTGAGCTACACTCAAAGGGGGAACTTGGGGAGAAGGAGCCAGACAGGAAGACAGTCAAGGTGACAGGGGAGGGCTGAGGGGAGACTGGAGTGACCATGGGGAGGAGGTGGCCGAGCGCGGCCTGGGATGGCAGCACGGCTGGGAGCCCCCATTGGCCCTGGGACTGCAGGTGCAGGAGGCAGGACAGGAGGGGCCTGAGCCCGCAGCTGCGGCAGGAAGGGGCCAGGGCTGGAGTTCTGGGAGGGGAGTGGGCAGAGGGGAGGTGGGTGCTCTGAGGACTCCCGGCTGCACCGCTGGAATCTGGCCTCCCAGCCCCCCTTCCACGGGACAAGATGGGGTGGGTGGGCCAACAATGGTGACGACAGTGGTAACAGCCCCTGGTACTGACAAAGCCCTTCCCGGGCACCAGGTCTTTTGCATGGGGATCCCACTGAGGCCCCCCAATCACCACAGGAGGATACTGTCAGGGCGCCCCATTCCCAGACGGGGACACTGAGGCTAGGTGGGGGGTCTGGAGCTGCTGGTGAGAGGCAAAGGGAGATTTCCGCCCGGGGTCATCCCTGGCCCCGCTCCCTCCACGCGGTGGCTCCGAGTAGCTGCCCACGCACTGCCACGCCAGGCCCGGAGAGTCCAGGAGAAAAGGGGAGCCGTCCACGTGGACACACCCCCAACGCACCCCACAATGAGCGGAAGGGCATGGCCTGTGCAGGGACTCAGCCCCGGCAACACACACACTCAGTCCCTTCTGCATCCCCCAAGATCATTTTAACCCAGATAAAAACGTGCAGGGCTGTGTCTGAGGGTTCGTGTGAGAGTGAACACGAATGCGAGAGGGAAAAAGGGACGGAGAGACGGGGGTGGGGGGCGGGAGGTGGATTCCATTTGTACCCCAGACTCATCTTTCCACCTGCAGGGCTGGGACCGCGTGTGTTGTGTGTTGGTCCCTGAGCCTGTTTCTACAAATGTCACCAGCGCTGGTGATCCTGGGAGGGAGGTTTGCCCGCTGCTCCCACCTCCACAGGCTGGCGCCGACCCAGCGTGCACCCTCTGCGCCGAGGGGCCGGCACCCGAGGCTGGGGGGCTGGGAACCAGCACGTCCAACGACGCGGGCACCCCCACCCCAGGTCCTCCGTGCTGGCCGCGCAGCCGGGTTTCTCCCTCCGCATCTGTTCCCGTCTCTCCTGCCTTCCCCCACCACGGCTTCTGCGGGCGGCTCAGCCTCCTCCCCTCCCGCCCTCGCCCTCCGCCATCTCCCGTCCTTGTCCCCCCTCCCCCCAGCACCCCCACCGTGAGGGAGGGACACTCACCCCGGTGGTGGCTCGGCTTCCGCTGGGCCCCCCCCTCCACATGCCTCCAGCCCGCCGGCCGGGGTCTCTGCCCCCCCAGTTCTCTGGGGCTTCCCGTCGAGGTCGTGCTGGGGGGGGCGCAGGGGCTTCTTGGGTCTCCCCACGCCCCCCCCGCCTGTCGCCCTTCCCAGCCCCCGGGGGAGGCCGTCCGTCTGGGGGCCACTGCAGCACTGCTCTCCGCCTCCCGCCCTGCTCGCCTCCTCTGGTTCCTTCCACCCCCACCCCCCACCTTCTACCTTGACTCCCCCCCACTGCCAGCCTCCGTCCTCTCCACCCACGGACCCCGCACCCGGACCCTCTCCTTTCTCCCGGCCCCTCTCGGCCGCCCCCTCCACCTCTGGTCCCTGTCCACCTCCTGTGGCCCCCCAGCCCCCGCTCTCAGGCTGCCTCCCGGTCTCCCCTCCCCTGGGACCACCGGGCCCCTCTCCCCTGCTCCGCCATCCCTTCCTCACTCTCGCTCCATCCCCATCACCCTCTGGTCGGCTGGGAGCCCGGCTCAGTCAGATTCTCTGTCCGTCTGTCCGTCTGTCTTGGTCTCTCTCGCCCTGGCTCTGTCTCTCTCTCTTTCTCTGCGATTACAATTTCTAGTCACACGGCAGTGCAGAGCCAAGCTGTGCCTCAGCTCCCTGCCCCCTCCCTTCTCTCCTTCCGAACGGGGAGGGCGCCGCTCCTCCCTCCTCCCGCCCCCGTCCCCGCTCCCGGGGAGGTCCCCCTCCCCCGCTAATCAAAGGCTCCGTTATCTAATTAACCCGTTGGTTCTGGGCAGCCGGGAAGGTCGGGAAGCAGGGGAGGGAGGCTGCGGCCGGGCTACCCGGGGCGGGGGGGCTTGGGTCGGGCCAGCCCGGGCCTCGGAGCACACACGGTCTCCTCAGCCGGAGAGCCAGGATGGACCGCCCAGGCCGCCCCACCCCACTGGACACAGCCGCCCTCCCGCCGCCCCCCATGGCAGACAACCTCGTCCAGGTCCACAGCAGGATCCCCAGACCCCAGACACTCTCCAAGGCCCCTACCCACAGCACACAGCCATTTCCTCTGACACCCCAACGACAGACACCGGTGAACCCGACCCACACCACCGCCAACCTCCCCCACCCCAGGGCCGGCACCCTGGCATGCCCAGGCGCCTCAGGGACACCCACCCTGCTGCCAACACCCCTGGATCCACCCATCTATGCATCTGTCCATCCATCCACCCATCTGTCCATACATTCATCTATCCATACAACCATCGGTCCATCCATCTGTCTGTCCATCCACCCTTCTGTCTATATATCCATCCATCCACCTGTCTATCCATCCATCTGTCCACACCTATCCATCCACCTGCCCATCTGTCCATCCATCCATCCACCTGTCCAACTGTCCATCCGTCCCTCCATCTGTCCAGTCAACAGGACTTACTGAGTCCCACTGTGGACAGTGGCATAGCTCCTGACCAATGCCAGGAAACCACAGGCCACAGAAGACAAGCGCAAGAGCAGAGCACAAAGGGTACATACATGTCAAGGGCCCTGGGTTCAAATCCTGCCTCTGCTGCCCCGTTGCTGTGTGACCTCAGGCAGGGAATTCATCGTTCTGAGCTGGTTTCCTCCACCTGAGGCAGGGGTGGTAAAAGCCCCCACCTCATAGGACAGCTGGGAGGATTCAATAGTTGAAAGCACAAATGCTTCAAACGTCTGTGGAATTGGCCCTTTCCCACCTCCAGCTCGTACCCCTGGCTATCTCCCTGGCCCAGCCACACCACCACCTCTCGCCTGGACAACCGCAGTCGCTTCCCCACTGTGCTCCCCACTCCCTCTCCCCAAGTCTGTTCCAGCAGCCAGAGCCCAGAGAGAGCCTGTCAACATCCCAGTCAGGTGCTCAACAGCCTCCTGGGGCTCCTGCCTCAGTCACAGCCAAGCCCTCCCTGGCTCACTGAGCCCGTCCGCCGCCCAAGCCATTTCTCTGACCTCACCCCCACCGCCCCTGCCCACCAACCATGGCCACGCTGGCCTCTTGGCTGGTTCGGGAACAGGCTGTGCGTGCTCTGGCCTCTGGGCCTTTGCACGCGCTGCTCTCTGCCTGGACGCCCTTCTCCAGCCGGCCCCAGGGTTCCTCCCACGGGGTGAGTGGGTCTGACCTGACCACCCGGGGCACACAACACTCTGTCCCTCTCCAGCACCCTCTCTGCCTTATTTTTCCACAGCACTCTCGCCATCTGACCTCCTATCTGCCCACTCGGCTGAATGCAGCCCCCAAAGGCAGGGGCTGCGTCGGTCTCGTGCACCGCGGGTGCTCACTGAGCATCGGGTGGTGGGATAGAGGAAGCGGCTGCCCCTGCATTCCCTCCCACACTCACACAGACACCCTGCCCTGCCACAGGGTCTGGGCCACGGACTGTGCTCAGAGGCCCCCATCCTGGACGCCTGCCTAGCAGAGGCAGCACGTCCACATGCCATCGACACCATGTGCATCCTGGGACATGTCCACGCCGCAGCACCACCTGCCCGGCTAAGCCTGGGTCCTGCCCCACGGCCCCTGTGCCCTGTAGGAAGCCTATGTCTCAGCCACCACCTCAGTGGGCCCTGCAGAAAGCTTCTGCACATGGCTGTGCCTGCAGCACCTGGCCCGGCTGCCCCCAGGCTCTCCTTGCTGGCACAGATACCAGGAAAGTGGGCTCCCTGCTCCGAGACTCCCACAGAGCCCGGCGGAGGGCAAGCATTCGGCTTGCACAAACTCTCTGGACAGTGAAAATGACAGTTATGTCCAGCACAAACTCGGCCTTGAGCGGACATCATCCTGGGCACTTCACCGAGTCTTCCTGTCAGCCCCTGAGACCGGACTGCTATCACCCCCATTTCACAGACACGGAAGCTGAGGCCCAGAGGGGCCATGCCTCTTGCCCAAGGCCCAAACACAGGAGGAAGATGCCCCTTCAGCTGGGCCTCGCCAGGGCCGAGCGGCCCCAGCAGCAACCAGGCTTGCCCCTGGCCTGGGCACCCTCCCACGGACAGGGGCCTTCACTGAGCACTGCCCACACCTCCGCCTCGGGTGTACCTGACCCCACTGGAGCAGATTCAGGGCCAGGGGCACTCACAGAGGACCCCCAGCCTTGTGGTGCCCAGCACGCAGACACAGCCCCTTGCCACCCCCTCATCCCATCCCCCTGGGAGAGGCCTCAGCGCAGGGGCACCCTTGTTCCCCACGGGCACGAGGCCCCGAGGAGAGAAGAGGCACCGATGGCAGCAACACGCGAGGCAGAGCCTGGAGATCACCAGCCCTCACCTGCACACGAGGGGGCCAAGGAGAGGGAGGAGATGGCGAAGGGGCAGGAGGACACAGAGCCACCCACAGAGCAGGGCAGGCTGAGATGCAGGCGAGGGCAGGGCACGGAGGGCCCAGGCAGGTGGGATGTGCGGCCGAGGCTTCCCCAGCTTTGCCCTCCTCCCCAGCCCCTGCTCTGAGAGATCAGGGACAGCCTGCGAGGATTCAGGTAGATGGCAGACGGAAACTCGGGGGCCTGGGGGAGGTGTGGCGAAGAGAGGGAGGCAGGGGCCATTCCTGTCACACACACTCATTTTTCTGGGGAAGTTCGGAAGACTGGAGAGAGATATAGGCAACTGCCACCACAGCAAGAAGGGTAGGGGTTAGATCTAAAGAAGAACTTCCCAAATGTGAGGGACAGGGTGGAAGCAGAGTTGGAGTCAGGAGGGTGAGGAGACCTCAGAGCCACCCTCATATGGAAGCCCTGCCATATGGGGAAGGCCCGGAGCTGTTAAGGTTGGGGGTACAGGTTTCGGGATGTATGAAATTTTATGTTTCCCCTTGAGCCAGCCTAAGTCCTGACCACTTTTAAAGTCCCAAGAATGAACAGCTCCTACTGTTTTAGGCAGAAGAACCTTGGGAACAGGCAGTTCAGGCTCATGATAGTGCTGATGAGTTCAGGGGCTGGGGACTCAGCTGGGGACTTGGCTACACCTCCAGCTGCTGGGGGGCACACGGGGGTTCTGGGGTCCAGAGCGAGACTTGCTTGGAGGAGGGGCTGCAGCGTCAACCGGCCTTTTGTTTAGTCCCTATATTTGTTTAACAAATGTTGACTGAGTGGCTCCTGCCGCCTCTGTGCCTGCCCCTTGGAACCTGGAGGAGTTGTGGGGTGCAGAGGGGGTGCCGGGTGGAGGGCGGTGTGGCAGAGGGCGGGGGTGGCTCTGGGAGACAGGGCCGTGGGGTGGAGAGGAGAGACAGAATCAGCTTTCACCGGTTTAAAAGTGGCAGAACTTGGCGGAGAGCTGCAGGAGGTGAGGAAAGGGGAAGAGGCTGGGAAGGAGCGGTGCAAGGACAGAGCCTGCACACACCCCCCACCCCACCTCACGGCACGGGCTGCCTGGGTCCCCGTCGCAGCCCCTGGCCGTGCCCTGGGGATGAGCCCCATTCCCTGTGGCCAGGCAGGATCCCCAGACCAGGTCTGGCACACAGCAGGTGGCTAATAAATGTGAGCTAGGACTCGGAGCCTGGCCAGTAGGTGGGAAAAGAAGAAAGCCCGGGCTCCAGTGCTACGTTGCCACCAGTCTTCTGCTGGGAACCGTACCTGGCTGTCACTCCATTTCCTCACCCGACCCCACAGGACCAGCAGCTGTTCACCCACCGCCACGGAACCATTTCACATCCCGTGTCCGTCCCGTCCAGGAGAACTCATGGCTGAGATGGGAGGTTGCAGCCCTGCACCACATAGCTCATCAGCCCCCGGCCCCACGTGGCTATAGATCGCTCAGCATGTGGCCAGTGCGACTGCGGCACTGAACTTTTAATTTAACTCGACTTAGCTGAGTGCAGATGTGGCCAGGGGCCCTCGTGGCCAGGGTGCCGGACAGCCCAGGTGTGAGCACGAGTGTCCCAGCTGCTTCGACCCGCCTGCCTCAGCCCCACAGCATGGCCTCTCCCCCATCGGGCCCACCTGCCTCCCCGGGCGGCGTAGGGGCCTCAAGGGGCCCCGGGGGTCAGAGCCACTGGCCGCAGGGAGCACAAGGGCCTGTGGGGATGGCACCTTCACTCCTTCAGGAGCCCGTGGGGCAGGAGCAGCAGTCGCTGCTCTACAGGAGGGCCTGTTGGAGCTCCGGGAGGCTGTTAACGCACATGGTTCCTGTCCCTGTCACCCTGAGATCGAGTCCTGCACCTCCAAGTCACTTGCACTCTGGGTGACTCAGGAGTGGGGTCTGACACTTCGAATCGAGTGGATCCAGCAGAGAGGAGGCCTGGCCGGGGTGAGAAGATTTCAGCTGAAGCTTCGGCAGGCTGAACACAGTGCGTCAGTGGGTGGAGGCATCACTGGGTCCACTCTCGGCCCTCATCCAGAAAAGGCCTGCTTGGATTTGTTTTCTATCTCAGGGTTCTGCACGCCTCTCTCTTTTTTTTAAAAGGGGTTTCTACCAAAAAATAACAGAAAGTTGAGAACCACTGGGCTGGAACTGTTCCTCTCAGCCACTGTTGTGCAGACGCTTGTTAAGAAGCAGGTCTGATGCTGCAGGTCCAGCGGGCCTGGGACTCTGCATTATTAAGGGCTGAAGGGTCTCCCTGTGCCAGTCTACCTCCCACTCCACCCTGTGTCCGCTCCCCCTGCCAGGCTCTGGTTAGGGGGTGGTTCAATGTGGGAATCAGCCAGATCAGGGTCTGAACCTCAAATGTCACCCTGGGAAGGGCCCCCCACCCCACCTGGGGTTCGCCTTGCTCATCTGTGCAGTGGGGATGATAGACGGCCTCCTCCAGGCTGCAGTGGGGCCCATGGCTGGCAGGGAAAGCATTCCGTATCAGTCACCCTAAAACTGAAAACCACCCCCCTTCTCCATGCCAGTGCACCGGTGTTCTAAGAAGAGGGACAGCAAGGGGGGGACCCAGGCAGGCAGGTGGGCCCTAAGCCCTGACACGGCCCCCTTCTCACTGAGGCTCTGTCCTGCTGTCTGTGAAGTGACGCCGAGGACCCTGGCTCCACGGGGATCCAGGCGGCAACGTCCAGGTGCCGGGCCCTTGGTCCGCAGCTGTCTTAGAGCTATCCTTGATTCCCTCTGGGTTGGAAGAAGAAGTCTTTTCCCCACTTTGTGACTCAGTGTCCCTTCCGTGCGTAAGTGAGGGGCTGGCTGGAGCCAAAATGCTCACTTATCAGGGAGTAGGGGGCCCAGACAATCTCCGGGGGGGTCTCCCCCCAACCCCCCAGGAGGATCAGCAGGGGAGTCCTCCCCTGCGTGCTTTGGGGGTGGAGGCTGAGAACGCCTGGGCCGCAGGAATGCTGGTGTCTCCTTTGAGCCCACTCTTCTCAACAGCTGATGATTATTATGAACAATCCCAGTTTCCACATGGACGTCCCATGGACCTGCAACCCCCTGTTCTGGGCCTCAGTTTCCCCTCTGAAAAGCAGTAGCCTCTGCAGGGAGAGGAAATCCACAGGGCGGCCAATACTTGGGCTGGGGGCCTGCCTCCCTGGGCCTCAGTGTCCCCCTCTGTAAAGCCAGGGCTGACAGTTGTGCTGCCCCCCAGGACAGAACCCACACGACACCCAGGACAGAGCCCAGCTCCCCAGAAATGACAGCTCCTGTCCTTCTGTCTCCAGCCCCACCTTGGGGGGTCCTAGGAGGGGGAGGGCAAATCTCCTTCACGTTTACCACCTGGGGTTTGCCCTGCACAGGAGCTGTGGCTGGCACTGCTTTCCGACCTTTGTCGTAGTGTTTGAAAAAGAGCTCAGGGCCCTGGCTGAGGGGGAAGGGAGACGACAGGGCGAGAGAGGGGCCCCGTGGCCCAATGCTGCGGCCCCAGACCCGCCTCGCCTGCCCTCCTCCCCGCCCGTGTCCCACACAGGGTTCTCATGCCTGCCAGGACCACCCTCAGCCCCATACCACAAGCCTGCCACCCCCCCACCCCTCACCCAGCATCCTCGCTGTCTGTGGCTCTTGTGTGGACGCTGGCAGTGGGGTCGTCCCATCCTGCTTCTCACTCTCCTGCACCCCTGACGGGCAGAGCCAGCCCACCCTCAGGTGGGAATGGAGGGACCCTGAACCCAGAGACACGGTGGTTCCCTGGCCCTGCCAGAGAGGGGCGAAGGCCTGGATGCCACCCCCGGCCAGGGCAGTGGGTGGGACTAAAGCCGGCCCTGGGCGCGGTCCTGGTGCAAAGATGCCCCCATCGCCAGCACCCTCATCTGGAGGTGGAGACCAGGGAGACCCCCACCCTCTCCAGGAGCAGGGTGTTGCAGCCAGTGCTGGACCCTGAGGGTGACCCTGGCCCAGCCCTCCATAGCCCTCAGCCCCCTTGAACCCAGGCAGCCCAGGGGGCACTGTCACTCTGACAAGTGGGAGCCCAGCCCCTTGGATGAACCTGGATCCCTGTCCCCCACCTGCCGGCCGCAGTCCAGTACACGCAGACAGCCAAGAAGGACTGACCACAGTGACTCCAGGACTCCGCGGGGGACTGGTGGCATCCAGTGAGCCCCTGGCTGAAGGGCCTGTCTGTCCCCCACACCCTGGTGGCCCCAAGAACCATCTCCCCCAGACGTGGGGAGGCAGTTAGGCCAAAGCAGGGCCCAGTTCCGAGAGGCTCAGAGCTGGGGCAAAACTGCTGGGAGTGCGATGAGGGAGAGGGAGGGGCAGAGGGATGAGGGACGTGGCAAGGGGACCCAGATCTCCGAAAGAGACCCAGGGAGGAGTGTGCAGGGCGCACGGGGCAGAAAGAGCAAAGCGCGGAGGAAGCGAGAGGGAAAAATGGCAGAGGCTGAAGACCCAGCAGACTCTGGAACCACAGATGGGCCACGTCCGCCCAGCGGCCAGAGTGGGCAGCTGCGGGGAGCCCACCAGGCTATTGCCCTGGGGCAGAATCCTCAAAAGAAGCTGGCAATCTGGATATGTATGTGAAATCTTGAAATAATTTTTAAAAATGTTGACGATGGAGTACACATTTGAAAGTGACCTTGTGGCCCCCAGGGAGCAGGGAGATGCCCTGGGGGAGGGGAAGATGGCAGGAGAGGAGGGGAGAACTGAGAAGAAACAGCACAGCATTGGATGCAGGGACCCAGGGATCCCAGCTGACGGCGGGAGAGAAAAAGACGCTGGAGGACCCCCCAGGCCCAGAAAGATGGGGGAGGACAAGAAGGTAAGAGCAAAGGGGCACCCAGGAAGGGGGGCCGCAAGACCCTGGTGACAGACAGGGCCTCCCGAGGACATGTTAGGACCCATGTGGCCTCCGACCACATGTGTGTGAGCAACACGCATGTGCTCAGGGGCAGCTCCAGTGGTGAGAGACGTGCCAGTGAACCTCTGATCCCTGTTGTCTTACTTCGGCTCCCTCGGGGACGGCCGTCCCTGGGACCCGCTCTCTGGGGCTGGCGGGCGTCGCAGCCCCTGCGTGTGCCCTCACACATACCGCCACCGGGTTACACACCCCGAGGCCCGAGGCCACCGCTCACCTCCCACTGGGTCCCACAGCCTCTCCCGGCCTCTGCGTGTGGTCTCGGCACCCACGGCTCGGCCTCCCCCTACTTCCCCGGCCTCTGGCTGACTCTGGGTCTCTCCACTTCCACATCTGGGGCTCTGGCTGCCTGTGAATGACTCTGTGTGTGTGTGTGTGTGTGTGTGTGTGTGTGTGTGCACATGCACCTCTGCCCACACATGCCTGTCTTTCTCACACTCTCTGGCCCTCCGCCTGAGGCCGATTTGGGGTCCCTCTGGCCGGGGGGGAGGTATGCCTGCCCTGCTCCGGGCCCCCTGGGGGCGCTGGGGTCTGGCCCGCGGGCCCTGAGTCTGCGGCTCCCTGTGTCTCTGCCTCGCCGGCCCGTGTGGCAGGGTGTGCCCCGGCTCCCGACTCCCCTTTCTTTTGGAAATTCAGTGAGTAACTGGCGGTCTGACTGCAGGGTGCGTCCTCGCTGGGTGTCTGCTGGGCTCTGCAGGGCCCTCCCCTCTCTGGCTGCCCCTTCCCTCCTGGTGCCAGCGCCTCCCTCCCGCCTTTCTGCTGATTCAATGTGTCCCTCCTATCTGTGTATTTGGTGGCTGGGATGAAGCGACCCAGGGAAGTGAAGGAGGAAGGTGGGAAGGGGAAGAGGAGGCTGCGAAATGCAGGTTAGAAGGAGCCAGGCGACCAGATGCTACAGGAAGAGGAAGGCGGCCGGGGTGGGGGGCCGGGTGGGGAGGTGCTGCTGCCGGCTGCCCGGGCAGGAGGGGCGCCGGCTCCGGCTACTCCCAGCTGCCGCTGGAGCCCGAGTTCCTGTCTGGCGGCTGCGCGGCCCGGACTGGGATGTGAGGTGCATAGCAATGGGGCGCTGCGGAGACTCCACTGCAGCTCCCAGCTGGGGAGGGGGCGGAGGGGCAGCCCTGAGCTCCCGCCTCCCCTCCCCCTTCGCAGCTGGGCTCTCCCCAGGGGAATTCCCCACCCCTGAGGGTTGGCCTGAGGCTGTAGGGAGGGCGCCAGGGGCACTCCGGGGCAGCGGAGGTGGGGGTGGGAGAGATGGCGAGAGGGGGAGAGGGGGGCACCATGGGCACTGGGGACCTGGAGCCTTGCAAAGAGACCGGCCGGGCCCCTGGCCCGAGAGGAGGGGAAACCCATGAAAGGGACATGAAAAAGTGGGAGGGGGTCCCATGAGTGAGCCTGGGCCCTGGGGTCCCTGGAATTAGATGGTGAGTTCAAAAGAGACAAGCATCTGAGAAAGAGAGGTACCAGAGAGGAGGGTCTCAGGATTGGGGTGGTCTGCGGGGTGAGGGGACAGAGATGAGGATCACTCAGTGGAAAGGGTCAGAAAAGGGGGTCCCAGAAAGAGATGGATCTGGGGAGAATGGGGCAGAGGCTTGGGGGTGCCAGGGAGAAAGGGGCAGAAGCAGGGGTGCCAGGGAGAACGAGGAGAAGCAGGGGTGCCAGGCAGAAAGGAGCAGAGGCTGGGGTGCAGGGAGAAGGGGTGGAGAAAAGGGGTCCTGAGAGGAATGGGGCTAGGAGAGGGGGTTGGAGGAGAGAGGAGCTAGACTTAGGGTCTCAGGAAGAGAGGGTCAAAGTAGGGGACTTCCGGAGGGAGCGGGTCAGGATGGGGGTGGGGGGATCCTGGGGGGAAGCTGAAGTGCTGCTAGAAGGTCCTTGAAGAGCAGGTGCGAGGATGGGGAGGAAGGGAGGCCCCCAAAAGGAGAGGGTGAAGGAAGGTGGGAGAGAGGTTGGGGTCCCAGAGAGACACGTGCCCAAGGACAGAAGGCCCTGAGGCCGAATGGGGTCATGGAAAGGGGGGTCTTGGGAAGAGGGAGAGGCTGGGGTTCTGCTGCCCACCAGTAGGGTCTGGGTGACTCCAGAGGGAGAGGGGCTGACGGCTGGGGAGGGGGCTGTCTCGCTCCCCAGCCACCCTCTCCGCTTTTCCCATTCTCACTTCCCAAACTCCCCGGTTCTCCCCGGTTGCCACGGCAACCGCTCCTGCCAGGCGCGGTCACCAAGGAAACCCCGTGCCCGCCTCTCCCCCTCCCCATCACTGCCGTGCCCCCCGCCCAAGCAGCAGCAGTGTGGAGGGTGGGAGGGGCAATGGGGGGGTAAGAAGAACCAGGACTCCCGCCCCAGAAAAGGGGGCCCAGGCCTACGCCAGGCGAGGCCCCCCACCCGAAGCCTCCGTCCGCAACCCCACGGCGGGATGCGCAGCGACCGCGGATACGCGCAGCACCCTCCCCGCCCCCCCAACAGCCCCGGGCAGGCGGCGACCCCCCAACACAGAACCCGCCGGGCCCCGAGAACCCCCCCGCCCGCCTCCCCCACCCGCTCCTGCTCTTCACCAGGCCCCGCCCACTGTCCTCTGCCGCCCCCCCCCCCCGCCCGGAGCAGGCCTAAAGACCACTGTCCCCCAATTACAGAGTGCCCCCCACCCGGCCCCCAGGTTCCGCCCTCGGCCCCTGGCCCGGATCGGCACCTCTCGGCGGCTACTCACATGGAGGAGAGGGGCTCCTTCCGGGGGTCAGCATGCCCGGCCGCGGGGGGAGGACCCCCCCAATGAGGCTCGGGGATTTGGGGCGCGAGGCCCGCGGCGGGGAGGCACGGGGGGGCGGGGCTGCGGCCGGGCCCGGGGTCTCGGGGTCTCTCGCTCTCTCCCCCTTCCCCGGCTCCTGGATGGGGAGGGGGCTTCCGCAGCGGCAGCGGCGGGGCTCGGGGGGGCCGCTCTGCCTCCTCGCTCGCCCGGCCCGGCGCCCTCGCCAGCCGGCACGCCGCCCGCCTTCCTTCTTGCCTTCCTTTCTTTCCTTCTTTCTTCCCTTGCTTCCTTCCTTCCAGCCTTCCTTCCTTCCTTCCTCCCTCCTCGGGCCCGCCGGCGCCGCTCTCCCCCCACCCCACCCCCCCAGGCCCCGGCCCCGGCCCCGGCCCCCGCCTCGGACGGTGCGGCAGCGACCGAGAGCAGCCGAGAGCGGCGGAGACGCGAGCGGAATACTGATGATGGTGGGGGAGCGGGAGGGAGGGGAGGGAGGCAGGGAGGAGGGCGCCGGGAGTTGGGGGAGAGGCTGCCCGCGAAGAAGAGGAGGGGGGAGAGGGGGGAGAGAGGGAGGGAAGTGGGGGGAGAATGGGGAAGGGAAAACAAGGAGGGGAAGGGAAAAAAAGGGAGAGGATGGGTAGGGAGGGAAAAGGGGAGGGACAGAGGGGGAGGGAGAGGGGGAAGAAAGGAGAGAGGGAGAATGGGGCAGGTGGGTAAAAGGGGGAGGAAAAAGAGAGGGAGGAGAAGGGAGAGGGAAGAAAAAGAGGGAAGGAGAACAGAAGAAAGGAAAGAAGGGAGAAGCATAAGGGGGATGGAGGAAAGAAGAGGGATGCAGGGAAGAGAGAAGGGGGAAGGAGGGAAAGTGGGAGAGATGTGAGAAGGGACTGAAACAGGGAAAGGAAGGGAGGAGGCTGTGTAAGGGGGAGAGAAGGAAGCAAATAGGAGGAGGAATCTCCTCATGCCCCTTCGATAAATATTGGTGAAATGACTGACAGGGCAATGGAAGGAGGGGAGGGAGGAAAAGAAAGGGGAGGGTGGGATGGAGGGAGAAATTCCAAGGCTGGGGAGAGAAGGAGTTAGGCAGAGGAAGGGGGCAGAGGGGAGGAAAGGAGAGAAAAATAATTAAAGGGTGATGGGCAGGGAAGTAGGGGGAGAGAAGGGGAGAGGATTGGAAAAGACAACAGAAGAGAAGGCAGCAACCTGTTGGGGGGAATATGGGGAGTAGGAGGGGGGGGAATGGGGGAGGCGGGGTAGGTGCTGAGAGAGAGGCAGGCCAGGCCGGCCTGGGAAGGGGGTAGGGAGGGGTGGCCAGAGCCTGTGGGAGAGAAGGGGCAAGAAGGGGCCTTTCTCCAGGTGCCCTGGCTGTGCCCTCTCCATCCACACAGACCTTCATTCCATAGGAGCCACTGCGGTTGGGGTGGGGTGGGGGAGCTGGCGGATTCGCATCCAGGGGTCTGGGGGCCCCCAGGGCAATGGAGACAGGCTCCCCAGCCTCCCTCTCTGCCTTTCTCTCACCTCCCCCAGGTGTTGGCAGCAGGTGCTGGGGAGACACTTGGAGCTGTGAAGGTGGTGCTGCACCTTGGGTACCGGGATGTGGGGATGGAAGGGGGGCCTCCCAGAGGTCACCTTGCCCCTTGCCCCATTTGCTCCCCGTGTCCACTGTCTCCCCAAAGGCTCGGGCACCAGGGTTGGGGGCATTGGGATTTCAGTGGGAAAGAAACCCAGAAGGGAGCTGCCAGGAGGCAGGGAGAGCCCCCTGTCCAGGCACAGCCTCTCCTCCCAGGTGCGGGGGTCAGGGCAGACCCTCAGGCCTTCTGTCTCCACCCCAGGGTCCAGCTACCAACTTAGGATGGAGGAGAGAAAAGAGAAAGGGCCCCTCCTGAGCCCCAGGATCCCAGAGGGCCCGGCTCTTCCTCTTCCCCTGAGAGCCCCAGGCAGGAGGAAGTGTGGCCCTCCCCACCTCAAACAGCAGAAATGGGGAGAACCAGGGGCCAATCTGGGGACAGGGGTTCGGGCTGCTGGGAAGGAAACGGGGCCAGGCAGACGTCTCACCGAGCCAGGCTCAGAGGAGAAGTGAGGTCACACATGGGTGCGTGAGAAGCAGATGTGGGCTGGAGGTTGGGAAAGGTGAGATGCGAGAGCCACAGAGAGGAGAAACGAGGAAAGGAGAGGAGGGGAGAGCAGGCAGCGACAGGTGGTGTATGCACCCTTGGGTGCTGCACCCAGAAGATGGGGCCGCCAAGCTCTGGGTTACAAGGCTGGACAAGTGTACGCCCAGAACATCTACGAGGGAGGCACGGGCTCGGTGGCAGCGGTCACAGCAGCAGCCAGTGGCTGCCGTGTGCTTGCTACAGCCAGCTGCTGGACAAGCATCTCCTCTGTTCCCCACAGTGTCCCTGGAAGCGACACTGGAGACTGGTGGGCACCAAGCTGGGGTAGGCTTTGGAGGCTGTGCTGTGCAGGGGTAGCCCTCTCGTCACTAGGGCTTCGGGGGGAGGCCAGAGCAGTGGTGGGAGGGCAGGAGGCAGGGGACGTCTACCAGCCAGTGGGGAGGCCTCCTGGTCCATGCAGCCCTGGCTACATGGCGTGACTGGAGAAGAAAAGATTGTACAGCAACCACCAATCAGAGCCTGCTCCCTCCCAGCCTCCATGGAGCTCTCCTTTCAGCAGAGAGGGTAAACTGAGGACTTATTTCAGAGAATTGGTATATGCCGTGAAGAAAATAAGAGGGGAAAGAAAAAGAAAGAAAGCAAAGCAAAGGAGCAGGGGACTTCGGGTGATCAGGGTGGGCTCCCTGGAGGAAGTGGCTTTTGCACCGAGACCTAAAGATGAGGAGACAGCCTCTGGGAAGATTACTCCAGGCAGAAGGAACAGTGAGTGCCGAGGCCCTCACAGGGCACCAAGCTTGGCATATGTGTGAGAAAGAAATAAGCCTAGTGTGGATGAAGCAGAGCAAGAGCTGAAAAAGATGAGGATGGAGTTTCAGTTCAAACTAGGTTTCAGTTCAAACACAAACACATACCTCAACGCTACCCTCTGTCTTCTAAACTGTGCCCTAAAGCTGAACCCTAGTCTCCAACCAAGCGTCAGTTCTGAGCAGCCTCCACCCTGGCCCCGTTCGCACTCAGGTTGTGGGGCACCTAGTGTGCGATAAGGGTGGGGGGAGTTTGGCACTGAACCTGGGGACCCTCATAGTAACAGAGGTTCACAAGGCATTTTCACTGTCTCAAAAAACAAACGGGAGTTACACATTTCCTTTGGGACAGGCTTCACAAGTCAACCCAAACATCATGTTCCTCTGCTTCAGGCTGTCATTTTATCCACCCTGATCAGAAGTGCTTATCCAGTATACCTCCGATAAATAAAATGGGGGAAATGAATGACCTTTTCATTTAATATAGTTTGTTTTGGTCAGAAAGCCTTTCAGTGGGGATTCACCGGGTACAAGTCTCAAGGCCTGGTGGCCCGCGCTTGGACATCGTTCAGGACACCTACTCCGAGAGCTGCCACGTGCCTTGACCTGCACTGGGGCCCAGACAAGACTGTCCTGCGGTGCTGAGTTCTGGGAAGGCAGCACCAGCCCAGGGCCCGCTCAGCTGGAGCCCAGATTTTAGCCTCAATCCTGATGTCACTCTGCCTCTAAGCCAACCCCAACCCTAACTCTTAGGGACGGTGACTGCTGAAAAAGGTACCTAGAGTTGGATGGTCAATTTTCACAATAAGATAACATCCCTGCTGCCTGCTTGCCCCGCTTCCAGAACACATGTATTTGTCCCTAGTCAGGGTGGCAGACTATTTCCAAAGGTGGCTGTGACAATTATCTTCCTCCCACAAGCTCTTCTTACAAAGCGACTGTCACGTGTTCCGATGTCCCCTCCCCTTGAAACTGGGAGGGTTCCAGGGACTTTTCCACCAACTGGGCCTGGCAGACTTGATGCTAAGGGACTTCCGAGGCTCGGTCATAAAAAGGGATGCAGCTTCTGCTTCACTGGCTGGACACTTGATCGCGAAGCTCCCAGCCAACGTACAAGCAGACTGACCGCCCTGAGGCTGCCACGCCGGGAAACCCCCACCCACTCACGCGGAGCGGCCACAGGGAGTGGTCCCTAGACAACAGGAAGAGGGGAAGATGCCCGGCCACCCCTTGGCTGCCTTAGGCCCCCTGTTCCAGCTCCAGCCCCCGTCTCACTGCAACCACATTAGAGACCCCAAGTCAGCCCCTCCCCGCCGAGGCCTTCAAAAATTCTTGACTCACAGAAATCCTGAGAGATAATCACTTGATGTTGCTTTGTGCAGCGACAGGTGACCACAGCCACACAGGACACTAGCACTCGGTCCTTCGCCAACAGGATGGCTGCAGGTCACCTGCTCCCAGCTGCCTCCATCAGGGCTGCAAGAGAGACTGAGATGGGCCCGTGCGCCTCACAGCTCTGGGTTTCTAAATATCATTCCCACCGAAAGGACCCCGTCTCCCTGGAGAGGTGGCTGCTTCAGGTGTGGGCTGGGCAAGTGCAAGGCAAGCCCAGGGCTGCTTTAGTGCCAAAAGACAAGAAGATGCTCAAAGAGTCAAGGGGTCAAATCAGAAGGACACAGGTGAGCCTGAAGGGGTCGCTTCAGCTTCCAGAGGAATGACTATAATTAATGGTAACGCACTGTGCGCGCACACACATACTCACACACACACTCCCCCCCACACACGACGGCCTGATAAAATTAGATCATCACCATCTTGGAACACACAGTGCAAGGATCATCAGGATATTCACAGTTGGTCGAGGCCCCCCACCGATGACACACACCATTGCAGGGGGAAAATCACACCTGAATCATGGGGAGATCCAGAGGTCCCCATCTTAACAAAGCGATGAAACAGTGCCCTAGTCCCTGGGACAGACAACGTGACGGTGTAAGAACACAGCATCACCCGCAGTTTTCTTGCCATGAATGTCAAAGCTGGCACTAATGAAGCCTCTAGGCCCATGCTTCCAGGGCAGGGCGGGGGGGCTGCTCCTCTAACTCATGGCGGGCTGTGGCAGTGCTGTGATGACAAACAGGGAACAACCAGCCCTCTGGTGAGAAGCTCCGCTTGGTAGTGTTTGCTGATTTCCCAGCATGGCCAATTCAAGCCACCCAGGTGAGGTCACTGAAGGCTGGAGAAGACATGCATCTTTCTCGTTCTTGGAAGTCAGTGCCAGCTGGCTGCAGAACACACTGGTTACAGGACATTTAAAATTCCAAAGGAAACGTAGTGGTACTTGACATCTCTAGGACACCAAGTGCCCTACCAGCTCCAGGTAGCTCAGTTTCAGCCTTAGGCCGTACTCCATGTCTTTGGATGACTTCATATCTGTGTGACGCTTTTGGAAGTTCTATCATAAAAAGCGAGTACCCCCCAAAAACCATTGTTGGACAGGAAATGAGAGGTGGTGGTATCCAATCTGATTCTGAGGTCTGAGAGATTGTGCACTTTTCAAGGTAAACATATCCCATTAGTAAGTAATGTTACTAAGAATGAGATAAAACATTTTTCTTTCAGTTGATGCATATTCCTTTTCCAATTGGCTACTAATTTGCTAGGACATGAATCCTTGAAAATATGGACCTACTTAATAAATGGACCTGGTAGGGATTTCTTTGGGCCTACGGACACCAAGAAAACATGACCGAGGGCACCGTGAACAGAGAACGTTTGGGAACCTCTGCTCCAGACCTAATTTCCACCTTACAGGACGGAGAAAGGCTAGAGGAACAAGTTGAAAGACATCATGAAGAAACGATCGGACAAATCGGGAACGTAGGGCATTCTGCAAGACAACTGACCTGCTCTCTTAAAAAAGTCAGTATCATGGGGGAGAAAAGGTCAGCAAAGTTGCTCCAGATGAAAAGAGACTGAAGAGCTACCATAATCAAATTCAATGCACAGACCTTGATCGGATCTTAATTTGAAAAAAAGTTTCAAAAAACCCTAAAAGACAGTATCTGGGCAATTGGGAAAATGTGGATTTGGACTTGAGGGTTGTTTCCATGGATGCGACAAGGGTATGATGTCGTGGTTATGTAGGAGAATGCCCTCATTCTGCAGGGGTTCAGGTGGAAGCATTAGGGGGTGAGTGTCACACCTGCAACTTTCACATCAGGCAGCATCCGCAAGGTTAACAAGTGTTGAATCCAAGTGGAAGGTGTATGGATGCTCATTTAAAATTGTTTTCAACTTCCTGGATATTTGACATTTTCCATAACAAAAACATTGGGGGGGGGGTTCAGACAAGAGAAGTAACATTTAGGGCAGGTTGTCACCTGCAGTCACCACACACACACACACACACACACACACACACACACACACACATGCATCTGCAATATCTCTTTCTCTACGTCAGCACTGACACACGCTCTAGTATCTCCCATCTTGAAAACCATCACCACAAAGGTCTCCTCCTCCAACACCGCATCCCCCTGCAGTTCATCAGCTGTGCTCATGTCCTCTTCTCTCTGCGAACACCAGTGGGCAATCCCCGACTCTGCTAAGCGGCTCTTATCAAGGTCACCGGTGACCTCCACATTGCAAATCCAACAGCCACTTCTCGAGCCCCTCCTGCTCAGCCGCTTGGCAGGCTGGGTACTGTCCCTTCTGAAGCCAGGTGTCCTCTTGGCTGCAGTGAACTAACCCCTTGATGGCCTCCTCCCTCACCTGGCTGGGCCTCCTCAGACTCCTTTGTTGGATTCTCCTCTTCCTTGGCTTCCAAGTGTGGGGGTAGAGCCAAGGGTCCAAGACCCCTTCTGGCCACCAGGCCCCTGTCTAAATATCACCTCCTCAAGGGGCCTTCCCTGTCTAGCTTATTTGAAGACACTCTCCTACCCACTTCTGGTTACTCTCTATCATGCTGTTCTATTGTCCTCACAGCATTTATTAATAACTGAAATTTTCATATTTGTTTGTTTACCTCTCTTCTCACCTGCTGTTGTTGACCACTGCAAAGCTCCTTGAGAACAGAGGCCTGGCCTATCCTCGGTGATTACTGCCATGCCAGTGTCTATAAAATGCCACACAAATGATACATTTTCATTACATTTCTTTAATATTATATGCAATCCAGCCAGTCTTCTACACACTTTGAATACTATTCTTGAAATACAGCCGTCACCCAGGATAACAAAGCCTGAACTGACTGCCGGGTCTCTGTGCCTGAGACGGACGCCCAGCTCTCTCTAATACTCCCAACCCGCCTGCAAGAAACAAGCCACTGACCTCCTCGATTCAGGTTCAGAGAGGTAAAGTTCTTACACAAGACCACACAGCAAGCAGGTAGGAAGTCTGGATCCCAAATTTGCTCTATTCGATGCCAAAGCACATGCTCTTTATACCCTGCCACACTGTTTGGGGCATACTTGAACCAAAAATATTCTTTTCGCTATAAATGCAATACACTGGGAGCCCCTGCCTACGGCCATAGTGGAGTCACTGATTCTGCCAGGAGCAACTGGACAGAACACGAGGAACAGGAGGACAACAGGAAGAGGACAGTGGTCTCCGAAAGAAGAAGAGTGCGCAAGGCTTCCTAACTGGGAGCACTCCCTGACGTGTGTGTCAGGTAAAGACATGAATCTAGGGTATAGGTACTACTTCTAAAAGTCAGTAATAAAAAGACAAGCAGGGAGATACAGCCAATGCAGAGCAGAGCAGTCTTGCTGAGCTGAGGAGGCAGAGAGCGGGGTCTGGGGGTGGCTGGAATTTGCAGAACTGGGCACTGAAGAAGAGGGAACTGCGTGATGTAGGAGCCCCAAAATCTGTGTGGGGTCCTCACAGGTCCTGTCTATGTAGGACAAGACTCCACGAGGCCCCACAGAGGGCAGCATGACAGGCAGGAGAGCTGAGCAGATACACCCAGCCAGAATGGAAGGGACTAGCAGAGAATGCAGACAAGTCATGCTCAGGAGTCAGGACCACATCCCGGGGGCGAGGCTACGCCCAGGACGAAGAATACCAGCCCAGCCCGAGACGACAGAAAACACTTGCCCACAATCACCTTTCAGAACAAAACTCAATACCTATGAAAGGAAGACAGCAGAACATAGGCTCCATGCTCAGTGTCATCCACAATTTACAACACACAGCAAAAAAAGTACTAGGCTTGCAGAGAAGCAGGTGAAGTGTTCCAAAACCAAGAAAAAAGCAGTCGATACCGTGAGATGACCCAGATGGTGGAAATGACAGACAAGAATCTTAGAGCAGCTATTATAAATGGGTTTAGGGACTTCAAGGAAAAGATGGCACAGTGAGTGAGCAGGTGGAGGATCTCAGCAGAGATACAGAAACTGTATAAAATAGAAATTCTAGAACTTACACAAAATCTTTGAGAAAACAGAGGAGAAAGGAACACTTCCAAAATCATTTCTCAAAGTCAGCATAATCCCAATACTCAAACCAAACATTACAAGAAAAGAAAATTACAGACCCGTTTCCCTCATGAACATGGATGGTCACGTCCTTAATGAAAGAGTAGCAAATCTAACGTAGCAATATCTAAAAAGATTAGTGCATCATGATCAAGTCAGGCCTAGACCAGGAAAGCAAGATTTGTTAAACATCCAAAAGGCAGTGAATGTAATTCAACACATGACAAAATAAAGAGAAAAACCAGATGATTATTTCAGTCACGCAGAAAAAAATGTAAAACTGTCTTTATTCAGACAACATCACTGTGTATGTAGAAAACCCTAAGGAATTTGCAAAAACAACTACAAGAATGAATATATGAATTTAACTATGTTGCAAGATACAAGGTCATTAAAAATATTTTATACACAAGAGCAAAATGAAAATCTAAAATCCCACTTAATTTTATCAAAAATATAAAATGCTTAGGAATAAGTTTAATAAAAGATGTGCAAGACTTCCTCACTGAATGCTATAAAGCAGGGCTACAGAATAAACAGCTATACCATGTCCATGGACTGGGAGACTCAGTACTGCTAAGACGTCAATGCTCCCTGATTAGTTTGTAGATCCAATGCAATCGCAATCAAAATTCCAACAGGGTTTTAGTAGAAACTGACAAGTCCAATCGAAAATTCGTGTGGAAATGCAACGGCTCTTAAATAGCCAAAACAATCTCGAAAAAGAAGAACAAGGTCAGAGTCTCAAACTATCTGATTTCAAGACTTACCATAGAGCAGCAGTAATCAAGATATTGTGGTTTTGGCCCAAGAGTAGACAATTAGGAACAGAATAGACTTTTTATATAAAGCCCAATTTATAATCAATTGATTTTCAACAAATGGACCAAAGTAATTCAATGCAGGAAAAGAAAGCCCAGAACAACTAAAAAAATGTATGGAAAAAAATTAACATCAACCCCTACCTCACACCACATGCAAACACTAATTCAAAATGGATCATGGACCTAAACACAAAAGTTAAAACTATAAAGCTTCAAGAAGAAAATATAGGAGAATATTTTTGCAACCATGGGTGAGACAAAGATTTCTTAGGACACAGAAAGGAATAACCATAAAAATTTGATAAATTAAACTTAATCAAAATTTAAAACTTTTGCTTATCAAAGGCACCAGTAAGTAAATGAAAAGGAAAGCCAAAGACCTGGAGAAAATATTTACAATATGTGTATCAGATATAATTCTAGAAAATATAAAGTACTTCTAAAAGTCAGGAATAAAAAGATGAACAACCCTATCAAAATAAGGGCAAAATACTAGGACAGACACTTTGCGAAGGAAGAGATGAAACTGGCCAATATTTCAAGGCTCAACATCATTAATCATCAGAGAAATGCAAATGAAGGGGCATAATAAAATACCACTTCACATCAACCAGCACAGCTCAAATTAAAAAGAAGAACCACAGAAAATACTGGTGAGAAAGTGGAGCAACCAGAACATCCATATGTTGCCGGTGGCAATGTAAAATGATACAACAATGTAAACTGATACAGCCACTTTGGAAAATGGTTTGGCAGTTTCTCACAATGTTAAACATACACTTAGCCTTTGACCCAGCAATTTTACTCCTACATGTTTACCCAAGAGAAATGAAAACACATGAATACAAAAGATTTGTGCAAGAATGTTCATAGCATCCTTATTCATAACAGACAAAATCTGGAGGCAGCCCAAATGCACATCAGCAGGAGAACAGAGAAACAAATTGTGTATTTGTACAAGGGAATACAATAAAAGCAATGAAAAGGAATGAACTGCTGATAACCATGATTCAACAACATGGATGGATATCACAGAGATTATTAAGAAATGAAAATGAAAAGACAAGCCATAGACTGAAGAAATATGCATAATACACATATGTGACAAAGGGTTCACATACAAAATATATCAAGAATACCTACAAATCAACAACAAAAAAGACAACCCATTTAAAAATGGGCAAAAGAAATCAGATATGTCCCATTTTTGCATAAAGTCGACACCCCTTTTCAACACGAACAAGTTAGGGTGATCACTGCCTAGACATCCCTGAAATTCAGGAAAGTGATTAAACTAGAGGAAGGGGTAGCAACAGAGAAGATGGAATTTAACAAAAGATTATGAATACTGAATCTCTATATAATTTTCTTTTTCTTAGTTGCTGGGGTACTAGAATAGCTAGAAGAAAAGAACTGAAATGGTGGCACTGTAACCCATCGCATCCTTTGAAATTTCTCCTATAGCTACTTGTTAAATTGTAATTTGAAAGTTATCATCTTTTTGTACATATATTATATTTCACAATAAAGAAACAACTGAAACTGTGGAACTGTAACTCATATCATTCTTTGAAATTTGTTCTCTACCTGTTAAATTGCACTTGGAAAGTTATCACTTCTATGTATTTATGTTATATTGTACAATAAAAATATGATTTTAAAAATGGGCAAAAGATTTGAACAGAAACTTCATAAAAAAGATTATATGAATGGCTACTAAGCACCTAAAAAATTATTCAACATCATTAATCGTCAGGAACATGCAAATTAAAAGCACGAGATAGCACTTCACAACAACTAAAATGGCTAAAATTAAGAAGATAACACCACTAAACGTTGGTGAGAAGGTGGAGAAACTGGAACTCTTATACACTGCTAGTGGGAACAGAAAATCTTATGACCACTTTGGAAAAGGGGTTGGCAGTTTCTGATAAAGTTAAATATAATCTATGCTATGACCCAGTAACTTCACTCTTACGTATTATCCAAGAGAAATGTGTCCCCACGCTCCACACAAGCACTTGGTGGGAATATTTAGAGTGTCTTTATTAAGAACAGTGCCAAACTGGAAACAACCCCCAAGTTCATCCACAGGGGAACAGATAAACCAACTGTAGTCCATCAACATTTAAACATTATTTATGTATCTACATTGTACATTCACACAATGGAATGTTATTTAGCAACAAAAAAGAATAAACTCAGAGACAGAAAGTAGATTAGAGGCTACTAGTGGATGATGGTGGAAGGGAAGGGGGAGCTGTTGCTTGAGTGTTTGTAAATGTTGGGAATCTTTAAATAAAAAAGAATAAACTACTGATGCATTCAGCAACATGGATGAATTTCAGTAAGTTGAGTACTAAAAAGCCAGACACAGAGGAGTACATACTGCATGATTCTATTTATATAAAGTTCAATAGAAGACAAAATTAATCTGGTGATAGAAATCAGAATTGTAGTTGTCCGTGGGGGTAGGGATTGATGGAAATATTCTATTACCTTGATTTGAGTGTTGGTTATATATGTGTATAAATTTTCCAAAGCTCACTGAACTGTAACCTTAATATCTCTGCATTTCACTGTATGTAAATGGCTCCTAAAAATAATTCATTGACCTCTACCTTATATCATTCAAAAAATAAATTCTACATGGATTAAGGATCTAAATCTAAAAGGTAAAGCAATACAGCTTTTAAAAGAGAGAAGCATAAGGGAGTATCTTCATGAACTTGGGGCAGGAAAGATTTCTTAACCGAGACCCAGAAAAGTTAACCATAAAGGGAAAAAATGGTAAATTTGGACTACGTTAAAATTAAGAACTTTAGTTCATCAGAAGACTCCATTAAGAAAGTGAAAAGGCAAGCTACAGACAGGGGTAGATTCTTATTTGGAATATGTAAAAAATTCCTTCTGATATATAAGAAGAAATTAGACAATAGGAAAAAATGGGCCAGGTCTCATTAAATGCCAGTGAGAAGACTGTATGGCCACTCTGGACACAGCCTGGGCATCTCCTCCAGGGCCCCGGCTTATGCCACTAGAAATGCATCCAGGACACACACAAGGCCCCATGGCAATGTCCCTCGCAGCAGCCCAGACCTGAAAACGATCCAGTGTGCACCCACCCTAGGGTGGACACATAGATCCTGGAATATTCACAAAACGGCCCACCCACCACAGTGAGAACCAAGGGTCTACACTCATGCAACAACACTGAGGACTCGCACAAGCAACATGGAGTGAGAGAAGCCAGGCACCAAGAGGGCAGCTGTGTGATTCCACAGACAGGGAGGCAGAGTCACCCAGAGGAGCTGAATGCAGGACGGGGGTGCCCTTTGGGGGAAGCTGATGCCTGGAAGGAGCACGGAGGGCCCGTCTGGGAGCCTGGGAATGTTCTAGCTCATGATCTGGCTGCCAGTTACACGGGGATAATTTGGGTATTCTTCTCTATGTTTTATACATATTTTAAAGGTTTACTTTTTAAAGTAAAGTAATTCATAATCTTATTAGCTTCCTATTCCTGCTATAACAGATTACCACAAACTGAGTGGCTTTAAAAACCCAGATTTATAACCTTTCTGGAGGTTGGGAATCCACATGGGTCCAAGTCGTCGGCAGAGCTGCACAGCTTCTGCAGGCTCTAGAGGGCCATCCGTTTCCTTGTCATTCCCCGGGCCACCTGCATTTCTTGGTCTGTGGCCCATTCCTTCATCTTCAAAGCCATCACTGCCTTAAGTAAGAGGCTCTTCCACAGCTCTTTCCTGGATAATCCCATCTCTACCTAAACTCTACAAAGACCCCTCTGTGTGAATGACTGCTCTAACTTTCTGATCCTTCCAAAGCACTAGCAAAAAGTTGTCCAGCCATCCCCTTGGCTTCCTCTCCAGATCCTGCTTTCCTGACAGTGAGTTTCCTAATTTTAGCATCTTTTGCAATCTGGATAGGCTGAGAAATTTCCCAAATCATCAAGTCTTGGTTCATTTTTGTTTAAGAGCTCCTCCCTCACTCTGGCTCTTTCCTCTTGCACTTTACCATAAGGAGTAAGCAGAAGCCAGGCTGCACCTTCAGCACTTGGCTTGGAAATCTCCTCAGCTAACTACCAGGGTGGCCGACTTGTCCTCTGGGAGTTCCAGAGCAGACAAAGACTTCAAAAGGCTCCCCAAAGCGGGGCAAGTTACAAGTTCTGTTACCAGTTCTGCCTCCCTCCTAACTAGGGGAGACAGCTCTGCCAAGTGTTCTGCAACTTTGTGACAAGGATCCTCTTTCTTCCAGTTCCCAACAGCATGTTCCTAATATCCTTCTGAGAGCCTTCAATGTCCATATTTTGACTAACAGTCTGTTTATGATGATCCAGGTTTTCTCTAGGACAGCACAGTTTTTCTCTACTAAGCTTTTCACTTCCTTATGAGCCCTAACCTGGGAAGTCTTTAACATCTATATTCCTTCAGACAGCCTGTTGAGGTAAATCCAGGTTTTTTCTATCAAGTGCCTCAAAGTTCTTCCAATTTCTGCCCACTGCCCAATTTCAAAGCCACTTCCACATTTTTTGGGTATTTGTTACGGCAGCACCCCACTTCTGGTACCAAATGCTGTATTATTGTCTTATAGTCCTGGAGGTCAGAGGTCCAAAATCAGTCTCACTGGGCTAAAATCAAAGTGAATTCTTTCTAGAGGCCCTAGGGGAGAATCCATTCCCTGCCTTGCTCAGCTTCTAGAGCTGCTTTCCGTGGCTCGTGGCCCCACACCACTCCAACGTCTGTTCCAGCGTCCCCTGGCCTGCTGTCCCTCTGCCTGTGCCATGACATGGCCTTCTCTCTGACCCTCTGCCCCACCCCCCCTTAGAAGGACGCTTGTGGTTACCTCAGGGCCTCCTGGATAGTCCAGGATGACCCCTACTGTCAAGACCCTCAACTCATCATATCTGCAAAGTCCTCTGCCACGGAAGGCACATTTTTACAGGTTCCAGGAGTTAAGACGTAGACATCTTTATTCTATCTGCCACAGTGACTATGAAAGAATCACTAGAAAAACAAGAAGAGCAGAAAAAATTTTCCATACACAATCCAAATACAATCACTCCTCAATAGTTTAGTGCATTTTCACTTAGCCTTTAAAAGCATAGTTAGATTCATACATCATATAAAATGTTTGCATTTCACTTTTGTTCACTGAACATTATTATCTCACAAGCATTTTCATGCTAATATTTATTCCTCACAAATGTCATTCTATGCGGCTGTGTACTATTCCACTGAGTTGAGGTAGCACAATGAACATAACCATTTCTGCTTCTTGCTGGATACCCTTGCTAATTTTATTTTTAAAACTGTTATAAACACCATCATGATGAACCTCTCTGTGGAGAAGTCTGTGAATATTTATGCACCTAAGGGCAAAAACATTTTTCCTGCACTTGACACCAACCACCAAATTGCTTTCCAAAAGGGTGGTATCAATTTACATTCCGATGGTCTTGAAGGGACTGGAATGTCTGCTTCGCTGCACCCTCACAGCATTCAGGAGAACGTTAAAACAGTAGTTGCTCATTTGATGGGCAGAAAAAAGAACCACTGAGTTCTTTATGCTATGCCCTTGGGCTTTATCACAAGGAGCTAAATGAAACGGTTATGTGAAAATCACTTCAGCTTTTGCTGTAAAGTTTTGTTAATGACCCAGTAATTCAATTCATAGGAACCTATATTAAGGAAAAAATCAGAGAAGTAGACAAAAATGTATGAACTAGCACCATTTATACTAGTCAAATTTGAAAATAACTTAAATATTAAAAATTAATAGATTATGTGTGATCTGGGGACTGTGACTCTACCTGTATCCTGTTGTCTTCATTTCTAATCATTCCTATCCTATTAATCAATTTATTCATTCCTGCATGCATTAATTCATTCATCTCATATATCGATTCAGCTCTGTGCTGGTAGTTGGGGATATAGTGAAAAACAAAACAACAACAAAAAGCTGTCCTCATGAAGTTTCCAATCTAGTCCAGCAGACGGACCTACCTCAGTGATGGTCTCTTCACCCCGGATTTCCCATCTTTAAAATAGGGGAACTCCTAGGGGATAGATACTCTGTGCCCTTCCAATTCCAACTTTTAAGCCTCTTGTCTATTACTCCCCTTGCTGGACTGAAACCTCCTTGAGGGAGTGTAGTGGGCACCATCTGTCTTGTCAGCCCAGCGTGTGTTTCCTCCTCTTCCTGATGACAGCCCCCTCGCTTCCCTTTGGCAAACTCTCCCAGTCTTCCTTTCATTCTGTGTGATTTCTGATTTTGCTAGGGCTATCCCTATTGTAAGGATTCAGGGCAGCACATGGCACAGGCCTGACCAGTGAGAGCTGAATCCTCCCAGCCAACGAGAACCAATCCTGGGACCTTTTCTGGGGTAACCAGGAAAAGGTGCTGACTTAACATTGGGATTGGTTGGTTAGTAGAAAGGCAACCTGGAGCTGCCAGTAGCTATCTTACCACCCTCAGGGCTGCTGCACACATTTGGGCAATTCGTGTGCCGCATAAACTCTGCCTGCACTCCTCTTGCTGAACCACACACCCTGGATGCAGGCTTGCGCCAGTCAGAAGGGTGCCTTTTTGAAATGTATCCATCCAGAGTTAGTGGCTTTTTGTCATTTGTCCACATCAGGGGCCTGTTTTTTTTTCCTTTACTTTGCTCATATGGCACCTAGTGATCCTGCCATAGTTGAGAAGAGGCTCCCGAGAATGAATGCAACAAGAAGGAAAGCAGAATGGAGGAATGCTGAGCCATATTCCTGACAGCAACTTTTGAGTGCTTGATGCAGCCATTCCTGATGCTGACTAGTCCTGAATTTTTAGGTACATGACTCAAGAAGTTTGCATTCCATTCCCCTTTTTGGCTTAAATGAGTTTGCACTGGGATTCTGTTACTTGCAAGCGTAACAGACTGGTGCACACTGAGAGGTAGTGTCTGCCTGCCCTGCTCAGCACATTTGCATTGCTTCCCTGTGGGTGCCGGTTTGCTGGACTCTAAAATAAAGAGGTTGGGTCAGCAGTGGTACTGGACTCCTACTACATGAAGTAGGGAAAACAGAGTTTACTAACTCCATTTTACAGCCAAGATTTGTCCAACGTGACATAAAACAAGCACACAGAAGTGCTAGGATCTAAACCGTGGGCTCTGTGGCTCCAAATCCTGTGCTCCATTTCCAGACGAGGAGGCTGAGATCTGTGTAGAGGGAGTGACAGGATGGGTGGTTGGTGGCAGCTCTTATAATTCTCACCTGGTGCGTTCCCCTATAGATTGTGCTGCCCCTTGGCTGAGAGTAGCTATGAAAGCATTTTGTAAAAAAAATCAATATATATTTCCCCCATAGGATTGGCAAAAGCTAAGCTGATGGATGTGTTAAGTGCTGATAAGGCCCTCTGCCCACCAGTGCATCCCTCCCTTGCATAGTCCTGCCATGCATGGAGGGCACACCCTGCTCCTTAGCTTTGCCCATGGTCCTGTGATTTGCTTTGGCCAATGGCCTGCGGGTGTGTTGGTTCAGAATATCAGCCTGAAGCAGCCTTGCACACTGCCACTGGTCCTCTCTGGCCTCTGCCACTGCCGTGACAAGCTTTGCCCATAGCTGATTCCTCTTCAACCTGGGCCCAGAATGAGACACACAGAGCAGATCTGAGCCAGCCAAACCCACAGCACACAGCTGCCCGAGACAAGCCCAGGCTAGATCGGCCCACACGTACACAATAACAAATCATGGTTGTTTCAAGTCACTGAGTTTTGGGTATTTGTTATACAGCAACAGCTGACAGTTACATGAAGTGTCTATTAAAACTGAAATGCCTATAACACATAACCTGATCATGCTACCTCTCCTTACTGACTGTAAGGAAACATACATGAACCCAATGAAACTTGTATAAAACTACTCAAATACTGCCTGTGAGAGCAAAGAAACCACGAGTCCAGCAATAGGGGAATGGATAAAGAAACTGAGCTTTCTGTATTCTGTAATACCACTGCAGCTCTTAAAAGGAATGGGACAGAACTATCTAAATAAATCTGGGTAGATTTCTAAGACATTGTTGAGTTAAAAAAGCAAGCTGCAGAACAATACGTACAATATGATCCCATTTATGTTAAAAACACATTCACATGCTTGCTCAAAACACTACTACTCATTTACTACACAATGCTATTCATACACATTACTAGACATGTATACACTTTTAGATAAAGAGCTGGAAGGATCCACCATAAACTGATGACAATGGTCACTTCCAGGAAGTGACTGAGACTGGAGAGAGGTTCTCAAGCAGGACTTTCACTTTAACTGTAACACTCTTTTTAAAAAAGCAAGGAAAAAAATTTTTTTAATTAAAAAATAAAAAAAGCAAGGGCAACTAACTACCCCTGCATTACTTGCACAATTGAAAATTAATTTTTAAGAAGGAAAGAAATATCTATGAACACATGAGCATTCTATGAAAATAAAAGGCTCTATTTTAATGACCTTTAGAGGCAGGCATGCCTGAATTCAAATCCTGCCTCTGCCACCAGCTACCTGTGTGACCCTGGACAAGTCACTATGTCACTCAGAACCTCTGTTGTCTCAAATGTAAAATGGGGATGTTCATTTATATTTAATAGATTGGCATAAAAAGTTAAAAATGTAAATAATGTCAAGTTCCAAGGATAGTGTCTGACAAAATAGTGTGCACTCAGTCGAGTGTTAATTCCCTTCCTTTCTATTTCCTGGCTCCTTCCAATCATAACGTAGCCCCTAACCCACAGATGGTGGGCACATCCTCAGTACGTGTGCCCCTGTGGTCAGCAGAGTGACGGCTGCCCACAGAAACCCACGTCCTAATCCCTAGGACTCGGGTGTAAGTGAGGGTAAATGGCAAAGAGGAATTAAGGATGCTGGTGGAATTAAGGTTGTTAATCAGCTGAATTTAAAGTAGGGAGATCGTTCTGGAATATCTGGGTGGATCCAACATTAGGGACAAAGGTCCCTATTAGTGGAAGAGGGAGGCAGAAGAGAGAGAGTCAGAGAAAGAGAAGTGATGACGGAAGGAGGGTTGGGGAGAGGCCGAGCTGCTGGCTTTGAAGGAGGAAGAAGGGGCCGTGAGCCAAGGAACGCGGGCAGCCTCCAGAAGCTGGAAAAAGCCAGGAAGCAGGTTCTCTCCTAGAGCCTCCGGAAAATGAAGCAGCCCTACTGCAACCTTGATTTTAGCCCAGTGAGACCCGTGGCAGACTGCTGAACTAGAGAATTGTTAGATAATAGATTTGCATTGTTTAAGCCACTAAATTTGTGTTAATTTGTTGCAGCAGCCACAGAGGACTCATAATGCCCCCTCATTCCCACAACGACATCTCTATTTTTCTGTGCAGAACCCCTCTTCCCCGTCATTAGTCCCTGTGAATCGGGTGGGACTGAGCTTCTCCCCTGGGGAACGGGCACCTGACCAAGACCTGTCCAAGCAGAACCCCGAATACCTCCGGTCACAGGGGCTGGGCTGGGGATGGGCCAAAGCACAGGATTTGGCTGGGGTGGCTGAGCTGGTTGGATGGAAGCCTAAAGAGTCTGCCTGAACATGAGGCCAATCAGAGTTCAGAGATTCAGAGAGGCACATTCTGGTGACAGTGTTTGAGCCTGGATCCAACCATGCCTGAAGCTCTGGGCTAGCTATTACTTTTCATTTACATGAACCAATAAATTCCCCTTCTTTTCCTTAAGCCAGTTTGAACTGGGATTCTATCACCTGTAAGTCAAATGACCCTTTGAGAATCCGATGAAAGCTGTGAATGCTTTCTAAGAGAAAAGCACGAGCAGATGAAACTTTTGACTCCCTGATGTCAGGACCCAGGTTATGAAGTTCTGCTCTGTTTCCAACTTTATCACCAGCAAGGTGTCAAGCAGAAGGAGAGAAGAGAGAATATCTGGAGAGAGGCCAGGATGCCCAGCCCCTCCCTCCATTCCTAGGAGGAGCTTTGATATGGGTCATAAGCTAATGACTGGATCAAGGAATTAAGGGAGGGCGCTCTCCGTGGGATGTGCAAAAAGGCTTTTTGGGATCATTTCACACTTAGCCTTTTTCAGAGAATACCTCAGCCCCTCTTTTGGGATCTACTGGTGCGGTCGCAGTTGATTTGTCTGGGGGGGGGGGGCGGCCGGTTGCTGAACCCTCGGCTCTCGGCGTTGCTCGGAGGGTACCGGCGGCGGGGGCTCTTTCCCGGAGGCGAGGGCGAGGCGGGGGACTGGGCCCGGTCCCCGGCGGAGGCGTGCAAGGTGTGGAGGGCGGCGAGAAGGGAAAGACAAGACACTCTTCCTCCAGTAGGGGTAGAACAAAAGGGGGGGTTTATTCAGGGGGGTAAAGCCAAGAGCGTTTATTAGGGGTGAGCACAGGTTATATAGGCTGGCATAGAGGGCGGGGGTTGTTACAAGCCAGTGCTGAGGGGATAAAGGCTAGGATTGGTTCTGAGAGGGTGCGGAGGTTAGGATTGGTTCTAAGAGGGCACGGAGGGTAGTTTGAAAAGGGGCGGGGAGTTGCTCTGGCAACGGTGTCTGGCAACAATGTATGCGCACTGGTGGTGATGGGAGTTGCACTGGCAACGGGGAGTGTCCGGGCAAGATAAGGGGGTGGGGAAAAGGCGGTTCCCTCCGGCAAGCCTCCCCTAACGGTGGTATTTTGGGTGAGGAAATGGGGCCTGCCTCCGGCCTCACTTTCTCAGGCCTGGGGGGCAGTGGAGGGCGCTGTCGCCCGTGCCCACCACCCTCCCCAGGGGCTGATCAGGTCCCCCAGCCCAGGCCCGCCAAGTCAAAGCACGTAATCAGTATCCCGCATACTGGGGTTAAGATGAAGGAAATGTCAGCATCTCTTGGATCTCCTTCCTGGATTAGTTCTTTCTCTCTCCCCTCTTTCCACCCTGTGACACTAAAAATCAGAGAGGTACAGTGAACTGCCCCAAGATACACAGCAAATAAGGGAAGCAGGTTTTGAACTCTGGCCTAATTAATTTCTACATATATGGAGTCCTTCAGTGGCTTCCCTTTCTTCTTAGAATAAAAAAGAAACATGCTGCTACAACCACCAGCCCCTATCAGATCTGGCCCCTTCCTCCACACTATCAGCTTGAGTTCCACTCCCTCTTTTCTTTCTGTCTCTCAAACACACCAACACGCTCCCTTTGCCCCTTGGAAAACCCAAGGAACCAGCTGGAGCAATCAGCAAAGCATGGGCTTTCCAAGTATTTTTTTGGAAAAAATCTGATATTGCAAGGAAGCCAACATGGGAAAAACCACAACGCGGATTCCCTTACACTCATTCTATTATTTCGTATTTTTCACAGTGAATGATATGGTCCTATAATTTTCCTTTCTCTGCTCTCCTTGTCGGGTTTTGGTATCCAAGTCAGGCTAGGATCATTTGGCGAGGGGTCCTTATCGAGTCTCTGGAAGAGTCTGTACGAGACAGGAATGATTTCCACCTTGAATGCTTAGCGAAACTTTCCAGCAACACTGTCCAGTTTCAGAATTTTCTTTGTGGTAAGTTCTTTTAAATTTACTGATTCAATTTATTTACCTAATTGAATATTATGTTTATTCTTAAGTCATATTTGATAAGTTAGTTTTCCAGGAATTTGTTCATTTAAAGAAATAAAGCATGCTTTAAAAATGTTTGTCTGATAATTCCAAAATTGCAAGCATTGGTGGGTCTGTTTCTAGCACCTGCTGCTTCTGCTGACCCTTGCTCACGGTGTTTTGACTGCTTGGTGGTACGTGACTACGTGCTACTCACCTTCCTTGAAAATATGTTTATAGGAATAATTTGAGGATGTTAATGAATTTCTTGTCACCAGAGAATTTTTGGGTGCTACTGTCAAGAGTTCTGGAACACTGTTGGCTTGGGACTTTAAATTCACAAGCTCTAGACCATCCAAGTAATAGGCTGCAAAGGCACAAATGAGGGACAATTCACGTCCAGCTCTCCTTGCCCTGAAGGTCTAGCCCTTGCTTTCCCAGCTTAATGTGGACGCCCCACTTGGGGCGGGCCCTGAGCTTTGATTTTTATTCTCCTCATCTAAGAAACCATCAGAACAGAAGCTCAAATTTACCAGGATTGTAAAATTTTGTCAGGGCTTCGGTGCTCTGCTTACTTCTCTAGGTTCTCAATTTCCTTTCAGTGATGGCCCCATAAATCCTTATGATCTTGTGAGACCTTCAATGCTATTAAGACTTTAAAAAAATCCATCCAGCATTTTCAGTTTTTTTTTTTTTTCCAATGGGAGAGTTGTTCTGAATAACCTAATCTGCCATCAACAACCTTAATTACTCTGTCTTTTTGGCTTTGCTTATTTTTTTTTTCTCCTTAGCCCTTCATGCTACTTGAAGCTATATTATATATTTATTTGTCCACCAAGTAGATTGTAAGCTCCATGGGTGCAGGCTCTTTTTTTTTTTTGTTCACTATCTTCCCAGCACCCAGGATAGCATCTGGCAATACTGAGTATTCAGTATTTGATGAATGAATGAATGAAAAGAGAGTGATTCTGCACATCTCTTTGTGCTGTGGCCACAGTGAGTGAAAGCGAGAGGACCGGAGGATTCAGAAACACAGTCACCAATCTGGCACCTGCGTGGAGACCTTTCGAGACACGATCCCAGCTCAGGACCACAACTTACCAGGGTGGAGTAAAGAAGAAACCTCACGCCCTCCTGGTTCTCGGTATTTCCCTGGATTCGCTGTTGAGCAGGGGTCCCATGGGCCTGTGTGTCCTTTCACTTCCTCTGGGATTCTGCCTTTGCCCACGTGACTCGGTTTCCTCCATTTCCTCTCTCTCTCTGCTCTGCTCTCTTGGTTCACCTCTAACTCGGTCTCTCTCTCTGTGTCCATCGCTTTCTCTGTTCTGTCTCCGTCATACCCTCCATTTGTCTCTTTCCTCCACCATCGGGTACAGTTCCAACTGTCCCTGCCCCTGCCTGTATCCCTACTCTCTAGCCTTAACTCCAGGTCACCAAACCCTCTACCTCGGCCCCCCTTTCTTGTCTCTAGACCCTGTTTCTATGTGCTGCTTCTGTCATCCCCATCCCTTCCATCTCTTGGCATCTCCCTCATCTGCCTCCCTGTTGCTGGGGGTGCTCTCACCCCCTCCCCAGTGCCGTCACCTCTGTCGCCTTCCACTCCGAGTTTGTGCATTCTGTGGCTGTCCTCTCTCAATCAGCCTCCCCTATTTTGTTCCTGTCTCCTCCAACTGTCCCCCACTTGACTTGTCTTCTCTATTTCTGTCCTGGTGTCTCTGAACCTTCTATCTCTGTCCCTGTCACCTCTATTTCTGTCCCTTCTATCTCTCTGCCCCCTCTCTAGATTAGTTCGCTCCTTATCTAATATTACCTCCTGTATCTCTAGCACTGTCACCTTTATCTCTGCCCCCTCGGTCTGAATTTGTTCCTTTTGCTTCTATCACTGTTACTCCAACTTTGTCTGTGGAACCTTCTTTTTTTTTTTTTTTTTTTTCTTTTTTACATTTCCCTCTGTCACCCATTATCCCTGTCCTCTCTGTCTCTGTCACTGTCCCCTCTCATTATCATTCTTCTCTGGCACCTTGACCTCTCTTAATATCTGTCCTTGTCCTTACCTCGCTCCCCTCTCTCACTGCCCTCTTGAGCTCTGCCCCTTCTTCCTTGGTCGCCGACCCAGACCCTGGGTGTCGTCTCACTCTCCAGTCCTCTCAGACTCTGTCCCTGTCCCCCTGGTCATTGTGTCATCCCCTCAGTCTCTGTCACTGGCCTCTAGGTCTCCTCTTTCCTCTGCAATGTTCACCTCCATGCACTTCCCTTTCTCTCGTCTGCCGCTTTCTCCCTCGCCCCTGCCTTCATCCTCTCCGTCACTGTGGCTGGTCCCCCTGCTGTGTTCCGGCTGTCCTCTCCCCCGCCTCAGGGCCCTCCGCCTTCGGGCCCGCCCCCTGGGCCATTGGCTGTCTTTCTGCCCCCTCTATTTCCCTCACGAGCTTCCATCCTTCCTGACCAGGCCCCGTCGCTCTCGCCTCCGGCCCTTCCTCTGGCCTCATCATCATCTTCCTCCGCCGCCTCCCCCGTCTCCTGGGCTTTGCCCCTCAACAGGATTTTGACGGGTCGCATCCCCTCCCAGGCATTTTTAAGGAGAGACGGGGCCGCCTCGAAGCCCACCTGCCGTCAGTCACCCAGGTCTTCCCCACTCCCGCCTCATGCCTCGCCTCGCGCCCTTTCCCGCCCTTTAGCTCCCTCTCTCAAGCTAAAAATGAAAACCGAGCGCGTGCGCACCAACCACCAAGTGAGGGAAGGGCGCGCGCGAACTCACGCGAACTCACGCGCGAGCTCACTCATTCTGGCCTTCGACTCGGCAACTAGTGACGTCACGGAAGTTCTGCTCCGCCTTATTGGCTGTCTCCTACCAGCGCGCGCTTGCGCAGGAAGGCGGCCAAGCGTCGCCACGCGCCAGGTGGCGCTCATCCCTTGCGCTCCCCGACCCTGGAAACCCTAGAGAGACGCGTGTCGTCATGGCAACACTGCCCTTAGCTGATTGGATACCTGCGCTGGTTGATTGGCTCCGCTGATCTGATTGGATGCCAGTCAAGTGGATGCCTGTGTCTGATTGGATGTCAGGGATATTTGTTCTTCCCTTCCTCTCAGTTCGTCTCTACCTGTCGGGTTTCTGCCGTGAGCGCTGGCACTGTGGAGATGGAAAGGGATTTGAGTCGCTAGGCGGCTTGACGCGGGGACGCTGCAGGAGACGGCGGTCTAGACTGGGATTCTCTGAGATACAAGCTTCCCTGTCGCCCCGCCAGAGGGCGTCACAGAGTGCGGGACGGTTGGAGGACTTGGTGACTGGTGATGTCACTGGCGAGCCACTTGTGATTGGCTACATCAGTCCCTGCGCTAAAGCGATATGAAATAATTAAAATAAGCAAATTCGTAGAGTCAGAAACTAGAATACCGGTTACCAAGGGGGTAGGGAATGAGAGTGAATGCTTAAATTGTCCCGATTTCCTCCTTGGGGTGATGGGAAAGTTTTGGTAATGGATGGTAGTGATGGTAAAACAAGGTTGCAGATGTAATTACACCACTAATAATGTAATTGAATGTAGTTAAGAGGGACAATTTTAGTGTGTGTGTGTGTGTGTGTGTATCTGTTACTAGAATAAAAATTAAAAAAAAAAACAACCATAGGGCTGTACAACACAGAGAACCCTAAGGTAAACCGTGGACTATAATTAATAGTACTACTATAATATTTCTTCATCAGTTGTAACAAAATGCGCCCCGTTAATGAAAGGTGTTAATATAGGGTGGTATATGAGAACTCTGTATTTATTATCCACATGATTTTTCTGTAAACTGACTTCTCTAATAAAAAAATTAGTAAAATAACCACTTTGTGCTCACTTAAATGTGCAAAGGGCATTCGCTTTTTATTATTTCTGATGTGCGAACAAGTAACAGTGGACACCTCCTGTGGCTATGGTCCCGTGTAATGCTTACCTGATCTCTGTTCCCCCTGATTTTCCCATCACCCCTCCCCTTGCATAATCCACAATCCTTGGGTGGTCCTGCCCCCTGGTAGGGATGCAAGGGTGGGAACAAGACTCGGGCCTGGCCGGTCAGAAAACGGACTTGCCACCCCCGAGGGGCCGATGAAAGCTAACCTTGGGACTTGGTAGCAGCATTGAGGAAAGAGGCTCTGCCTTTCTGCCTCTGTGAAGATGATGGGATGCAGGTCTGTCACTGCTGAGGTCTCTCTTGGTCTGTGAGGGAAGACGGATGTCTGAGAGGGAAGCCAGGATACAGAAAATTAAATCCCAGGCATGAAAAGAGATATATTCCTGATGATTCATTTTAGTGCCTGGATCCAAACATTCCTGAAGCTAACATTATGGCTCAGTTGTATAAGCTGCATAAATTCAAAAAACAAAAACAATATTCATGACATAGCAAGATTTTTTAGAAAGTTATAGTAATGAAGTCAGTGTGGTATTGATGGAGGCACAAAGAAAGACAAATAAACCAGTGGTACAGGATTGAAAAACCAGAAAAAGACCCACACTTGTTTTATGTCAAAAGTGACACTGCAGTGCAGCAAGAAAAAAAAGTTTAAAAAAAATAAGTATGTTAGTAGATATTGCCAAGAAAAATAAAAAAAAAAAGACTTTTGACCCCTATCTTACACCACACACAAAAATTTATTCCGAACAAATTGTAGATCTAAGTCTTCAAGCTTAAACAATAAAACCTCTAGAAGAAAACAGTGGAAAATATCTTAAGCACCTTCAGGCTGCTGTTCCTCAAACAAGAAATAAACCAACAAAAGAAAGCCCTAATTATAAGGGAAAATATGAGAAATTGGAATATTAGAATAAGAACTTCTGTGCATCAAAAATTCCATTAAGAGAGTGAAAAGACAAGCCACAGAGTGGGAGAAAAATACGTATATATATATACATACACACTGTGGTAGTTTGGAGCTGTTATGTACCCCAGAAAAGGCCATGTTCTCTTGATCCATTCTTGTGGGTACAGACCTATTGTGGGTGGGACCTTTTAATTAGGTTGTTTCAATTGAGATGTGACCCACCCAATTCAAGGCTAGTCCTAATCTTTTACTGGAGTCCTTTATGAAAGAATGAAAGGCAGAAACACAGCAGACACCAGCCATGTGCCTTCCCATGTGACAGAGGAGCCCTGGATGCCAGAAGTCTTTCTTCAGAGAAGGTATCTTCTTGCTGATGCCTTCATTTGGACATTTTCATGGCCTTAGAATTGTAACTTGTAACTTAATAAATTTCCGTTGTTGAAAGCCAACCTGTTTCTGGTATATTGCATTTCAGCAGCTTTAGCAAACCAAAATGCACATGTATGCATACATATTAGATAGATCTTCTGACAAAGGAGTCATATGCAGAATATATAAAGAACTTCCATTTATCAATAAGAAAAGGCAAACAACCCAATGGAAAAATGACTAAATGATGTGAATTGGCACTTCCCCAAAGGGGATATCCAGATGACTAATAAACCTTGGGAAGGTGCTAAATTTCACTACTCACTGGGGAAATGTAAATTTAAACCACAGTACAAAACCACAACATCCCCACTGGAATTGCTAAACTTAAAAAGACTGACATCATCAAATGCTGGCAAGCAACGGAAACACTCATACACTGCTGGTGGGTGTGTAAATTGAGACGATCCCTTTGGAAAAGGGTTTGGCAGTGTCTACTAAAGCTGAATGAAAATACACACTATGACGCAGCAGTTACACTTCTAGGTATATATCCAATCAGAATGCCTACCTTCATTCACCAAATGGCAGGTACAAACACATCCCTAGAAGCACTCTATGTTATAGCCCTGAATCAGAAATCACCCCAATATTGCCCAAAGCAGAATGGATAAATCAGTTACGGAATATTCACATATCTGTTTGATGCAAAGACAATTAACAATTTACAACAATCAGCAGCCAAGTGGAGAGCTTTTATAGATATTACACTGAGTGAAAGAAGCTAGACCCACAGCCTTCACTCCATAAGGCTGCGTTTATATAAGTTCAGATAGCAGGCAAAATGAAGCTGTGGTGTCAGAAATCAAGGTAGTGGTTAACTTTGGGGTGGAGGGATGACCCCAAGGGAGTGTGAGGGGCTCTGGGGGAGCTTATAATATTCTATGTCATGACCCAGGGGCTGGTTGCACAGGTGTGCTCCATTTGTGAGCTTTCATTAAACCATACAGTGGAGACCTGCACATTTTTCTGCATGTATATTACACTTCAATTCAGAAAATTTTAAAGAAAAGCTAGTTTTCGGTTGCTTGCAAGTTGAAGAGCCTTGAGTAATACAAGTGGCCACTTGTGTTTTTGTTTTGCCCTTTTTCAGTTGGGAATTGTGGTAACTTTCTTGTGTTCCCTCCCCCTTCCTACAATGAGGCAGGTTGAGAGTGGTTACAGTTTTCATTTAGCATTAAGTTCCTGGACCAGGAGAAACTCCATGTGGCCTCGATAAACGAAATACCCACTGCCCAGAGATGCCGGGCTTGGAGTCGATCCAGGATTGGGCTGAAGCTTTGGGTTCTCCCTTTGGGAAAGGGGTGAGTGTTTCCACAGTTGCACCTAGGATGGTTGTATTATGCTAGGTAGATGGTTTTATTTATTCAAAAAATTATTTTCATTTTGAAATAATTTCAAACTTCAGGAGAGTTGCAAAAATAATACAAAACCCATACAGAAAATGTCAATATACCCTCCACCCCAGATACTCAGATCCACCAACTTTTAACATTTGCCACATTTGCTGTATCATTCTTTCACTTTTCCCCTCTTTCTTCCAACTACCTATCTATCTATCTATAAGCTATTTAATTTTCTACATATTTGAGAGTAGGTTATATGCATCATGCTCTTTGAATACTTAATAAGCTCATGGACATTTGTAAGAACAAGGATATTCAACTATGGAACCACTTTAAATACAGTTATCAAGTTCAAGAAATTTAGCCTCAATGTAAAGTTCACAGTCTATATTCCAGTTTTTTTGTAGTCCTGATAATGTCCTTTTGAGCCTTTTCACCTCTGTTACTAGATCCAGTCCAGGATGATGTATTTTATGTAATTGTCATTGTTACTTTGGTTTCTTTTTCTTATTAAATGTGGGAATATATTGTGCCAGTTCGAATGTATTATGTCACCCAAAGCACCATTATCTTTGATGTAATCTTGTGTAGGCAGATGTATCTGTGTTGATTAGATTGTAACTCTTTGAGTGTTTTCATGGAGATGCACCCCACCCAGCTGTGGGTGATGACTCTGATTGGATAGTTTCCATGGAGGTGTGGCCCCACCCATTCAGCATGGGCCTTGATTAGTTTACTAGAGCACTACCTAAGCTCAGATAGAAGGAGCGAGCTTGCTACAGCCAAGAGGGACACTTTGAAGAATGCACAGGAGCTGAGAAGAGAGGAGCTACGGATGAGAGACACTTTGAAGACAGCCGTTGAAAGCAGACTTTTGCTATGGAGAAGCTAAGGGAGGAAAAACACCCTAAGAGCAACTAAGAGTGACATTTTTGAGGAACTGCAGCCTAGCGAGGAACGTCCTGGGAGAAAGCCATTTTGAAACCAGAACTCTGGAGCAGACACCAGCCACATGCCTTCCCAGCTAACAGAGGTTTTCCGGACACCACTGGCCATCCTCCAGTGAAAGTACCTGATTGTTGATGACTTACCTTGGACGCTTTATGGCCTTAAGACTGTAACTTTGTAACCAAATAAACCCCCTTTATAAAAGCCAATCTATTTCTAGTGTTTTGCATTCCGGCAGCATTAGCAAACTAGAACACATATATACAAAGTAAACTTTCCCAACTCAACCACTCCCAAGCACACAATTCAGGGAGAGCAACTACATTCACTATGTTGCAGTATCCTCACCACCATTTGTTACCAAAACTTTCCCATCTCCCCAAAAAGAAAACTTGCACCCATTAGAGCCCATTATGTACTAACTCCCCACCCTCCATAACCTGTACTCTACTTTCTGCCTCTATGAATTTGCATATTCTAGCTATTTCATAAAAGTGGTATCACACAGTATCTATACCACAGTGTTTGCCTTATTTCACTCAACATGATGTCTTCCAGGTTCCTTCAACTTATCACAGTTACCAAAACTTCATTCCTTCTTACGGCTCACTAATATTCCATTGTATGGATAGACCATGTTTTGTTTATCCATCATCTGCTGGCGGACACTTGGGTTGTTTCCACCTTTTGGCACTTGTGAAAAATGTGCAAGTATCTGTTCGAGTCCCTGCTTTCGGTTCTTTGGAGCATATCCCCAAGAATTTCCAGGTCATATGGTAGTTCTACATTTAACTTTTTGAAGGAATTTTTTTTAATCCATTTTATTGAAGTGTAATTTAGGTACAATAAAATGCACCAATTTTACACATACAGTTCAATGAATTTTTGGCAAATGTATACAGTTCTATGACCACCTCCATAATCAAGATCTAGAAACAGTTCTATCACCCCAAAACGTTCCCTCTTGCTCATTTGCAATCAATCCCCCATCCCCACACCCCTGGCGACCGCTGATCTGTGTTCTGTCACTGTATATCAGCTTTGTCTTTTCTACACTTTCACATAAATAGAGTCACAATGCATGTACTCTTTTGTGTTTGGCTTCTTTCAGTGTTTTTGAGATTTATCCATGATGCTGTGTGCATTAGTAGCTGCTCCTTTTTAAGGCTGAGAAGTATTCCATCATCTGGACATGCCACAATTTGCTTATCCATTCTGTTGATGGACATTTAGGCTGTCTCCACGTTTCCAGTTTGGGCTGTTACGAATAAAACAGCTTTGGATATTTGCGTGGGCATATGTTTTTATTTCTTGTGGGTAAATACTTGCTGAGTCAATGGTAAGAGTCTGACTAAGTTTAGAAGAAACTGTCAAACTATTTTTCAAGGCATTTGTAGTGGGTTGGAAATATCCATTTCCCAACCCCTAGAACCTGTGAACGTGACCTTATTTGGAAAAAGTCTTTGCAGATGGAAGTAAGTTAAGTATATTGAGATGAGCTCATCTGGGATTTGGCGTGGACCCTAAATCCAGTGACAGGTGTCCTTATAAGAGAAAGGCAGAGGGAGATTTAGGAAATAGGGACACACAGGGGAGAAGGCCATGTGAAGATAGATACAGTGATCACAGCAATGCATCTACAAGCCAAGGAAGGCCAAGGATCACCGGCAGGCATCAGAAACCAGGAGGGCAGCATGGAGCGGACCCTCCCTCAGAGCCTCAGAAGGAACCAATGGTGCCAACACCTTGATTTCCAGTTTCTGGGCTCCAGAACTGGGAGAGAATAAACGTCAGCTATTTTAAGCCACCTGATTCAAGTCATTTGTTATGACAACTCTGGAAACCAAGAGTGGTTGTACCATTTTTCATGGTAGGAGAACTTTGTGAAATGGTGTGTGTGGGGAAATGGGTGTGAATTAAGCAGCCCAGGGTGGAGCATAGTAAAATCTGTTATCTGCAGGGACTGTCCCTTGCCCACTGTCTTGTGATTCTGTGGGGCTTTTGTCAGTCAAGGGACCCCTGTGTTCTCCAGTAAAGAATGCTATGGCTTCGAGGAGATGCCACACTTCATGGTCCCAGCAGGAAGGGATGGGGGTCCTGGGGGTTCTTGGCCAACCCCAGGCTGAGCTCAGTCCTGTGGGACATGTGGGAGAGGAGGAGTCACAGATGGCAGAGGGCTTGCCACACCATGAGCCTTCCTCTTCTGGGTGCAACAGTTGGCTTGGGGTGGCCATGTGAGCCTGGAGCGGGACCAGCCAGGCTCCTTTTCCTGAATGACATGGAGACCCTGGGAGAGGCTCCTCAATTTGTTTCCTTCGAAATTATCCACTGTGAGGGCAATCATGGCAGGTCCTTGTAACTTCCTGCTCAATGATCAGTCCCCTCCCCATGTTTCTTGGCTGGCAGAGCCTGCGCCCCATAATAAAGACTGGGATGGACCAATGCTTGCTTTCCTTGCAGCTAGGGTGGTCAGAGGACCCATAAGGAGAAGTCTTCTGGAGGTGGGGGGAAGGGCATACACATGAGGGAGGCTCCTGCAACCCCCTTTCTGGCTTTGGATGTCACTGTGGGAGAACATGATGTGGAGCTGCAGACAGTTTGTGCTCACGAGGGGAAGGCAAAGTGAATCTTAGAGATGCCAACCCAGTGGTGATGTTACTGAGCAACTGAACTCACCCTGGGCCTGTCTGTCTTTGAAAGACTTGATAATACGGAAAAAAGAAATCTCTTATCATTTAACTTTTCAGTCGAGGATTCTGTTACTTGCTGCTGAAGACATCGTAACAGGTTCAGCATCAAAAGCCTGGAGCTCCAAATGGTCATTTTACTATCATTGCAAAAACCTGACTGTGAATGAGGCCAATAAAGAGGAAAGCAGAGTGAAAGGGTAACTTGAACACCTGGATCCAGCCATGCCTGAAGTCCTATGTATAACCCAGACTCGCCACGTTCAGGGGTCTTTTGATTCTGTTTATGGCTTATGGTAGTTTGGGCTATAGTTTGTCTCCTGTAATCAAAATGGTCCTTGATAATGTGATTTTTTTTTAAATGAAGTCCCAGAGAGATCAATTAAGTTGTCCAGGGTCACCCAGCCAGTTAATGAAATGCATATTTGACTGAATGTGGAGCCCGCATGTTCCGACCCACCTTTCTGGTCCCAGAGAGGACACCAGCCCCAGGTGGGATGAGACCCACAGTGTGTGTTTATTCTGGCATCGAGAGTAGCAGCAATACGGGGTGGGGGTGGTGGTGATCAGCCAGACGCGGGGTGTGGTGACAGAAGGGCAGACACAGGTTGTGTGTGTCCGGGGGGACACGGAGGATTGGTCCACTGACATTCATGATGAGACCAAGGGTCAGGACACCAAATCTTGGACAAACAGCAAAGGGACAGCGAGACAGACGGACAGACAGTTTGGAGGCAGAGGATCCCCCAGACATGCACGGCCCCTCACCTCAAGGGGGAGCCCAGGAAGGGAAGACAGACACAGTGGGGACTGAATGTCCCCCACCCTGAAACAGGGAGCTGGGCCTGCCTCCCACCCTCGCGCTTTCGGGGCAGGAAGGACAGCAGGCCCAGGGCGGCCCTGCACCACGCAGCTCGGACGTTATGGCTTCGAGGAGATGAATTCACGGTCCGGGCAGAAAAGGATGGGGTCCTCAGGGGGCCTGGGCTGATCCTGGGTCTAGGCCAGACCTGTAGAAAGGGGCAAGGGGAGGCAGAATCAGCGATGGCAGGGGCCAAGCCAGGGACCCGCAGCAGCTCCATCACCATCCCGGGGACCCAGGAGTCCCAGGCCCGAGCCCTCTGCCCTCAGACCAGGAGCCCGGCCCCCAGACCCCTCCTCCCTCGGACCCAGGAGTCCAGGCCCCGGCCTCTCTCCCTGGTCTGTGCTCCTCACCCCTCACTCTGAGTTCTCTTTCTCTGATAGTCCTTTGCTGCCTTTCGTGAAGCTGGTCAAAGTCTTTTCCTGAAGACAGAAATCCAGAAGGTTGCAGTTGGGGGACAGAGGCAACCAATCAGCAAGGGTAAGACCTCAGTCCTGTTTCACTACTCATAAGGTTCTTTTTTCACTCAGCTCTGAAGTGATGGGGCAAGGGGTGTTTTCACCCTGTTCTACTGAAGCGGAAACTGAGAGTCGAAGAAGAGAAGTCACCAGAAATATGGGGAGAGGTGAGGCTGGTGGGGAGCCAAGGCGGGGAGGGGCTGGGAGTGGGGCGGTGGGTCAGCTCTGGGTACAAAGACCTCCTGGGGCAGGGGGGCCCTACAGAGCATTAATGGCCTAAACTCAAGGTCAGGGCTGTGTCCAACTTCTCCCTGTGTCTCCAGGAAGCTTCCAGAAAAGTTTGTGGAATGAATGAGTGAATTAGGAGAAGAGTAAGTGACAGAAGTAGGGGGGCTGGGACTAGGGAGGCAGCAACTGGGTACAAAATTGCACAGAGCCCCAAAACTCAGGAATGAAGATAAATAAAATTTTGATATAATCATTTTTTTTAATTTTTTAAAAAGAAATCCATGATGAAAAAAGTATCAACATTTCAAATAAAAGCTAATCCTGTGCCATATCACAGCCTAAGACAAAAGAAAAATGTGTGTCCCTATATACTTGTTTTTACATATTGTTTTTAATGGTTAATTTGGGGGGGGCATTTAAAAAGGTTGAGAAAATATTGAAAAAAAAAATGGCAAGAAAGGATGGATATTCCCAACATTATTTTAAATTTAGATCTTTTATTTATACCCCAAAGGTCATTTTAGTTTCCTGGTTTTAATGGAAACAAATTCATCCACCCTGTTTTCAAAATCTATTTTTTTGCTTTGCTGTTTTTCAAATGAGAGGCCAGGCGTGTTGGGCAATTTACCTTGGTGAAGTGGTGATCTTAAATGATTTTTAATTAAAAAATTATCACACTTCTCACTGTGACCCACAAGGCCCCACGGGGTCTACTGCCTGCACCCCCCCATCCCTCTTTGCCCTCCCCTCCACCCCTGCAGCCTCCAGCTCTCGGCTCTGGCTCCCTGCCCCTGGCTTCACCTGCAACCTCCCCCACACCCTCATCTGAGCTGGCTGCCTCCCCACCTCCAGCCCTCTGCTCAGTGCTCACCTCCTTGGAGAGCCCCTCTGATCCCCTAATCTAATGGGCACCCCCTCCATGCACAGCCACCCACCCACCCAGGTCCCCTGGACCTCTGGAACTTTCACCCTTCTGGACAACAGTCCACAAAATAAAAACAAAAAAACCACCCTGCCACCCTGAACTTGACGTTGGCTGCTCTATGATGAAATTTTCTGTTCTAGTCTACTTAATTAAGTCTTTATCATTTTTTAAAAATTGCCGCACCCTGCTCAGGCAACCACAATCCACTAATTTTCACAGCCGGCTCTTTACAAAACCCTGCTGCAGCCGGTAGCTCCGATTCTCTTCCTTATTTCTACCGAGCCTCGTGGGTCCTAGCAGTGGCTGGTCACGTGCTGAAGAGACGCACGGACCCTCCCCTGGATGCACAGCCCGGGTGAGAAAAGCGCGGCACAGAAAGGCTCAGCGACTTGCTCCAAGTCACACAGCGGAAGTGGCCGGCGCGGGGATTCCCGCCACCCGGCCGGGGCGCACCCACCTCCACGAGCTGGTGCCAGTGCTCCACGGGCTTGCGGGGGTTGGCCAGCATCTCGGCCCAGTGCTCGCGGCCGTGCGCGTCGGCGGCGTCGGGGCCCACGCGGCACACGCCGATCACCTCGTTGTGCCCGATGCTGGGGGGTGCGGGCGGTGAGCGCCAGGGAGGGGCGGGAGCGGGGCCCGGCGCCCCTCCCGCCCCCCGGCCGCGCCCCCTCACCAGTCGTAGTCCACCACCGCGATGCTGAGCCCCACGTTCTCCACGCTCTCGGGGGCCACGTCGAAGACCAGCGCCTCGTTGTACGTGGGGTTCAGCGTGTTCTTCTTGATGGAGGTTTTCCGCTTCTTCAGGCGCCGCCCCTCGCTGATCAGAGAGGCCTTCACGTAGGGGTCTGGGGGCGGGGACGGAGAGTGTGGAACGGGGACTCCCCAGAGGCCCCAGCCCTAGGATCCGGGCCGCCAGCCCCCTCCTCCCTCGGACCCCGGGGTCCAGGCCCCCAGCCGCCTCCTCCGTCAGACCCGGGAGTCTGAGCCCCCTCCTCCCTCAGACCCAGGGGTGCAGGCCCCCAGACGCCTCCTCCGTCAGACCCGGGAGTCTGAGCCCCCTCCTCCCTCAGACCCAGGGGTGCAGGCCCCCAGCCGCCTCCTCCGTCAGACCCGGGAGTCTGAGCCCCCTCCTCCCTCAGACCCAGGGGTCCGGACCCCCAGCCCCCTCCTCCCTCAGATCCAGGGGTCCAGGCTCCCAGCCCCCTCCTCCCTCAGACCCAGGGGTCCAGGCCCCCAGCCGCCTCCTCCGTCAGACCCAGGAGTCTGAGCCCCCTCCTCCCTCAGACCCAGGGGTGCAGGCCCCCAGACGCCTCCTCCGTCAGACCCGGGAGTCTGAGCCCCCTCCTCCCTCAGACCCAGGGGTGCAGGCCCCCAGACGCCTCCTCCGTCAGACCCGGGAGTCTGAGCCCCCTCCTCCCTCAGACCCAGGGGTCCGGACCCCCAGCCCCCTCCTCCCTCAGATCCAGGGGTCCAGGCTCCCAGCCCCCTCCTCCCTCAGACCCAGGGGTCCAGACCCCCAGCCCCCTCCTCCCTCAGACCCAGAAGCCCGGCCCTTTTCCCCCTGGGACCCACCTGAGAAGCCGGTGAGGTCCATCGCTTTGAGGTTAGAGGCTTTGATGACAGTCACGGTGAGGCGCCCGGCCGTGGGGAGGTAGCAGAGTGAGAAGTTGAGCTCCCCAAGATCTGCCTTTTCCTGCGGTTGGGGAAAGGGGTGAAGCGGTGCCCAGCCCAGGTGCCCCCTGCTGCTCCCCGACTCCCTCTCCCGTCCCTGGCTCCTCCCTGCCACCCAGGCTCAGGCTTCCAGTCCACTCAACCATCGCACTCGGCCCAGGCCTGGCAGCCCCGCAGCTGCCGCCTCCCCACCCACCCTCCAGGATGTCACAGCCTATTTGTTCTGCAGGGAGGATGGGAAGGGGCTGGAGGGGAAGGAAGGGAGAGAGAGGCCAAAATGTGGAGAGAGATACAGCTAGGAAGACACAGGGAGAGACCCAAAGCTAGAGAGACCCAGAGGGGTCCCAGGAGCTCCCAGACCCCTAAAGCCCCGGGTAGATGCTCCTCCTGGGTGACCGCATAACGCCACCCCCTGACAGCAATTTGTGTGACAACCTAGACTGGGAGCCCCCGAGGACTGCCTGGGGTCCCCAGGTCCTGATCCTGGAAAAAAGTTGTTGAAGGAATGAGTGAAGAAATGAATGAAGACATGAAGTGATTAGGGGATGAGGAAATGAGAGATGCCAGACACAAGGAGACACAGAGGGGTGCCCTCGGGTGGGATGCCGGGGTGCAGATGGGGGCTGGGGGGACAAACAGTGGCCCTGGGAGCGGGAAACCCTGGCACCAGGCACCCAGTTCAACAATGTCATTGCACAGATGGGGAAACTGAGGCTCAGAGAAGGGAAGGACCTTGAGCATGGTCACCAGTGGGCAGGGCCAACCCTCTCCTGTTGTGAAGACAGAGCTCAAACGCCCCCTCTGTCCCCCACATAGACACACACTGGTCTCCCAAGTTGGCTGTCCATGGGCCTGAATGGGGAGGGCTGCAGAATTGTAGGGTCTAGGTTTTGGGGTGTGGAAGGGGTCAGGATACCCCCATGAGGACCAATAAGCAAGTCTGGTGGAGGGAGGGGGGACGTCTAGGAAAAAGAGGTGCCAGGGGGCAAAGCTCATAAGACAAAGAGGGGCCAGTGCAATGCCAGGGCCTGGGGACCCCAGGGTGCCTGAGAAAGGAAGTGTCAACATATCAGAGTTTGGGAGTCACGGGATGGATAATTCACAAATTCAAAGATTGGGGGTTTCTGGGGTTTAGGGAGTCTGGGAATTGGGAAGTCAGGAGGTAGACAGTTAAGGAAGTTGGAAAAACAAAAGCCGGGAAACTCTGGGCTCAGAAGGTTGGAAGGTCAGAGGGTAGAGGTCATGGGGTCACAGCCTGAGGTTGAGATTGGGTGAGGCAGCTGGGTGGGGGGTGGTGTGTGTCTTGTGTCATCTTGACGGTCACCATCAAAAGGCAAGGGGGGGTGTCAGCTGTTGCGGAATCTGGGGTCAATACGTGACCAAGTGGGGGGCATGGATGGCCAGTCTCCAAGGCTGTTCATGCTTGTATGTTGAGATATTTCCCAACGCCATAAATTTTAAACAAAAAAGGAGCCAGGGGATGAGCAGTTAGAAGGTCACGAGGCCTGGGGCTGCACATGGAGGGGCCTGGGACCCCCAGGGTGGGGAGGGAGGGCAGGTGGGGGGAGGGGCTGCTGGAGTCAGGGGGCACTGACCGAGCCGCCCTCCACGATGTCCCTCCAGAGCGGGCGGTCAGGGGGCTGCTCGGCCAGCTCCAGGAGATTGTCCAGCACCACCTGGCCGATGAGGTCGTGCCGGGAGAAGCGGTCGAAGTCGTAGACGCTGAAGTGCAGTTTGCGCTGGGCCAGCTCGGCCAGGGGCACCGAGAACTGGAAGGTCTCATTGAACACGGGGTTCAGTGTCTTCCTGTGCACCTGGCGGGTGGGCAGGTAAAGGAGATGGCACTGCACCCCCAGGGCTCTCCTCCCTCAGATCAGGAGTCCAGACCCCAGCCTCTTCCCTCAGACCCAGGCGTCCAGGCCCCCAGCCCCTCCTCCCTCAGACCCGGGGTTCCGGGACCCCCATGCCCGCCCGCCACGCCATACCTTGGTCTGGAACTTTTTCTTCCGGTCCGGCAGCAGGTAGATCTTGACGTAGGGGTCCGAGAAGCCATTGGAGTCCTTGGCAGGGAGGTTCAGGGCCTGCAGGACGCGCACCACCAGCTGGTCGGAGCCGTAGAGGTAGCGCAGGGCGAAGCTGATGCGGCCGCAGGGCGCCCCCGCCTCTCCGGCCCCCGGGGCCCCACCGCCCCGCCGGCCGCCCGTCCCCGTCCCCTGGTACAGCTCGGGCTTGATCTGCCCGATGAGCTTGGCCTTTTCCTCGCCGCCCGGCAGGGGCAGGGGTAGGGCGGGCGGCCGTTCCTCACTGCCCGGGTCCGGCTGGGGGATCAGGGTCTGCTGGGTGAGGGGCCGCGGCAGGGCTGGGTACCTGCGGGGAGGTGGGGAGACCAAGGTGGGGTCAGCACCTGCTACCTGGGCCTGCCCCGGAAAATCGGGAAGCCCTCCTGCCTCCTCCCTCTCAGCTTCCTTTTCTGACTGCCAATAAGCACCGGTGAAGCCCCGGACTCCCTCTTCAGCCATCCCTTGGTGTCTTCTCCCCTCCCCCCTCACTCACACCCTTTCCTGGACACCTTGGCTAACCCCCAGGTTCCCAAGACTACCACCAAAGCACGGTTCTGCCCCAGCCCCACCACCACCCACCAGACCCCACACACCCTCACCACTATCCCCCTCCACTGAGCTCAGTGCCATGCTCCAAACCTGCTCCTTCTCTGGGTCTGCTGTGGTCCACCTAGACCTGCAGATCACCCTCACCGCCTCTTCCTCACTCCCCAAATCCTTTCTCTCTTGTTTCCAGAGTTTCCCCATCCTTGCAGCCCCTGCCCAGCTGGGGCCTCATCCCCTCCTGCAGGGACCGTTCCACCATGGGGGACAGTTTGGATGACAAGGCCCCTGGCAATGGCAGAGCTCAACAGGCATGGCTACCCTGCAGCCCCGGCATGTGCTGAGAAGCAGGCCTAGGGCTGGGGACATGGGAGGGCTCCAAGCTATGGAGAAGGGTGCAGAGGGAGAGATGACACCAGTTGTGGGTCATCTGACCTTTTCCTTGCTCTCAGAATGACTTTGAGCAGGTCATTTATCCCTCTCTGAACCTCAGTTTCTCCATCTGTATAATGGGGGTGGGGTGCCCAGCCCCGGGAATCCATTAGCCTCTGGATTCCCGGGGACCTCCAACTCTGATTCCCCTGGCCAGCTCCTTGGGAGGTTGTTTTCCCCTGGACGCCACCCCAGGACCCAGATCAGCTCAGCGTCGCCTCCCACCCCCTCCTCTCCCAGATTCCTCGCCTCGGGACGCCCCACCGTCCACCCAGGCACACAGCCAGCTTTCTGCCCCCAGATTCCCTCCATGTCACCCCCTCCTCTCCATCTCCATGGCCCCAGCCCTGGCTTGGGCCTCGTCCTCTCCTGCCTGCACTCTCAGCCTCCAGTCTGCCCCCACATGGCCCCAGACCTGCTCACAGCCCTCCATGGCTCCCCAGTGCCCCCTGGACAAAGACCCAGTCCCTCAGACTGGCACTTGAGGCCTTGTCTGGTCCTCCCATGTCCACAGCCTCCTCCCTCATGTTTCTGTTTTTGAACTTTCTCTCCTGCCCCGGTGAGGCAGTTCCTAGAAGGCACCATGACCTCCTTGCCCTCTCCCCTTTGCACAGGCTGTTCCCTCTGCCTGGAATACCCAGCTCACACCCAACCTGTTTGCCTGGCTAACCCGTCCCTCCAGGTCTCAGCCGAGACACCGCCACCTCCAGGAAGCCCACACCCCCTCCCAGATGGGGTAGGTGGCTCCTCGGCCACCCCCCAAGCTGCTGTACTTCCACACTGACCTACCCCGGTGGGGACAGCATACTGGACAGTCTATTTCCCCCAGACTGTGAGTGACGGCAAGGCCGGGCAGTTCTGCCGGGCTCACCCCCTTTCTCCCAGCACCGGCTCAGACCTAGCTCACATCAGGCACTCAAAATATATGTGCAGAATTGGAATGATGCACAAATGAACCCCAGGCCACACTGCTGCCCTTGGCTTGGGGTGAAAGGGATGAATTGCCTTCGCCTCAGGTCTTGGGGGTTCAGCCCCATTCTCCTTCACCTTCTTGGCCCTGGAGTCCAGCTTCCCAGCCCCCTCCTCATTCAGACTCAGGCATCAGGAACCCTCCAACCTCAGACCCAGGAGTCGGGGACCCCAGTCCCTTCCCACCCCAGAACCCAGGACTCTGGATCTCCAGTCTTCTCCTCCCCCAGGACTCAGGAGAGACATAGATGGGAAACAGACACAGTGGAGGAGCAGGAGTTCCGAGTGGACCCCCAGCCCAGTTGCCTCTCTCACCTGGTGGTTGGTGCCAGGCTTGTGACTTGCTGATGTGACTGGGCACTGGGCAAGCCCCCACTGGGGGGCAGCAAGAGCAGTCCTGAGCCTGCCCCGCCCTCAGAGGGCAGCTCAGGGGACGTCTGGCTCGGTTTGACCCCAGCAGCCACCACGGCCGCTGCAGCCTCAGGATATGAGTCCATGTCCAAGTAAGAGGGGTCAGGGGGGTCCGAGCCCCCCAGACTGCCCGGCTCGAGCAGCTCAGCGAAGGGCGGGTGGTGGGCAGTGTGGGCGTGGTGATGTGGGCCACCCAGGAGAGGGTGGCCCCCCAGGCCAGCCCCCAGGTGGTGCCCACTGCTGCCTACCAGGCCTGCCAGCCCGACCCCAGGGCCTAGGTCCTTGCGCAGGGGGCCACCGCCCACTGCAGAGCCTCCCTTGTCCCGCCAGGGCACCCAGCACAGCTTCCAGGACACGAAGAGGGAGACGCCCAGGAGGACAATGCCACAGAACGTCACGATGACCGACAGCAGGCTCACGGAGATGTCTGGAGAAGGTGAGGACAGAGGTCAGGGTTCAGAGGTCATCCATCCACAGCTGTCCCCAGAGAGCCAACCCTTAGTATTTGCCACCCATTGTGCAAAGCACTTTACATGTATCGCTTAATTTAAACTCCACAACCCCAAGAGGGAGGTGTCTATATACCCATTTTAAAGAGGAGGAAATGGAGGCACAGTGAAGTTCAGTGACTTGTTTATATAAAGGCAGTAAATGACAGAGCTAGGATTTGAACCCAGCAGTGTGTCCAGCAGTGTGTGTCCAGATTTTATTTTCTTAATCGCTAGCCCACACTGCCTCTCTCTAAGAGGATATAACATCTCAGGCATCTGGCTGTGTGGCCTCAGGAACATATCTTAACCTCTCTGAGCCTTAGAGTCTTCTTTTGCCAAAGAGGAAGAAATCAGTCCTCCCTCTTAGAGTGGTTTTAAGGAATGCAGAAAGTAAATGGCCTGAATGCCTGCATGATATGATAGCGAACTTTTATAGATTGATGACTGTATTATTAACACCTTCCGTAGAAGTCATCTGCCCAAAGTCACACAGCTAGTAAGTGGTGGTATCAGGATTTGAACCTGGGATGCTTAGATCCAGAACCCATGCTCTTAACCATTACACTACAGCACCTCCCAGCAAGTGCTAGATGCTATTATGTATTATGCTATAACACTTTCCAATAAACTGTACTTCCTATGTGAATTTTTACTAGAAAAGTAAATCCTATTGCTGCTGCCCCATGCATCCCAAACCACCCACACCATAGCTGATGCTACTGGATGCTGCTATGTGTTGATATGCCTTTCATGGAAACCTGTGTGCAGCCCAATTCCTTGCAAACAAAGGTTTCCAGCTCATTCAATAATTGGTACCAGGAGTGGGGTTTTTCAGAAAAGACCTTTAAGGAATTGTGATTTGGGGGGGCAGTGGGGGCAAGGGGGATTGACTCCTGGGTCTAAGCTAAAGGGCAGGGAGCAATCCCACTCCATCCAGACTGCAGATTCTGATGGGGAAGCAGGTAACTGAGCCACTGCCAGCCAGAGCAACCAATGGCCTGGCTATGTACTGTCAGTCCAGGTGATGTGCTGTGGGAAGGGGGTTCCTTCTGGTCCTGGACTGTCCCGTGAACCTACATAAGTCAACAGGCCACAGTGTAATCCTCATGAGAGACTGTATCCCATTTTACAGATGAGAAAACTGAGGCTGTGAGAAACAGGAAGTGATCCCGCAAGGCCATGGACCAGGCAGTAGTAGAACCCCAAGTCTCATACTCCCCACTTCAATTGCTCCTTCCTAAGTGACCAACATCTGCTGAGGGTTCTGGGGCCCTGGGGGCCTGTTAGAAACCCGAGGCAAGGGCTTTACCAGCCTCCTTTCTTCCCTTCCACCCTGAACATGAGAAAAATTGAGGAAGGGGGTGATTTGAGGGGAAGGGCAGAGAAAATGGGAGAAAAATTGAGCAGATCTTTTCCCCCACTGCCAGCCTGATCCTGACCCTCCTCTCCCAGTCAAAGCTTCCATCCTTCAAGCCCTGACAGACTTCCCACTCCTGTCTGCTCAGACCAGGCGCAATGTGGGCTTGGGGGAGCCGTGCAGTTGAGCAGGAAAGGGTTAACCGTAACCTTGCCCAAAGAAAGGTCCGGGTCCTGACCGGCTTCTGGGAGGTGCCCTCTGAGCCCTGGGCCTGTCCTGCATGTGTTTACCTGGGGACTTGGGACACGCCCCCTCATCTGATGCTAGTGATGTGATTTTTGACGGGGGCCCTGGGCCACGTGGTAACAGGGGTCGGTGACCGAGGTCAGCCACGCCCACGTGACTGGCTCCCAAGAAAAATCCCACAACCCCAGGCTTGGGCGAGCTCCCCTGGTTGGCAATACTCTGTGTGCATTGCCACATGTCAATGCCATCGCCTGAAGCCCCCTGGGAGAGGATGGTTGGTAGCTCTGGAAGCTTTAGAAGCTCACACCTGGTCCCTCCTGGGCCTTGCCCCAGGCACTTTTTTCCTTGGCTGATTTTAAGCTGGATTCTTTTGCAGTAATAAACCAAACCCTTGAGTATAATAACAGCATTTCTGAGTTCTGCAAGTCCTTCTAGAGAAAGACTGCGGGAGCCTGAAACCTAGCAGTGTACCAGACAACTCTGGGTCAAATTCTGGCTCCGCTACCTTCAGAGGGTGTGAAACTCTGAGCAAACAACAGCAACTCTTCTGTAAAAAAGAGGTCTAACGGCAGAGCCCATCTCACAGCATTGTCACCGAAGCCCTGCCCTGGTCCTCGGCGAGGGTGACTGTTGTCACAGCCTCCCAGCCCATTCTCCCTAGGGTTAAGGGACTGATAACATTCCCTGGTTCTCAGAGCGCCACTGCTCCCTAGCTGTGTGGCCTAGGGTAAGTGGCTTCACCCTCTGAGCCTCGGTTTCCTCCATTGGAAGTGGGGATTATCTGTACCCCAGAGGGTCATTAAGAGTAGTCGGTGAAATGTGCAAAGGAGCTGGCGAGCTGCTTGATGCACAGGACGTGCTCAATCAGTAGATCCCAACACGTACTGAAGGGCCACTGTGTGCCTGCACTGCTGTAAGCGCGTCACGTGTGTTATGTCATTTGAGTCTCTCAGATGTTCTGTGAAATAGTCACTATGATTGTCCTCATTTTCCAGATGAGGAAACTGAGGCATGGAGGCAGAGTCACTTGCCTAAGTTGCCCTGTTAGTAACAGGGCAGGTCGATTTGAACCCAGACAGTCTGACTCAAGAGCCTGTGCTTTTAACTACCATGCAAATGCACAAAGATATCTGAAGGGGATATTTGGGGAGTGGGGAGGGGGGCACAGGGCAAAAAAACAAAAGGTCAGGGGTTGAATGGACCACACAGCTCCTTCTCTTTAAACCAGAGGGTTAGGGAGCCAACAGCAGGCAGGATAGAGGCAAGACTCTAGGATGGACTAGCCTGCCCGGAATCTCCAAACACCCTGGCTGTAGCATAAGCAGGGGGCTAGCCGAGCGGTTGGGGGTGCTGACCTGCATCTGGGCCCCGGGGGTAGCCCCGGATCCTCAGGTCGTTGAATTCCTGGCACCTGTCGCTGGTGTCGGTGTCTCGGACCCGCGCGCAGAGGTCTGAGACCAGGATGAGTGCCCGCCGGCAGAGGTCATCCTCATAGTCTCCTGACATGGTGGCCGGTGGGTCCTGTGCTCGCGAGGGGCCGGGCAGGGGTGCAGATGGGGAACAGGGTTGGGGGGCGGAGCAGGGGTGCAGAGATAAAGGGTGGAAAGAGGAAGAGACAGAAGGAAAGGATAGACAAGGGGACAGAGATTAGGGATGATTGGACAAGGGGACGGAGGTTAGGGTGGACAGACAGGAAGGCAGAAACAGGGACAGGACAAATAAGGGGACAGAGATTTGTGTGAATGGACAAGGCAACAGGAATAGGGCAAATGGCCTTAGGGGAAGAGACAGGGAAGGCCAAAGGGCAGAGATGAAGGATGCACAAATATAAAAGGGGTGGGGAGATAAGAAGACGAAGATTAGGGGTACACAGACAGAGGGACAGAATTTAGGAATGGACAGGTGATGGATGTTCCTTCATTCAACAAATATTCCTTGAGTGCCAACCACACGTCAGGCAATGCGCTGCCCACAGCAGATACAGCAGATTGTGAGAAGTGTCCCCAAAAGGACAACCGGGGGGATGTGACTCAAAGGGACTGGGAAGAGGGTGGTCGGAGGCTCCCTGAGATCTGAAGGGAGACATGGGGCTGGCTGTGGGCAATGGGGTGAGGCAGGGAACAACATGCCAAGAAGTGGGAACAGCATCAGTGGGGACCTAAGGCGGGAAGAGGCTTGGAGCCCAGGAAATGGGAAGTAGGAGGATTGGGGTGGACAGGGTGAGGACCAGGAGAGAGGGGTGGAGAGGGGCAGGTGTGGACGTGGCTGGGGACGCAGGGAGCTGCAGGATGGAGAGAGAGGGACGGTGGGAGAGATGAGGGAGGAAGGCAGAGATCATGGGAAGGGCAAACTGGGGCCCAGGGCAGAGGGACAGATGAACACACAGAAGGAAAGCTGAGGATGGAGACTTGGGACGACAGCGATAAAGTATGGGCTGGAGAGATGTGTGGACAGAGGGGAAGCAGGGAGGAGCGAACGGGAGTGTGGACAGAGATATCTTCGAGAGAGAAGAAACAGTGGCGGGCAGAATGGATGGAGTGCAGAAATAAAGGAGAGAAAGACAGACAGATGAGGGCCAGAAATCACAGATGGACAAGGGAAAGAGGAGGCTGGGTGGATGGACATGGGTCCAGAAAGGAAGTAAGGATGGAGGCATAAATGAGAGGGAACCAGGAGAGAGCGATGAGTTGGAAGGGGGGGGCGGTGCAGGGGAAATCAGGGACAGACGGATCTGGGCTCACGGATGGACAGGTGCCGTGGGGGGTGCGGGCGGTGCAAAAGGCCGGGACTCGGAGACAGGCATGGTCTGACTCACCTGCTCTTATCCCTGCTGGATCCTGGGAGGCAGCGGAGGCGGCGGCGGGCGGCAGCCCATGGGGGATGTAGGGCAGACGAGGGGCTGCGGACCCGTCCCCACGCGCCGGGCGCTGGGAGGGGTGCTGGATCTGGAGACCGTAGCCTGAAGAAACAGCTCAGTCCGAGCCGCACCTCCTGCCCTACCAGGCCAGTTGCCTGACCCCAGGCGACCCCCGGGGATCTAGCAACCCCCTCCACCTCTGGGCCCCCAGCTCCTGTTGAGAGCCTAGAGACTACAACTCCCGGCAGACCTCGCGCTCGCGCTGCTGCGGCTTCATAGACCCGGCGCCGCAGGGGCTGCTGGGAATTGAAGTCCTTACCGCCTCTCCGGCTGCAGAGATGGGAATTTTGAGGGAGGTAGCCGGGGCGGGGAGGGGGGTCGGTTAGCATGCCGGGGTCCCAAGGCGCCGCAGGGGAGGGGGGCGATATCCGTGACCTCGAGAGGCCACGGATTTCTAAGTCCTTGGGGAGCCATGGAAAGGGCAAAAGACTGCCACGCCGGGGTACGGTTGGGCGAGAGGTGGGGTACACCCAGGTGTTCCGGGACCCCCCTTCTAGACCCACGTGCCCCTCCCCCGGGGCGGCCAGCAAGCGCTGCAGCACTCCCACTCCGCGGCCCGGGATCCGCGCCTCGGCACCTCCCCCGCCCCCACGCGCCGGAGCGCCCCCCGGGGCAGGGCTGGGGCGGGGGCTGCGGCAGGGGAGGGGGAGGAGCGGACTCACCCGGAGCCGCCGCCGCCGCCGCCGCCGCAGCCCCGCGCGCCCGCCGCGGTGCCCGCTCGGCTCCTCCCCGCGCCCCTTGTCGCAGGTCCGCGGCTCCTCCCCCTGCACCCCCTCCTTCCTCGCCTTCCAACGTGCGGCCAGAAAGCCGGAATCGCGCGGCCGCAGCCAGGAAGGACGGAGATTTCCCGGGATCAGAGACCCGGTGCGCTTCCACAGCGGGGGACCCACAGATCTAGGGTCACGACCCGCTGCCCCCCGCCAGGAGCCAGAAGTCCGGGCCCCCAGCCTTCTCCTCCCCCAGGACTCAGGTGTCTGGGGTCCTAGCCCCTGCATTCTCGGATCTAGGAATCCGCAGCCCCTCCTTCCTCAGACCCGGGACTCCAGGCCCCTCTCCTGAGCCACTCTGAGCGAGGGTGGTGGGAGGGAAGGCGGAGACTCCGAGATAGATGCGGAGAATCTCGGCCAGGTGGGGAGGCAGCAGCAGAGACGGGGGTTCGAATCCTGCCTGCGAGCACCTGGGCTCTGAGTCCCAGCTTCCGCCTCAGCCAAACGTAGACAGTACAGTCTGTTTCCTAAGGGGCCAAGAGCTTTGCAAAATGAGTCAGTATAGATAAATCATTGGCACCAAGTAGGTGCTTAATAAATATTTCGTAAAAGCAGCACAGGAAAGTTACTGATGCATTAATAGCGCTTAGTGAAAATTGTCGCTGCAATGACCACTGTTGTCCCGGGCTTGTGTTAAGTGCTTGAAAGCATTTCCTCATTTAATCTTCACTTCCGCCCTAGGAGGGCGTCCTATTATGTTATTTCCATTCCCCAGGACACCACCGAGGCCCGTGGAGGTTAAATCCCTTGGGGGAAGGTTGTAGAGGTCCTAAGTGGCAGAGCTGAGATTTGCTCCCCAGATCTACAGAGTCACCGCGACAGCTTGGAGGGGTGACTGGGAGGCCCCACAATCTCCCTCCACAGCGACACCCACATAAACATAATCTCTAAGTTTAAAAGAAAAAAAATGCTTGCTTCTACTGCAAAAGCAACTTTAAGGCAAATCTCCCAGCCTCCCCATAATCAAATCACTCCTCCACAGATGCTGCCTTTTATACATATATATATATTTTATTTTTAACTTTTATTGGTGGATCATTTATTTAGAACACCCCCCAAAAATACGAATACTGCTTTTTTATGCAGAAAGGAGAATATGTCAAATGAGTCTTCTTTTAAGAAAAGTCATTTCCATCCAGTCCCAGGAATTGCTTTTCATTGTGGGATTCACATTGCAGTAACACATATGCACCCATTTCAGGCAGAAAAGCACACTTGAACTTTAGATAATTATTCACTATTTTTGTGAAACCAACGTTCTTCTTCCCACATTCTTCTTTTATAACCCGTTCCGGCACTACTTGTAAAAGCTTCTTTCATCAAATTAATTTGTATCCTCTTTCATTAGAATTTGATGTTTCCATGATCTTTAATTAAACTGCGGCTACCCTGTGAACTGTTATTTGTATACATTTTGCAGCTATTATCACACTGTAGAACCTTCCAGAAATGCCTTCCGGGTTCACCCTGAGCCCCATCTGCATTCTCCCAGATGGACCTGTATTGCACTCAGGCGAGCTCACGTGGGTGACGCTCACAAGTGTGTGCACACAGCTCTCACAGCCAGATCCCCGCCCCCAGCTGGGCCCCTCCCAGAGAGGCAGCCCTGAAGCCCGGGGAGGGGGAGCAGGGGGACATTCAGGAGGGCGCCTCCACCAGGCCCCCACTCAGAGGTGTGCGTAGGTGGGCCCACCAGCCTGAGGCCACAGGCAGGCTCTCAAGACGTGTTCCCGCAGAGCTACTCAGAGTCTAAAGCTGCTAAGGCATTGAGAGGTGGACTGTAGTGCACTGGTTGTGTGGGTGGCTTTGATGACTGAGTGTTGGGGTTCAAGTCCCATCTCTGCTCTCCAGGTGCCGTGTGCCTTTGGCTGAATTGCTTACAGTTCTCAATTCTTCAGATCTCCCCCCTGTAAAAGAGGATAGCAAAGAAAAAAAATTAGGTTCCACTTTATTGAGTTATTTTGATAAATTAATAACTATGTGACAAATTAATTCATATGAAGTGCTCAGAAAAAATGGGTAGCACTTAGTGTTGTCAGCATTTGTATTTACATTCATTGGCTCATTTAATCTTTAACCACCTTTGACATGTGAGGAAATTGAGGCTCAGAGACGAGAAGCCTCCTGCCCAAGGGCGCATAGCTGGAAATCTCAGAGTTGAGAGTCAAACCCAGGTGGGTCTGAATCTAGAGCCCTTGCCTTTAGCCACTCTATGGTTTGCATCCAGGAAGTTCAAGGACGCTTCCTGTCATCTCGTTGGGAGTGTGGGAGAGTACAAAGAGCACTGGACAGGGAGCCAGGGGACAGGGAGAGTCCTCCACGTTCACTCATTTGATTGCCTACTGAAGGCCTGCTGTGTGCCAGGCACTGTTTAGGCACCAGAGATTCAGCTGAGAGCAAGGCAAACAACAATCCCAGCCTGGGGAGAGTTCATGGTCCCGTGGAGGAGAGAGATCATCATCAATTAGCTGCACATAAGCAGATCCTCATACTAAGATTGATGCTATGAAGATAAGTCCAGGGTGCTTGTGCCTGGGAAGGAGGTCAGGGAAGGCATCCCTGAGCAAGAAACGTTTGAGCTGAGTGAGAGGGATGAGCAGATAGAAGCCTGATGAAGATGGCGGAGGGAACGGGAAGTGACCCAGGGAGGAGATGCTTGTGTAAAGGACCTGGCTTAGGAAGGAGTTTGGCACGTTGAGAGGAAATGGCTGAGCCCATAAGCACCATGAGAAAGCACTTTGTTTTGTTGATTACTGTGTCCCCCATGACCATTAACTATTGGTTGAACAAACAAATGAATAAATAAATAAGTGGGTATGTGGAAGGTTGGATGGATGGATGAATGGATGGATGGATGGTTGAGTGATGGATGGATAGAGGGATATTTGAGTGGATGGATGGATGGTTGGGTAGAAGGATGATGGAAGGATGGATGGATGGTTGAGTGGATGGATGGATGGAGGGATGGAAGGTTGAGTGGATGGATGGATGGAGGGATGGAAGATTGAGTGGATGGATGGATGGATGGATGAAGGATGTTTGAGTGGATGGATGGATGTTTGGGTAGAAGGATAATGGATGGGTGGATGGTTGAATGGATGGATGGATGGATGGTTGAGTGGATGGATAATGGATGGATGGATGGTTGAATGAATGGATGTTGGAGGGACTGATGAAGGGTTGAATGGATGGATGAGTGAATGAATGAGTTTGAACAAATACCTACAAATTCACAAACATAGTTGCCTGGAAATAGATGCAGACACACATTCAGACCCAGAGATTTGCTTGCCCATATGTAAACAGTCACCCTTACTACTGGTGTTCCCCCTGAAAAGAACAAACGCTGAAGTGAGGGTAGGTGAAGACAGCCAGGGGCTGTGTGGATGGCGAGGTGGGGAGGCAAATCTGCCGCCAGGTCTACAACTAGCCCCACCCCCACTGTGGCGCTGGCATTGCTGGGATTGGAGGAAAATGCCGATTCAGGGATTTGTGTCCCAGGCTGGGCGTCAGGCGAGGGAGGGTGACAGGGACAGCCTGAGGGACATGGATGTGTGTGTGGGGGGAGGGGGGTTGAGATAGAAATGGCAGGAGATAGATGGAGACAGAGAAACACAGAGAAAGATCTACAGACACAGAGAATGAGAGACAGATAGAGACGCTGTGAAACAGAAATTCAAATTCAGATACAGAGACCCAGAGAGAGATGGAACAAGATTCCAGAGACAAACAAGCAGGGAGAGAGGAAGAAAAAGTCACAGAGATGGAGACATAGAGACCCAGGCCCCAGAGGGAGGAAGAGAAAGACAGAGATGCAGAGAAAATGACAAAGACACCCCAAAAAGGGAAGACAGAGCCCCAGAAGAGACAGCTAAAGCTGGATGAGAGACAGAGAACTGTGAGAGGGAGCCACATTCAGCTTAGTGTCTCCTACATACCTGGTTCGGTTTTAGGGGCTTAAGCGCCAAAAGTCCTTAAAGGCAGCAATATCAGGAAGACATCAGGAAACTGAGGCTCAGAGAAAGGAAGACAGTTGCCCAAGGTTGCAAAGCCTGAGCGCCACCCGTTGGCATTCGATGCTGGTTTTTCTGACCCCGAAGTCTGCTCTTGTCTTCACCCTGGCCTGATGGGGGAAGCAGACACAGGCCCACATCCCTGAGCAAGACCGACAGGGTGGACAGTGCTCAGAGGTCTGGGAAAGGTCCTGATGAAGAACATGCAGAGGAAGGAGAGAGAAGACGCAAGTTGTACAAGAGGAGTCAGAGAAGGCTTTCAAGAGGAGGTGGCATTTGAGCTTCTTGAAGGATGAGGCTGTTTGGGGCATGGGGAGAGGGGAGTCTGGAAGAGTACTCCAGCCGGAAGGCACAGCACAGGGAAAAGAGTGGAGATGGGATGTGTGGGAGGGATTAATTAAATAAATACAGGGTGACTGGAGAATGTCTGAGGGGATGACGTGGGAGAGGAAGGTGGGGCCAGATCATGCAGATCTCGAATGCTAGGTCAGGGGGCTGAGAGATTGTCCAGAGGGTGCTGGGAGGCCACGGGAGAGCTGTGAGCAGAGGGGGGTAGGGGCAGTGCTGTGTGCAGAAGGACCCCTCTGGAAACCTGTGGAGGGGGGTTCCAGAAAGGAATTGGGGGTAGGGGCTGGGGTAAGGGTCCAGGCAAGAGAGGATGAAGCCTGAGTGGATGCCAGGGCTGTGGGGACAGAGAAGAGAAAGGGGAGAGAATGAAAAGGAACAAGAGCTAGAGCTTGGGGCCCATGGGCTGTGAGGGGTGTGCTTCTGGTGGTGGGAATCAAAGGTGTCCCCCACCCTGTAGGGATGGAATTGGCAACTGGAAATGGAGGAGGACAGAGGATGGGAGAGAAAGAGAGGCATGAAAATGTAGACAGGAGTCAGGGCCACAGAGGTATCGAGTGAGGCTACTAAGTCTGGGCTCTTTCAATTGCCAGCAACAGAAAGTCAAATCAAATTGAATATTAAGCAGAAGAGAGAATGTAGAGGGTGGGTGAGGACTTCAGGTACGGCTGGATCCAGGAGCCCTGTTTATCACCAGGAATCTAATTGTTTGCATCTTTAAACTCTGCTTTCCTTGCATTCTCTTTGCAAGTTTTCTTTCCACGTGGCAATATGATGAGCCCGAGCAGCGCTAAAACCACATTTGTCCAGCTTAGTGACCTCTGGAAAGAGAAGGCCCCTCCTTTCTCACAGGTCCACCAAAAGTCCAAGACTTGACTCTGTAGCCTAGATTATTCTTAAGTTCGCCCCTGAACAAATCACTGAGAAAAGCAATGTGCTACTCTACAGGAAGCAGGGCATTGATGCTTAGCAGAGCAACTGTGAGAGTCATGACAGAGATCTGGGAGGGGAGAGAAAGGGAGAGGAGGACAGAAAGAGAGACTGGGGACAGGGACAGAACGACTGAAGTCCAGCCTCCCCTCCCACAGCTCCTGCTGCGAACTCTGCATACCCATGTGGCTACACTCCTTCTGTCCTCTGTGCTCTAGGCCCAGAAGCCCCAGCCCCTCCTCCCTCAGACGCAGGGGTCCAGGCCCCCAGCCCCTCCCCCTCCCTCTGAGGGTACCATGACAACCAGGTCCCTGCCCACCCACCCCTCACATAGAACCCCGTCTCTGTTTGACTCTCACCTGTTTCTAACCTGTTCCTGCGTGAGACAGGGATAAGCGGAGGGCAAGTGGGAACAGCAAGGGGATGGCAGAGGGGCAGGGGGGCCAGAGAGGGAGGAAGAGGCCGATGCGGGCGAGGAGAGATGGCGAGAGAGGCAGGGAGATGGGGGGCGGGCGATGGGGCTAGAGAGAGGCAGGAAACCAGGAGGCGGGGGAGGCCCGGGGGGCTGGGGGGCTGCAGGGGCCACTGACAGAGCGGAGCCACCGGGGAGATGGAGCCAGGGAGGAAGAGGGCAGAGAAATCGCGGGAAAGAGTGGAGGGGAGATGGGGAGAGAGACGGGGAGAAACTCGGAGAGACAAATGGGGGGAGAGTGAGAGAGAGGGGCGGGCAGAGGACGCGGGCCAAAGAGCGAGAGGGAGATGGGAAGAGGACGAGGCACAGCGGCGGGGGGAGAGAGGACGGGACACAGGGCTCGGGGAGACCGGGAGAGCTAAGGGAAGGAACCGGGAAACGGGAAGGAAGGGATTGGGGTGCCCCGGGGCTCTCTGAGGTTAGGGGGACCCGGATCTCTCTGTGGTCCCAGCCTTCCAGTTCTGCCGTAGTTTTGTCCCGGGGCCTCAAAGAGAAGGAGGAGACAGCAGCAGGGAGAGGGAGCTGGGGCGCGTGGCCCAGTCAGACCCCCTCTCCCCTCCCTCCTGAGACATCCCCCACCCGCCTTCCCAGGATGCAGCAAGAGGTGGAGCCCCTGTGCTCCTCCACCACGGGCAACCCTGGCTTGCACAGGGAGGCAGGTACTGAGTGTCCGGGTTTTGCTGTTGTTGTTGCTTTGGGGTGGGGTGGGGGCTTCTTCCATGGATCACGTGGCAGTGTGGCCTTAACCGAGTTGCTGGCCCTCTGAAGGGAGCCACCCCAGATTGGTGGACACTCTTATAGTTGCAGATTTCTAGACAGTGCTCTTGGGGGCCCAACACTGTATTTCCCATGAGCCTCTGCAGTTTCCAGGCCAATTCTCTGGACTCAGAACTACACCTCCCATGAGCCTCTGGGGCCCTAACAACTCTTCTGGGGCTCTCACCCCCCCTGGTCCGTCCCACTTTCCTTGTCTCCCACACTGAGTGCTCTAGTTTGCTAATGCTGCCGGAATGCAAAATACCAGAGATGGATTGGCTTTTATAAAGGGGGTTTATTTGGTTACAAAGTTACAGTCCTAAGGCCATAAATTGTCCAAGGTAAGGCATCAACACGTGGTACTGAAGGATGGCTGATGGGGTCCAAAAACATCTGTGAGCTGGGAAGGCATGTGGCTGGCGCCTGCTTGCTTCCAGGTTGCATTTCAAAATGGCTTTCTCCAAAATGTCAGTGTCAGCTTCTAACGGCCATCTTCAAAATGGGTCTCTCAGCTGCAGCTAGCTGTGAGCTCCTTCTGTCTGAGCTTATATAGTGCTCCAGTGAACTAATCGAGGCCCATGCTGAATGGGTGGGGCCACACCTCCATGGAAATTATCTAATCAGAGCTATCACCTACAGTTGGGTGGGTCACATCTCCATGGAAACATTCAAAGAATTAAAACCTAATCAACACTAATAAGTCTGCCCACACAAGATTGCATCAAAGGTAATGGCGTTTTGGAGGACATAATACATTCAAACTGGCACACTGAGCTTACTGTCTTCCCCATAAGCCTCTTCTCTTCCCTGGTTCCATCTTCAAATGGCCCCAACGTCAACCCCAGGAATCACCCACCCCGTTTTATCCCACTACCCTTCAGTCCCCAGCTCCACGACTCTCTCCTCCCCATCCCCTCCTCTCTGCCCCCACATCCCCAGCTCACATCTTACCGTCTTCTGCACAGACCCTCTCCCTCCCCCACCCTGGCCTCCAGTTTCTCCCTCCCATTCCACCCCCCACAGTTCCAGAGGGATCCTTCTCACACCCACAGCTGACCCTGCTCAGCTCCCCAAGGCTTTCCAGCATCCCCAGGAAAGAGAGTCCCAGCTCCTCAACCTGGCATTCCATGTAATTATCTGACCCCTCCTGGCAACTTCAGGCTGGTGTCCAAGGCTCTCTACTTGCACCTTCTGTTTTACCACTATTCCTTCATCCCTTCACTCAATTCCACATTTACTGAGTAATGTCTTGGAGAAGATGCATTTGGCTGCAGGTAATAGAAGACAGCACTTCATGTGACGTAAAGAGTAGAAAACTCATTGTCTCACTACAAAAGAGACCCAGAGGTGGAACAGAGCCAGAAGCTCAGTGGTGTCACTGAGGACCCAGTTTCTATTTCCTGTCTTTGTGGTCTGCGATGTCACCTTTACTCACCAGCTTGTTTATCTCATGGTCAAAAAATGGCTGCCACAGTTCCAGTCATCACATCCAGAGACTGTCACCTTCAGAGCCCCCAGCTGACTCCTCACATCTCGCTGGCTAGTATTCACCTTACCACCCCAATCTCAATCCCTGGAAAGAGAAATGAGATTATCCTGATTATTTTAGCCAGTGGCATTTACCCTAGCATCACATCAGGTGGGAGGATTAAAAAGAAGAAAACTACACCTAAACCTACTCTCCCCCCACACCCCACACCCCAGACCCAACTTAAGCAGAATCACTGGGACTGTACGTTTTGAACACTTGCCTGGTGTTTCTGATGCACAGTGTGGCTCGGGAGGCATTGGTTTAGACTGGGTGTGATGCCCCCCAGGGAGCTGGAGGTGGCTGAGTCACATGGGGGAGGAACCACCCTCCTCAAAGGAGAAAGAAGGATGCAGATGGGTCAGGGGAAATGAGTCGACCAGTTGGCCGGTTTTGTAGGCCCTTTAATCCACATTTGTTCACTTCAATTTTGCCATTTTGCTTGCAGCATTTGGGAACCAACAATCTTTTGAGTTTATCAGGTCACAACTTCGGTATAGGCTATTAGGAAGCTTGTGGGTCCCAAGCACTTTGCCTGCAGCACCTAATGGATGAAATGACCCAGACTGTTTTCATGCAGACAGGGCAGTCATGAAACACACCATCTCACAAATAATCAATAACCTACAATTGTAATAAGTGCTCCTGACGTCTTGGGGTTGAAGAGAGTTCTGGAAAGTTCCTGCATCTGATTGTGTTCTCTTTTGCTTCAAAACCTTTCCCCACACTGGCCCCTCTGCCCGAAACACTCTTTTCCTTGCCACCTCTTTACTTGGCAAACTCTTCCTTACCCTTTAGGCATCACCTCCTCTGAGGGGCCTTCCCTGATTGCCCCCGGGCTGGGCTTCCCCTCCACCTTACGACTCCTACATTTTATAATAACCACCCCCCCTCAAAGCAACAGCCTGGGAGCTCCCCGAGGGCAGGGCCGGGTCTCCTTCGGCTCTGGGTCCCCAACATACTCCAAGGAGCACAGGAGGCCCGGGAGATGCCTGTTAAAGTTTGACATTGTTGCATTTCCTCAAGTAGTGAATGCATACTTATTTTCAAATTTATACATTTATTAATTTAGTTACATGCCTACATTTAAATCAATATATTAAAATCACTATTGTCATGGAGGAATACTTCTTTTTTCCTAATATCCTATTTCATGAGAAACCATTTAATTCACAATTTTACATGCGTCTTTGACGTTGTGAGAGTTATTTTTTGAGTCATTTAATGTACTTTTTCAGGGCATATCATTTTCACTTTTAAGCTATTTGGGATAGAAAATTAAAGGATTTCCTATTATGGAAAATTTCAAACAAACACAAAAATAGAAGGATATAACGAAATCCTACATCCCACTACTGAACTTCAATAATTATCAATATTTTGTAACTCTTGTTTCATCTAGGCATCCCCACCCCACAAGCACACTTTTGACGGGACATTCTATAAGGCAAATTTGTTTTACAGGAAACCCCAGACATATGCCATTTCACTCATAAATACTTCAGCACACATCTCTAATTGTGAAGGATTTTTAAAAACATACCTACCATGATTTTATTACACCTAACAAAATTAGCAATTATTCTTAAATATCATCTCATACCCAGCACACATTTAAGTTCCCCCAATTGTCTAAAAAAAAGTCTTTTTTTTCCCCTTACAGTTGATTTGTTTGAATTAGAACCCAAACAAGGTCCACAGAGTGCATTTCATAGTTCTGTCCCTTCAGTTATTTTTTTTTAATGAATACTTACTGTTTGGTTTGCTAAAGCTGCTGAAATGCAATATACCAGAAATGGATTCGCTTTTACAATGGGGGTTTATTAGTTACAAATTTGCAGTTCTAAGGCCATGAAAATGTCCCAATTAAGACATCAACAGTAAGATACCTTCTCTAAGGAAAGGCTGATGGCTTCTGGGGTTCCTCTGTCACATGGGAAGGGACGTGGCTGGAGTCTGCTGGGCCTCTCCCGGGTTTTGCTTCTGGTTTCTATGGCTTTCTCCCAAATGTCTCTGGGCTTCTGTCTTAGCTTCTCTCAGCTTCTATGGGGGCCCAGTTTTAGCTTCTCCCAGGAGCAAACTCTGGATTACATATGTTAGCTTCTCTCTTAGCTTCCCTGCTTGTTTCTCTCAGGGCGTTTCTGTCTAAGCATCTCTGAGCTCTCTTCAAAATGTCTCTGCCTCTCATAGAGGAAGCCAGTAAAGATGATTAAGACCCACCCTGAATGGGCGGGGTCACATCTCCATGGAAACAATCTAATCAAAAGGTCCCACTCACAACAGGTCTGCCCCCACAAGATTGGATTACAAGAACACACAGTCTTTTATGGGTACACAGCAGATTCAAACCAGCATGCTTATTATGAACTAACTATGTGCCTGGCTTTACCAGATGCTGGTGGGAAGGAAAAGATGTAGGAGAGAGAGATTGTAAGGAAAGAATCATGGAACTAAATGTGCAATTACAACTGTGATGGAGGCAAACACTTGGCGCTTTGAATTCATAAAAGGGAACTTATAAGTGTGCAGTCAGGGAGACCTGCCACACAGAGGGCCAGTATGTGAAAAGGGCCTGTGGGAGAGGAGCTTCGTGTGCTCAAGTCACAGAAGGCCAGTGCTTCTGGAAGTGAGAAGGACCGTGGTGCCCGATGAGGCTGACGGAATCAGCAGGACTCTGCTCACGGGGGTTCTTGGGGGCCACAGGGAGAACCCTGGATTTTCTTTACCCAGAGGACCATGAGAAGTCCTGGGAGCCTTTTGAGATAACAGGGCCATGTAAGCAGATCTACATTTCAAAATGCTTCCCTGGCTGGAGTGACTGGAGAGGGAGAGGAGCAAGGAGGCTGCTGTCTACACTGGGGCAGACCGGGAGATTAAGAACATGGTACCCTGGAGCCAGACACCTGCCTTTTTATCTTGGTTCTATCACTTTGGGCTGTGTGACTTTGGGCAAGCCACTTAACCTCTCTGTGCTCCCTTTTCATCATTTGTTAAACTACACTACCTCAGGTCATTGTGAGGAGGCACATGGAAGGGACTGTGCCTAGGGACAGATTTGGGGAGCCGACAGTGCTTGAGGGATGGAAGGGAAGCCAGGATGGCTGGAGGAAAACGATCAGAGAGGTCGTCAGGGGTGACCACACTTTAGAGCACGCAGATTCCAATCCCTTAGGTCTGTTTCAAACACGGTCCTGGTCCCCAGACCCCACGGGGAGGACTAACGGTGTCAACCGCAGCTGGGATCTTATCCTGGGGGCAAGAGGAGCCTCTCGGGGTTTGTAAGCAGGGGGTGCTGAGATGTTAAACATCACACCAGTCACCCTGGGGGAAACCGGTGGAAGGTGGAGGAACAGGACACAGAGGCTCTATTAATTATGGAACAAGCTAAGCCGTGTTGACCCCCTTAAGTCAAAGCCCACTGGCGGTGTTCATGTGGTCTTGGTATGCAAGAGAGTCGTTGCTCGGGAGAGCTGATGTCTGAATTTTGCGAGCTGGCTGTTAAAACAGTCGGTAGCTTTCAACTGGGTGCTAAGGGAGTCCTGACAACAGGAAAATTGGCAAATGGTGCCTGCGCGTGTGTTTGTGTGTGCATGCCTGACGGAGAGCTGGCTGTTAAAACTTTACCAGCACACCAATACCCGAAATCAAAGTCAAGTTTACTGACTTGTAATGAGGGAGCCACACGCCACGAGGACTCGATGCAGGAGTTGGGCTGAGTTAGGTGTCTGGGGTGAGGGCTCAAGGAAGCGGGTTCTGCTCCGGGTCGGACACTGGTGGAGACAGGCTGGGTCTGAGACTGGGTGTCTTTATGTCACCCAGAGGCAGGAGGAGTGAATCAGGCCAGCACCATGGTTGGCAGAGGCAGCTGTCGGCTCTGGGCCAGGATGGGGGTGCCTGGTTATTTTTGAGGTTTACGTTCATGTTTCCCTGCCTTGAGCCCTGGTTCCAGAGTGCTCTTGTTCTGATTTTCGTCCATCACAGTCCCGGAGTGGCCCTGCCTGAGGATGGGGTCATGTGAGATGGTTTATGTCCCACAGGAGAGCATGAGGGCCTGGGGGAGTGTCAGGCCAGCTCCTGGCTATCTGGAGCTGCTTTTCTTTTTTTTTCAGCTGCTGTAACAGAGACCCCCAAAACACCATGACATAAGGAAGACAGTTTATTTCTCTCTCGGTTAACGGGGGGAGGTAGCCTGGGCTTGTGGGACACCTCAGCCCCGTGAGAAATTTCCGGAACCCAGGTTCCTTCTGTGTTCTTGCTCCATCTCCCAGAATGGCAGAAACTGGGTTATTGCCACATCCACGTTCCAGTCCAAGGAAAGGGGCAAAAAAAGAGTCCCAAACAAGCAATATTCTTTTAAACAAATGACTCCAAAGTTGTACCCCTCACTCCCACCAACGCTGGTTGGAGAGAACATAGTCACCTGGCAGTCTCTGGGTGCCAGAGAGCTGGAAACTGTCGTCTCTAGCTGGGCAGCCGTGGGCCAGGGAAAAATCTACAACTGTTGTGAAATTCTGTGGGGCAGTCGCCTGTGAGAGCGAGAGCCAGGTGCAGAGGGTGAGGTGGTGGAGAAGGAGCCAGATTGGAGCGTGGTTAGCGGTCAAGTTCTAATCAGGAGGTGGTCGGGAGAGTGTTGGAAGAAATGGGAACTGAATTCCAAGGCTGCTACTGGAGCGAAATCCTGCTGGGGTGAGCAGCAAGGCTGGGGCGACAGGGAGGGGAAGTAGAAAGGAGCAAGTTCCTTCCTTTTCCTTCTGCCTTGCCCCTCCCTCTGGGACCCCCTTCGAGCAGAGTGTAAATGTGGTTAGGACAGTCCCCACCCCAGCCTGGCAGGGTATCAAAGGGTGCCATTTGGAGCTGAGGGCAAGAACTGTTCTGGAGGTGGCTCAGCCAGTATGTGGCGATGACCAGTTGAGAATGGATGGGGGGGGGGGTGGTTCAGAGAAGTGGACACTGGGCTCTCTCCATCCCCAGGAGCCCTCCTTGTGGACCCAGAGACTTCAGAGGAGATGCAGCCTCGGAACCCAAGCAGGCCCACCAAATCCTCGTGAGTAGCCCCTGGCCCTCTCACCTCAGCACCCCCAAATGTCAATGGCCGCGACCCCTGACCTTGGAGGCCCCTGCCCGCTTGCTCTCTCCCCAGGAAGCAGCACCTGCGACAGGTCATTGCAGAATACGAGGCCCTGGACCGAGAGCTCCCGTGCATCCGGAAGTTTCCCACGCCACCCGCTGCCCAGCCCCTCTGCCTCTGCATGGAGACCTCGGTGAGTGTCTCGGGCACACGGTGGGGCAGGGGGAAGGGCACAGGCTCTGAAGCAAGGGGTCAGCCTTTCAATTTGGGCTCTACAGCCTTACGGGCTTATGGGCCTGGCGCCAGACAGGTGGCTGAAAGTTGACTGTGGATTTGTCAAAGGGTCGATCATCAAACTGATCACTGCTGATCACAGAGGGGAGACTGCGGGACAGGGAGAAGGGGAGACTCCGGACAAGAAGTCCTGCTAATCCATCTAATATGCAAGTCTATGAAGTTTACAAGTATAACAAAAACTTGTAAGAAAAAGCCCGTGTTTTTGTTAGATTCTGCGCACTGGTCATTCGGCAGGCAAATCCTTCGGCCATGTAGCCCTCAGCTACTGGAGACATCAGTTAGGGTCTCGCAGGGAGCAAGGAGGATGGAAGAAGACCTGACATTAATGTGGCACCTACTGTATACCAGGCTCGGCCTCAAGAGTCGCTCCTTGTTTTAAGGACAACCCCCCATCCCAATGCTCCTCCTCTTTGTGGCTTGGGACAAGGGAACCCCAGCCCCAAGTCTCGCCCTCCTGAAGGTGACCACTTCCAGGATTTCATTTTAGTTCCACTGCAGTTATATGCTCTGACCGCCGTGTATGGCCTCTGACAGGGTAATCTCGTGCTGAAAATGTGGTCAGTGACCAGTGTGTTTTTCTGAATGCCAAATAGACTGATAGGAAATCAAAACCTCCTATGATCCCTAGCTTTTGACAAACTGAACATCCCCTAAAATGCCAATAGGAAAACAAAGACGGACAACGTAAAACCTCGCAGAAATCTCCAAGAGCTGCTAATACCTTACCCTCCCACGCAGCCTGCAGGAAGTTTTCGGTAGATGGTAAAGCTGGCAAATTTGGTGGATCTTTCCACCCACTGTCCATTGAACTTCGGCAAACGGGCATGGTGGGAATTGATTTTTCGGGGAATGAACTAGAGTGGCAGTAGAGGATTCCCACCGGAGCCATGCATGCCCTGCCCCGGCTGACCAGAGCGACAGGACCCTGGGGGCGCGGGGCCCTGGCTCTCCATGCACCGGGCACTCGGGCAGGTTCGGAGGTGGGTCGGGGCGGGGGCTCCTGAGGCCGGCCTGACCCCGGAGGCTACGAGCTCAGGCTCGCTCTCCGACTCCCCCAGCCCGAGGCGGACTTTACCCACCTGGAAGTGCTGGAGGCCCTGGAGGCCGAGATACCCGGGGCCATGGAGAGCGGGCGCGTGAGCAGCATCCGCTTCGAGAACATGAACGTCATCTGCGGGACCGCGGGGCGCCGGGACCGGTGAGCGCGCCGCGGGGCGGGGCCCGGGTGAGGGGGCGGGGCGGGAATGAGAGGTGAAGGGCCGGGCCGGGTGAGGGGGCGGAGCCTGGGGGCTCGAGGCGGGAATGAAGGCGGTGAAAGGCGGGGCCCGGTGGAGGCGAAAGGGGCGGGGCTAGAGTGAGCGCGGCGGGGGCGGGGCCGGAGTGAGGGCCGTACGGGGCGGGGCCGGGTGAGCTCAGGGAGAAGGCGGAGTCTGGCCTGGGGGCCGGACTTTGAGGAACTCAGGAAGGCCCAGGGATAGGCGGGACTGAGGCGAGGGGGCGGAGCCAGAGGCGATGGACAGGAATGGGGCGGAGGCGGGGCCTGGAGCGGCGGCCGGAGATAAAGCCTTCACCGACCCCCACCAGGGGCGGGGCCAGGCCGCGGGGGGCGGGGCTAGCATTCCTCACGTGGGCCGGGGAGGGTGACGCGCTGAGGGATCGGAGTCGGCCAGCGAGCAGGGGCCGCCAGCCAGCTCGCCTCTCGTCTCCGCCCCGCGCAGGTGGCTCATCACGGTCACGGACTTTCAGACTCGCTCGCGCCTGCTGCGCTCGGGCCTTCGGCCCCGCGGGCTCGCTCACCCGCTCGTGCGCCACGACGAACTGCTGCTGGGCGATTACCGCCTGCACCTGCGCCGTTCCCTGGCCCGACGGCGCATGCTCGAGGCCCTGGGGGCGGAGCCGACCGAGGAAGACTGACGCGTAGGGGCGGGCCCCGGCTGCGCTTGCGCCCCGCCCCGCTGGCTCGGGCCACCCACCCGGAACCCCGGAGGAAAGGGGGCGTTGCCTCCCCAGGAAGGAGGCAGGGCCGGCTCGAGGGGGTGGATACTGTGAGTTTAATTATAAAGAATGACCTGGTACAAAAGCCATTTCTCTCTGCAAAATCTTGGTGAGGAGTTGGGGTGAGGGAAGGGATAGGGGGTAGGGACGAACCCCCATATTGTAATCCACCTCTCTAATCTTCCCCCAGTCCCTGCAATGGACGCCTGGGACCCCATCCCTTGAGGGATAAAGTGAGCCCGACAGAGGGACGACCCGGGCGCCGGGACTTTCAACGCGTGCCCATCCCTGTCTCAGCGAGAACCCGGCGTCCTGATCCACCCCCCTCCCACCCCCCTTGGAAGACAATTCTCGGGCTTTTATTTCAGGTTTTTTTTCTGGATTCTTTGTGTGTTCTAGGGTTGGGTGTTTTTGTAATTTCTTCTTTTGTTATTGTTCCGCTTTTTGCTGCGCCCCTCCTCTCTGCCCCGCGCTGCCCCCCATCCAGTCCCTCCCCCCTCCCCACCCCATCTCTCCTCCCCCCTCCCCAACCCCTCCCCCTCCCCCCCACCCCGCGGCACCCATCCAGAATGAACAAGCCCTTGATAGACGGGCGCCGCGCAGGCCCCCTGCGGAAGGGGGGCATCCGACACAGGGGAGGGGGCAGGTAGGGGCCCAGCGCGACCCCCTCCCCCCTCCCACGACCCTCCCACAAAGTACCCCGCAGATCCCTGACGTGGTGAGGGGAGGAGACTGCAAGCCCCTCCTCCCCATGGACGGAGCGCCCACCCCCTTGGGGGTAGGGGGCGGCGGAAGGAGAATGGGCTTGGGGGGAAGGAGGGGGAGCTCCCATCTTTGGCAGCTGCACATGGGGGGACCTGAGGGCAGTGCCCTCCCCCCTTTACCCACAGCAGGGGAGGGAGTTTCCCAGGGGGAGGGGTGGCCCCAGGGATAAGGGGACAGGAAGCGTGTGAGAGAGGGGGGAGCCGAGCTAGAGGGAAAGGGTTTCTTGGAGAGAGAAAAGGTTTAGAAGGTGGAGGGATCTTCGTGCCAAATGAAGAGACTGATGGCTCAGGAAGGAGGGTGAAGAGGGAGAGGAGGGAAGATGTGACAGAGGGCTTGAGGCTGGAGAGGAGCAAGTGTGGAAATAGGAAGTGAGTGTGCATAGGGTCTTCTCTCACCAGGAAGAGAAAAAGAGTGGAAGAACGGAAGAGAATAGAGTGAGAATGGTTGCAAGAGCTGATCCTTGAAAAAAAAGGGGCGGGGGGGTGCTGTGCCAGGAAAAGAGCTGCCCAAGAGTGTGGGAGATAAGACAAGTGTGCAAAAGGACAGGTGGTCAAGAGCAGGGAATTTTCCCAAGGAGATGGAGAAAGTCTTCTGGGAACTGACAAGAAAAAGTAGAAAGACAAGAGCGGGTGTGCAGCAGCCAAGGCGTGCAAGCACATTGGTAAGGGAAAGAAAAAAGGCCTCGAGGAAGCAGTAAGAGTGCTGGGCAGGATGTATGTGTGACAGTGGGTGTGCAAGAGGGTTCGTTAAGAGTAAAGAATGGAGATGGATAAAAGTGAGAGTGTGCCAAAGAGGGAAGAAATCAGCGTTCGAGACGCAGTTTCTGGGAGGCAGGTGTGCAAGAGGTGTGATAAAAAGTGACAGTGCAAAAGGGCAAGGGGGAGGAGAGGCATAGAAGTGTGACTGTGAGAGGGAGAGATGGGGCAAAGAGAAAGAATTTGGGGTTTCCAGAAGAGGAAGGAGGAAATGAGCATATAAAGATTGAGTGTGTCAGGAGCAGTGCACAAGATAGTGAGTGTGCAAGGCTCAAAGAGAAGGGTATTTCAGAGAACCAATACGTGTATGTGGAGTCTGTGAGGGAGGGAGGAAAGTGTGTTCCATGTGTGCCTGCAGCCGGGGTCTAGGAATGTCGAGAAGTGAAGTGTGCAAAGGAGGGGCCCAAAGGAGAAGTATGTAAGCAAGAGTCAGAGGGCGTGTGAAAAGAAATGTAACGTGTGCGAGGCAGAATGTGTGTGTGAGAGCCTCGAGGTCCTCGAGAGCCGGAGGTGAAGTGGGAGTGTGCAAGAGAGCGAGAGGGCAAGTTTGTGCAAAATTGCAGCCTGGACAGGGGAGGGGCAGGGAGATAGCAGGCGTGCAAAGGAGCGTGCAAGAAGCTGGGGGGTAGCTGTGTGCGCTGGGGAGAGGGGAAGCAAGGACAGGAGAGCTGAGGAGCCTGGAGAGGGTGGGAAGGGTTCTTCGAGGGGCGGCAGGTGGTGGAATCTGAGGGTACCCCCTTTCCCTGCGGCTTGGGGGACAGCCCCCATCCGGTCAGGCTCGGAGCTGACCCTCTATGGCTCTGTCTGTCCCCCCCCCAGTCAACCCTTCCCTCCTTCTCAGTCCCCCCTGTCCATAAGGCCTTCCATCCCCTCTCCGCTCCCCGCTTCACACAACAGTCTGTGTCAGCTGCCCCCTCCTGTGAGGTGCAAATGTCCGGCCAGGGATGGGCCACATGGTGACCTCCGGCCTTGGGGGACCAGGGCAGGGCACAGTCTCAGCAGAGTCCCTGGCCCAGGGAGAGAATGACGGTCAGGGGTCAGAGGTCAGAGGCCAGCAGCCCCCAGGGTTCTGTGGACGGGCTGGTCCGTCCAGTCCAGCCATCACCTCTCCAGGAAGAATTTGAGTGCCCGGTCGATGTTCATCCGGTGACCCACTCTGGTCACCCCTAGATCGACGTAATCCTCCTTGGTCAGGGCGGGCAGGTGGGAGCCGTCGATCTCGTGGTCCAGGAACTGGGCCCGGTGCTCGGCCAGGCCCAGCCACTCGAGCCAGTCAGCCACGTCGAACTTGGTCCAGAACCCCAGGGGCTTAGCGCCAAACGGCTTGTCCGGGGGCAGCGAAAGCAGGCGGGTGGGTGAGAGGGAGCGGGAGGCCCCCGACAAGGCTCCTCCAAGGCCCCCTGACATCCCCGGGTGGGGCGGCACGAAGACGGGGGCGAAGGGGTCGGCCGAGCCCCCTGCCCCTCCAGTGGGGGAACCGCGGATGTCAAAGAGGCCTGGATAGAGGGGTCCAGAAGGCAGGATGGGCAGGGACGACGGCCGGGGCGCAGGGCTGACCTTGTGCTCCGAGGCGGGCAGCAGCGAGGGGCTGGGGGCCCGGCGGAGCAGAGGGGGCCGCATCTCGAACTCCACACCCTGGAGGTGGCGGGTGGACGTGGAGGAGGAGGAAGCCGAGGGGGAGGTGGCCCCCGGGGCCACAGCGGCTGAAGGGGGGACCCCAGCCCCTGTGGGGAGTGGCGGCAGAGGTGGTTTGGGCCAGTTCTGAAACAGGCTGCTGACGGGTTTGGAGAGGAGCGAGGACTGGGAGTCGTCTGAGAGTCTGGAAGGTGACAAGGGGACAGGGGTGGGGGAGAGGAGTTTGGGGAGGCAGAGGTGGGGGTGAGAACCGGGCCAAGGTCAAGATGTAGGGAGAGAGACACAGGGGCGGGGCAGAGAGTTGGAGGAGAGAGAGGGGAAGAGGTGGATGTGAGGACAGAAATGAAGGGAGAGAAAGATGAGAGAACAGGGAGAGGGTGACAGTTGAGAAAGAGAGAGATGAAAGAAAAAGAGACAATAAGTGATAATAATAATAGCCTCCACTTACTGATGCTGACGTGTGCCAGGCATTGTTCTACGTGCTGTACATATCACCTCTCAGTTTAATCCCCCCACAGCCCTCATGCAGTTTACTATTATTAGCACAGAGAGGTTAAGTAACTTGCCTAGGGACACACAGCCAGGAAGTGGCAGAGCCCAGTTACATAGCACCAAAGTCTGAGCTCTTAACCACTACTCTGTACTGCCTTTCCGGTTATGGCCAGTTACAGCAGAGTGAAGACGGGGAGACAGTGAGGGAGGGACAAAAAGAGGGGGAGAGAGATGGAAGGGGACAGGGGACAGAGAGAGAGAGAGATGAGGAGAGGGAGATGAAAGAGAGAAGAAACAAGGGGAGAAAAAGGTTCCCCTCATCCCTTTCGCTCCCTCAAGCGCAGTCCCGCCTCAGGGTCTTTGAACTGGCTGCTCCCTCGGCTGGCTCTGCCCCCAGCGGCCCCTCCTCCGGCCTCTGCTCCACTCGACAAGTTTTTAGGGAGCCCTCCTCCAACCATCCATTTCTTCCTCGGGAGGGATGTATTTGTTTGGTTCCCTGCCCCTCCCCCCTGCCTCATCCACTGTGGGGTTCCGGTCACACAGAAGGGCTCCTAGCGCACAGTAGGTGACAAACCAACCACCCGTGCACCTATTGGTGAAACTCAGCTTCCTCTCCTCTACCCAGAACACTTAAGAATAATCGGTGAGTTCACTAAGGTTTCATTAAGGTCCGACAAAAAACCCACGTGCTAACATCCACCTAAAGCAGAACCGTTATCGCGTGCTGCCACCCACCAATGAGGACGTCACATCCTAAAGCAGAACCGGAAAGAACTCCCAGCACGGACCAGAGGCTTTCAGATCTGGGTGTCTGCATCAGGAGTGTGACTCCACTTTCCCCCAGCCAGGGGCTCCCCAGTGGCCTGGAACTTTTATTTGTGGTGATCCCGGCTGGAGCTAGCTGCTTGCGGCAACTTCTGCGTTACCCTGGACATACCCACTGGCACGTGGCTGGCCTGTCGGAAGAGGCCCCTCTCCCTCCCCGCTCTCATGTTCTAACAGTGGCCCACCATGAGGTGGATGCTGTGCTGACCGCCTGAGGTCACCCAGCTAGAAAGCGCAGGGCTAAGAACGGAACCCAAGAAGCCGATCTCCAGAACCCGCCCTTGTAACCACCGTGCACTAAAGCGTGATGTCTCGCCCCAGACTGGCTTCAAGAGACCTGGAGATTTCAGGGACTGTCAGAAAAAGTGACAAGCCCGACAAGGAAAGACCGGCAAATTTCGCTCCCATCTCCTTTGTTACGGGCTTTTTGTTCATCACAGGATGAGGGTTGTCATGGTGATGGACGGAGACCGCAGAAGCTACGGAGGTAGAGGGAAGTTTAAAGTATCTGCGAAAACCTGCTGCTTAGTGGATAGACTTCTGCACGCTGACCTGGCACTTCTATGTCCTTTCTGCCTCTCGGACACCCTATGGGGCACAGCTCCGGGGTAGGGGTGGGGTCTGGCACCCACCACATCACCTGCCCCTTTGGCCTCCACTGCCAGCCACCAGCCCCTGCTCACCTCTGCCGCTGCAGGGAGGAGGTCCTCTCGGGGACGTAGGTGGCTCCCCCGTGGTGGTGGCTGTCCCCGCTTCCCCCGCTGCCTCCCCGGGCCCAGGGCAGAGCACCGCCGGCCGCCGAGGAGCCCCCAAACTGCTGGAGCTTGGAGCTGAGTTCGCTGATGATGCTGGCTTTCACTGTCGCCAAGGCTGAGGCCTGAGGTGGGGCCAGGGGCCCAGGCAAGGGTGGTGGTGGTGGGCCCGGGCCTTCCTCCCAGGGCAGCAGCTTCCGAGGCAGGGAGGAGGCGGCCGGCAAGGGCAGTGGGGGACCCTCTGGCTCCACAGCCACCACGGGCCCCCCGGCCACGCCCACCGTCGAGGGCCCGGTGCAGCCACCCAGGGCCAGCAGCCCATCTGTTCCTGCCCCCGTCACCGACACGGTGGGACTGGTGGGGGTGACCGGGTCACGGAGTCCCCCGCTGGGGCCGGGCCGCAGGCCTCCGCTGCCCCCCAGGGCCCGGCCCCGGAGCTTCGAGGGGGTCATGAGCTGCGGGGGGTACGGCGGGCCCGGGGCTCCGCCACCCCCGAAGGCCTGGCCGTCCAGGTAGGCCACATAGGTGTCCAGAAGCTCCGGGCCGCTGGGCCCCCCGGGCCCGCCCCCTCCCTCGGCGGACAGGCTGCTCAGCGTGGAGGCGCTGCTGATGGTCTCCAGCGGGTGGTCGCTGCTGCTGCGACTGTCCACCTCCTCGATGCCCGAATCCGTGCCGGGCGGGGCGTCCGGGCCGGGCTGCGGGGCGGCGGGAGCTGGGGCGGCGGGGGCTGGCGGGCCGGGCAGAGGGGCTTCCCCCGGAGCCGCGGGGGTCCCCTGGGTCAGCGTGGCCACCTCGCTGTCGTAGGACGTCAGGCTGGACGCGGTGGAGTCCAGGGTGGGCGGGGCGGCGGCAGCCGGGGGCGGACCGGCGGGCAGGGGCGTGGCGGGGGCGGGCAGGTCCGGCAGCGGGTGGGGCGGCCCAGGCGTGAGGGGCGACTCGGGCTTCTCGAAGCTGTTGGAGAACTCGAGGGGCGGGGGCAGCGGCTCCACGAAGAGAAACTCGCCGTCTTCCACGTCCACCGAGGGCGCGGGGGGCGGCAGGACCAGCAGGGGCAGCCCGTTCTCTTCACTGCCCCGCGGGGAGGTGGGCGAGGAGGGCACGGAGCGGCGGGGGCTGGAGGGCGGGACCCCCGGTCCGTCCTCCGCCGGCGCGCGCCCCCCGCCCGGCCCGCCGGCCCGCGGCTGGCAGTTCTCCAGGAACCGCACGTGGAGGGGCAGCCGCTCGGGCTCCTCGGCCGCGCCCGACCTCCAGGCCTTGCTCAGCCCGGGGTGGGGGGCCGGGGGCTCGGGCCCCAGCTGCAGCAGGAGGGGGGCGACGCCGGGGGCCGTGGGGGGCAGGCGGTGCAGCAGCGAGCGCCGGGCGGCGGGCGGGCTGGCCGGGAGCGCCTTCTCCTGGCTGCCCAGCCCGGCCCGATAGCCCAGCTCCCGGCGGGCGGGGTCCGGGGGCGCGGCCCCCCACAGGCGCAGCACGGGCTCGTGGTGGGCGTGCGGCGAGTGGTGGTGTGGGGTGGGCGGCGGGGCCTCGTAGCGGGGCGACGGCGGCCTGGGAGGGGGCTGGGGGATCCCGCCGCCCTCCGAGGACTCCTTGAGCGCCCGTTCGCGGGCGGCCAGGGCCAGCCCGAGCGGGGAGGCCGGGTCCAGGGCCTTGCCGGTCAGCGGGTGGACCAGGGGCCGCGGCGGCAGGAAGCTGGTGAAGGCGCTGCTGCTGCCCCCGCTGCCCGCGTAGGCGCGGCCGCCCGCCGCGAAGCCCGCGTAGCTCCCCGCGCCGCCGGCCTCTAGCCGCAGGTAGGGCTCGGCCGCGAACATGCCCTCGTCGATGGACTTGGAGTGGCGCAGCCGCGGCCCCGGGGGCGCCCCCGCGCCCAGCCCGCCGTCGCCGCCGTCCTCGTCCCCCGCGTCCGTGGACAGGAAGAGCGTGGACCTGCGGCGGGCTTCGTTCTGCCAACCCCCCTCTCTGCGAGCCGCCCCCACCAGGGCTGCCCCGAACTGGCTGGTGAAGTCGAGGGTGGCGGGGCCGCTGGGCGAGGCAGGGGCGGGCACGGGCGAGGGCGCCGGCGGCACGGGCGACACGGCCGGCGCGGGGCTGGGCGACGGGGCCCCGCCACCTGCCGCGCTCTCGGCCTGGGCGGGGGGCTCGGCCTCGGTGCTGCTGCCCTGGCTGCTGCGGCCGCTGCTGCTGGTGGACGGCGCCTTGATGATGATGGTCGGGATGGGGATGGAGTTCTTCTCGGGCGCGGCGGCCGCGGCGGGAGGCGGCTGCGGGGAGGCCGCGGACGCGGGCGAGGGCGCGGGCGGGAGGCCGCCGCCGCCCTTGTGGGGCTCGCCTTCCACCTTGGTCTGCTTGACCAGGGGGCCCTTGCGGCCGCGGCCCGAGCGCGCTGGCACGTACATGGCGGCGCTGGCGGCCCGCGGGGGCAGCTGGAAGTAGCGCAGAGCTGGGCCCTGCGTCGAGCCGCCCGCGCCCGCGCCGCCGTGGTGGGACGGGGACGGGGCCCCCGGGGTCGGGCTGGGCCCGCCGCCCCGCCAGCCGCGCAGGCTGGGCTGCGGCCCCAGAGCCAGGCGGGGTGGGGGGTCGTCGGGGGAGCCTCCGGTCTCCATCTCCGGGGGGTGAGGGGGGTGGGCGTGGTGGTGGTGCGGCTGGGGCGTCGGCGCGTGGTGGTGGTGGTGGTGCGGCGGGTGGTGGTGAGCGGGGGGCAGGGGTCCGCTGTGGTACAGGCTTTTCTCCCGGCCCCCGACTCGCGTGTCGGGAAGCGAGGGGCCGTCGAAGGACGCGGGCAAGGAGGATGGGAGGGGGCCACCCGAGCCGGGGTTGAAGAGGCCTCCTCGGGGGGAGGGGGTGAGGCGGCCGGAGGAGGAGGGGGCCGGGGGTGTGCTGTAGGGGGGCTCCGGTGGGGACGTGGTGGGCGGCGGGGGGATGTCCTCGGAGCCAGGCACGGACAGACTGCGGCTGAACTTCATGGCCGGGGGTGCCAGGTAGGGTCTGTCATCGTCCGCAGCCCCTGGGGGAACAGGGAGGAGCGTGGAGGAGCAGAGCGGGGAGAGGGGTGGGGTCTGGCCTGTTCCTCTACCCCAGAAAACCACAATAATTAAATAATAATGACAGTGGCTCCCAATACATGCCAAGAATTTACATGGACTAGCCCAGCGTGTTCCAGGCTGTGATAAAGCTGAGTGAGCTGCAGACCGCCACCCTCCGGTTGTGCCTGCACCGGGGAGAACAGCAGAGGGGGTCCCGGGTGGCTGAACTTCAGCTGAACTTCCTTCCCAAGTCCAGAGGGGGCACCTTTTTCTAGGCTAGTGGTGCCTTGGGGTAAGGGATCCCCAGGTTTAATTTGGGTAGGGACAGATTTCTTTTCTGCATCTTCAGAAAAGAAATGCCATTAGCACATCCAACCAGTGATTTCACAGCTATAACTGCTTGGAATGAGCAGTTTACCACGGAGCTGATCCATGGAAAAGTATTAGGGGAATGACAAGATATGGGTGGACCCCACAAATGCTGGGCTGTGGACACTGAAAATCTGGAAGAAGCTGGGTCCAACTGGCAAAACAACTCTGGGGTTCTCAGAGGAGCTAAGTCTTCTGCCAACTTGTCAGCTACCGGGACTGTCCCGGACCCCCTCTGGGCTCTGATTACCCTCTCTTTGAGGTCGCCCACCAGCGTCCTGGCAGGAGGCCACGTGGCTCAGCGGAAGCACCCACGTTTCTTTCTGCCTCTGGCCTTGTTCTCTCTCCTGCACTCCACATTCCTACACCCCAATACCTGCAGCCACCTGGGTGCCTCTCAAACTCCGCAGGCCTCAGGACGGAGCTCCTGGTCTCCCCCAAACAGGCTCCCCCACCCCCACAGTCTCCCCCATCTCGGAAAATGACAGCTCCGTCCTTCTAGCTATTCAAGTCCAAAACCTTGGGGTCATCCTGGTCAGGTTTTCTTCCTGGCATCACCCACATCCAGTCCATCAGCAAATCCTGTTATTTCCAAATGCACCCAGCATGCAATCCCTCCTCACCCCTCGGTGGCCACTATCCAGGTCCCGCAGTTTCCCACCTGGACCCCAGAGACCTTCCCTCCAGCCCTCCCCCTCCCCCAGGAGCCTGTCCCTCACGTGGCCACCAGAGGGGGCCCGTGAGAACCTAAGTCAGCTGGCCACCCTGGGCTCGGGAGCCCTAGTGGGGCAGCCAGCTCAGAATAAAAACCCAAGTCCTCACCAGGACCAACTGGGCCCAGCAGGGTCTGGGCCCTGTTTCCTCCCTGCCCTCATCTCCCACCCTCTCCCCCTTACGAACTTGGCTCTGGCCACACCGGCCCCTTTGCTGTCCTTTAAACACCACAGGCCCATTCCTGCCTCAGGAGCTTTGCACAGGTGGGTCCCCCTGCCTGAAACCCTCTTCCTTTGGTCATGCCCACGGCTCACCCCCTTTACCTCCAAGTTCTTGCTCCCTCTTCCGTCTTCTCTGCTAGAACGTAAGCCCCAGGGGGGGACCCTATATTCTATTTTGCTCACTGACATACCCCAGCAGTCCAGGGCAACGCCTGGTACAGGGCTGGTGTGCAGGAAAGGTTTGTGGATTGGGATATGGTCCAAGAGAGGGAACCCGGGCAGGTTGGCTTACTGCATCCAGGCGGGGGTGCCCATGCTCCCAGAGTCTAGATGCAGAGTATGAGGCCCAGAGGAGTGATGCTGCCTGCCCTGGCCACACAGCTGGGTGGGCAAGGAACCGGGACTGACCAGCTCCAAAGCCTGAGCTCTTTGCACCACTTGTTGGAACCGTGGGCACTTTAGGAAATAGATAAGGACATTTGCACGCTCCCTCAATTCCCCCCAAAATAGCCATCTTCCCAGGCTGCCAAGCAGTACCCTCCCCCCATCCTCCCTGTGACATACCGATAGACTTTTGCCGGAGCATAAGCCCAGGTCCTGGCGGCAGGTAAGACGGACGTTCGTAACTTGGCTGGGAGCGGTGGTGGGGGTCAAAGCTCGACTTTGGGGTGACAGACAGGGAGGAGAGAGAAAAGACAGCAGAGAATGATCAAAGAGGGCACGGGGGCTGACGGCTTCTCTGTGCGGCCGTCCCCCTTGCCTTTGCCAAGCCTGGCTCCACTCCTCTGCAGGAAGGAAGAGGGGAGCTGAGAAGGCAGGAGGGAGCTCTGGGGGGCCCCGAAAGGCCTCTGAGTCTGGGCAGGGATGAGAAAGAAAGGAAAATGAAGCAGATTATCGGTGGGCCCTGATTGCTCTTCTTTCCAAACCCATCCCTCATCTGTGCCCTTCTCTCCATTCCTGCCACCACTGCCTTGGTCCAAATGGCCGTGACAGCTTGCTCAGATGGCTGCCACGGCCTGGTCCTTGGTCTCCCTGCTGCCCCCGTGTCCCCCCACCCACCCCTTTGCAGTCAGAGGGATCTTTCAAAAAAATAAATTTAGATCATGCTAGTGCCCTGCTTAGAATTCTACATCACATACAAGGGACCAGGTCCCCAAATCTGGTTGACAAGGTTGACTGTGATGCAGTACCCACTGGGGTTCACAGCAGCCCCTGGCCCAGGAGAATTACCCTTTTCCAGAAGAGCTGACCTGCCAGGGGTCACGCTCCTGCCCCCTTCCCGGAGCGGTGCACAGCGAAGGCCTGACTGCCCCGGAGCTTGCAGCGGGACCAGGCTCACCCGCTGAGTCAGAGAGCGCCGCTGCACCGGGCCCCCGCCTGCGCCTTGGACCTGCCCCCTCGGCTCCCGCCACAGCCGCCGCCTCCTACCCCTCCGCACCCCAGGGCCCACCCCGCCTACGGGCATCGGCCAGGGCTGCTGCGCCCCTCTGTGGCGGTTTTCCTCCCAGTCGTCGCAGGGCCCGTCTCGTCTGTGACTCCTCCCTCAGTCGTCCTCTCTCTTCTCGTTTTCTTCAGAGCACCCAGTGCTGCCCGAGCTGGCTGACCTGACCGTCCGCATCCCGCACTCAACTCTGGGCTCCCTGAGGGCAGGCTCGACGGATCCCGGGGCCTGTCTAGTTACAGGGTCTAGGGCCCGGGATACCTTTAGGGGTGTGCAAAACGTTTTAATTTCTAAAATCAGAAGGGAAAAGATGAATACAATCCAGCCTGGATTGTATTCTGTTTCATAGCAAGGCAGTGATAATATATAAACTTATGTGTGTGTATATATATATGAAAATACATATGAAAATGAATACGTATGTATATTTGTTGATGGAGGGAAGGGCAAAAGTGCCAAGAGCATATGGAAGTCTTAGCTTGACCTGCCTGGGGGTGGGCCTGGTCCATCGTATTCACTGCCGGGCCCCCGGACCCCAGCAGGGCCAGATGTCCTTTGAGCAACTGAACGAGAACAAACCGATATCTATGGCACTGGAAGCACAGAAAAGGGAGACACTTTCAGGGTGAAGCCCCAGTGTGCAGGGCCTTGGAGTGTGACACCCTATCCTGCCCCCCTGCTCCAGCTATTCCCGGCCATTCAGTTTCTCCAATTGCCCTGTGCAGCTTCTTGCCTCTGAGCCTCAGCATATGCTGTTCCCTATGGCTGGAACATCCTTTCCCCGTTCTCTGCCTGGGAAAACTTGTCACCCCAGCTCTCCCCTCACACCTGGCTGCCCTTTCTCTAGACTGTCCAACCCAGTAGCCACTGGCCCTTCAGATTTGAAACTTAAATCAACTGAAATTAAAGACAGTTAAAAACACCAGTCGTCCACTGCACAGGCCACATTTCAAGGGTTCAACGGGCACTTGCAACTGGTGGCTCCCACACTGGACAGCACAGCTATAGAAAGTTCTACTGGCCAGTCCTGCTGTAGACCCTCACGGGGCCTCACGCTCTCCCGATCACCCCACTCACCTCCTTGGTCTGTTTCTGTGTTTATCTCATTCATTCATTCCACAAATTTTTACTGACCATCTACTTGGTACCAATGCAGTGGTAACAAGATCAATAATGAGACAGTCTCTGCCCACGTGGCCATCAAAAGAAAAAAATGGTAAAATACAACACAGATCAGGTGGAGTTGAGGGGCAGGAGCCACAAAAAAAAATAATTTAAAATACATAGTCAAGGCCGGCCTCACTGAGAAGGTGTCAATTGGGCAAACACCTGGAGATGATGGAGGGAGCCACACGGATATGCAGGGAAGAGTGTCCCAGGCACAGGGAAGAGCTAGTGCAAAGGTCCTGAGGTATTCATGGAACAGCGAGGAGGCCGATGTGTCTGGAGCAGGTGAGCCGGGGGAACAGGATGGGAGATGAGGGCAGGCAGGTGGGAGAAAGGTGGAGCTGCTGGTTTCCGGTTTCCTTATTTCAGCTTCCAGGTCTCCTTCCCAGGGAGGCTTCCTCCCGCTACTCTGTATACCCACCCCCTTCCCTTGTCATAGTTTCAAGTTATCACAGTCATTTGTTTGCTCATTTATTGTCTGTCTCCCTGGGCAGGGAGCCTGCCTGATACCCATTCAGCTCTTCTTCCTTGGTCAGGAAACTCCAGTCTATAGGCACCTCTTGAAAGACTACATTTCCCAGCCTCCCTTGCAGCTAGGTGTGGCTGCATGACTAAGGCCAGCCCAGATGCCTAAGTGGAAGAGTTGTGTGTTCCTTCTGGGAAGTCTCATTAGAGGGATCCCAAGAAACCACGAAGTGCCCTTTTTTGCCTTCTGCTTTTCTACACATCCTTGTTCTTGTGACCTGGAATGCTGATGCAACAGCTAGAGCTGCAGCAGCCATTTTGGGCTATGAGGTAGACCTTGTAGCTAGTAGCAAGGCTAGGTCAGTGGAGCAGCAAACTGAAAGGATCCTAGGTCTTCATGACCATGGACACTGACACATCTGCCTAGGATCCCCTACCCAGACATTTCACATGGGGAAGAGATCAGCATTTATCCTGTTCAAGCCACTGTTATTTGGGGGCTCTGTTACATACAGCAGAACCCAATTCTGCTACACCTTCAAATGTAAATTTTCTGAGAGAAGTGAACTTGTTTGACTGGCTCACTCCTACACTCCCAGAGACCACCAGCAGGCCCAGCGCATAGTAGGTGCTCAATAAATATTTGGAGAATGAAGGCCTGATGTGAGGTACACAGGATGCCCCAACAGGATGGGGGGAGCACTTAAGGATGCAAACTCAGTTCATCCTGTTCCTTTCAACATCACCACCAAACAGCACCAGGAGGCATCTCTTAAAGAAATGTCCACTTTGACCAATGTCCCCCATCCTGCTGTTCTCTGTGCATGAGTCTCACCCTGCCTGACTTCTCAAATCTGCTGAATGTTTTTCACCTCCTCCTCCTTGGGCCTCAGCCAAAGACCCTGTTTGGTTTTCTGTCCTGTCCTGCATCTGTTAATGACGTGAGTGACTTCAGGGAGCAGAACCACAAAAGGGAGAGAGATGTGCAGTGTTGCAGAACACAGTAAGTGGGAAGTGAAGGGAAACAATTATTTGCCAGCCGCTGTGCCAGCAGCTTCACGTGCACGTCCTCACTAATTCCTCAAGCCGACTTGGGCGTTAGGCTGGATCACAGCAGTTTTCATGATGATGGAAAAGACCATGGATCCAAGAGAAGGGTCTGGTCCTAGATCAACCAGCCAGTAAGGAGGAGATGAAAGAGACATCGGAGAAGACACACCAGCGTGCTAAGAAAGACAGTCAGATCATACCATGGGTCAGAAAGGCTGCGGGGACTGCTGAGGGGCAGGAAGGCTGGTGGGGACAGAGCCCAGGCTGCGCAGGGCAGGAGAGAGGATGCGGCGTGAGGGAGGGTGGCCAGGAGGACAGCGGGAGAGGCAGTGAGAGACAGGCCAGCTGGAAAGCGGATGGACGGACTCAGGTAGGCAGGAGGCTAAAGGGTCTCCTGGGGGAGTCAGACGGATGCAGAAGGGCTCAGGGCGATGGGAGAAGGTCAGGGTGATAGGGAGGGCAGACCGGCCAAAAAGGCTTAGGAGGGGAGAGGAGCGTGCCCCAGAGGGTCTAAGTGTCAGGGGAGCCATGACTCTGCCTGAGGAGGCGTGGGCAGGACAGGCTGACCCCCGGCCAACACCTGGGGAGGGGCTCTCCAGCCCAGAGGGGGCAGCCAATCAGAATGTGCCAGTGCTGTGACATCACCGGCTGCTGGGCAGACTCCTCCTGTGCGGGCTCCGGGAAGGCTAGAGGGTGTGGAGATCCGGGAAGAGAGATAGAGACAGGGAGAGAGACGGAGATGGGAGACAGAGGGGCAGGGAAACAAAGCCTGGGGACAAGGAGGGGAAATGGGAGCAACTGGAGAAAGAGAGACCCCAAGAGGCCAGGGGCAAGGCTGTCCTGGTGGATGCTGAAAAGGAGGGGCCAGGGCAGCTCCAGGAGAGAGACTGAGGCTGAGCGCAGGGTCCAGAGGGAGGGACGGAAGGAATCAGAAGGAGCAACCGAGTCAAGAGAAAGGCTGAGTCCGCACCTTCCACAGCCAGGTAGGGTGTGGGGAGCAAGGGAGCCCTTGGGGTGTCAGTGACTGGGCAACAGAGCCAGGAGCCAAGAAAGGCAAAGCCGCACAGAGGGGAGGCCAGACTGACAGAGAGCAGAGCCTTGGGAGACTAGGCCCAAGAGGCACCTGGACCTAGATGAGGCCGCCGGCCGTTGGCATCGATGCCCCATGGACGCCAGAGGGTGTTTGCCCCCCGCTCCTTTGCATTCAGGTTGACTGCAAGGATATGTCTTTTTGGGGATGAGTTCAGCCCCATTTTACAGAGCAGGCCACTGAGATGCCAAGAAATTAAGTAACATGGTTCAGAGTGACACAGGAAGTTAGAAGACGCCAGGATCTGAATCCACATCTGTCTGTGTAGCATTTCTTGGAGTCAGGAATAAATGGGAACATTGGGGAAGAGATTTGTGGACATGGGGAGGGAAATTCAGAAGAAGGAGAGGGTAAGAGGGATTGAAAAGATGCACAAGGAAAGGAAACAGAGGGTACATCTCAGGCCTCCGAGAAATAATGAATGAATGAATGACTCTACGTCCATCTAGGATAAACCCAGGGCTGAAAATCTGTTAAACCTCAGTGTGGTGTGGGGCAACAGGTCTCACATCAGGGGTGATTTTGACTCCCAGGGGACACTGGGCAACATCTGGAGACTTTTTGGGTTGTCATGACCAGAGTGGGGTATGCTGCTAGCATCTAGTGGGTAGAGGCCAGGGAGGGGCAGGCCAGCCCCCCACGATAAAAAACTCTCAGGCCCCCACTGTCATCAGGGCTGTGGTGGAGAAGCCCCAGTGCAGGGGAGAGGCTGAGAAGTTTCAGACAAGTCAACTCAAACCTCCAAGCCTCCATTTTATCATCTGTCGATTGGGGATGCTCTTGCTCCCCTGCCCTGCCCTCCTTCCTGGGTGGGTGTGGGGAAGCTCACTGAGGAATCCTGAGGTGGCCCTGGAGGGTGAGTGAGCTCACAAAAGGAGGAAACACTGATGGAAAGATAGAAGCCCAGGGGAGGTAGATTCGGGCTCCAAACAAGGGAAACTTTCTAACAGTCTGTCCTAATATAGAATAAACCATGCTTGGAGTAGTGAGCTCCTCGTCTCCAGAGGCATTCAAGCACAGACTGGAAGAGGACTTGAGCAAGAGGCAACAGAGGGGATTCAGAAGTAAGAGAGAAATAAGAGGTGGTGGCTGGGCTAGATGCCTGTAGAACTCAAGAGCCCAAGAAATTTCAGGAACTCCAGGGCTGGTGTTTGGGGAATGGGCTAGATCAAACACCTCTGGGACTAGAGAAAAGGGCAATAGAAGGAAAAATAGAAGCATTTGTTGAGAGCTTGCTGTGCTAGGAGTTGATCTCATTTAATCCCTGAAAGAAACAGCAAGATCTGCTTTAGCCTCATTTTACAGAGCAAGAGAGAGATGGAGAAGTGCCATGGTCCCGAGTGACACCGGAAGGGAGAAGAAGTCATGATTCGAACCCATGTCTGCCAGGCTCTAACTGGACCCTCAAGAGCAGGTCTAAGCCCTAGGGGAACTGTGGCTAGACTTCCCTGAGCTTGAATGGGAAAAAGTAACAGCTTTCTCTTTGTTTGTCCTCCAACCAAAATGTAACATTTGCTCAACAGAGTGTAGGCAACAGCTAGTCTCAGCAAGGCCGGAGACTGCGACACCAACAGAAATCACAGAGATTTTCATGTCACCTCCTAGTTGCCACAGATTTCTTACAATAGTGTTTCTGCTCGTCTTGACTTTGAGATTAGAATCCTTAAGCTCCACCACCAGATCCCACTGTCTAATGCCTGACGGAAAGGCACTGAAATGGCCATATCACAAATGTGCTACTTGAAAATATTTTGATAACTCCACTTCTGTGTAACTGGCTTCTTTTGTAATCGGATGCATTTTGTTTTATGCATTGGTGACTGTTATTCTGGGAAGGACTGCACCAGCCTTCCAAAGGGGCCTGGGGCCCCCAAGAGCCAAAGAATTTTCGAGTAAACGGGCAGAGGGGGGTCAGAGGATGGGGCCTAAGTGGAGAAGACGGAAATGCTGAGGGCAGAGGGAGGGGGGGCCGTGTGTGGTCTTGCAGGAGACAGCTGTGGGAGGGGCCAGGAGTCCCCCCCGCCACCAAGAGCCAAGGTCATGGAGGGACAGGATTTGGTTGCCTGGTTGCCTGGGTAAGCCCCTGGCCCCTTCTCTGAGCCTCAGTTTCTCCCTCTTTAAATGAGCTAATCACCGTGATTGCCTCCCGGCTCTGTGTTCAGGAGTGAAAGATCATCCAGGGACAATGCAGTGTCCAGAAAAGACCAACACCCACTATCAGCCAGGCTCTGTCAGGGGGTAAGGCAGGCAGAGGGGAGAGCAGGGGCACCCCTTATTGAGCACCCACTGCTATGTGGGCCCCCCTGCACATGAATGGGGAGGTCCTACCCACGACATTCTTTCACCCTTCCGGAGACCCCTGAGGTGGGACAAGGCGGGGAGAGGAGCAGGGGCGGAAAGTGGGGTGAGCAAGGAGAGGCAGGACTTGGGGAGAGACTGTGGTGGCAGGAGGTAAGGAGGGAGGGGCCCCCAGAGTGGGGAGGACAGGCGCCCTCCAGAACAAGCCTTCAACGCAGGGGGGTGAAGGGAGGGGACTCAGGAAGGTTTTGGAAGGAGAAGGAGGTGGAGGCTCCAGAAGACCCCTCAAGCTTCCTTCACCACCACCCCCTCAACACCACCAGCGCCCCCAGCCAGGCCTCCTACCTCAGTGGCAAAGAAGCCCTTGGGGCGGTGTTTGCCCAGGGACGCGAGGCCACCGGGCGCAGGGCTCTCGCTCGCACTGATGGTTTGTTGAGCTGCTGCCAAGATTTCATCCAGTTTGTCTAGAGGAAGGCAGAAGAGGGGTGGACAGACAGCGACGAGTTTGTCAGGGCCTGGCCTGGAGACAGAGCCGCCGGAGGCCCAGACAGGGCCTCGGATGAGCCAGTAAAGGCGCCCCGTCCTCCATCCCGGGGGACAGAGGGAAGGGGCCAGGGCAGAGGACTGACGGCCGTCCTGGAGGGCGGCGCGGAGGCGAAAGGGAAGGCGGGAGGAGCCCACGGGGAGGGGACTGAGGACCCAGGGGAGGTCCGGCGCGGGGCGCGGGGCGGGGCGAGCGGCCCGCGCGCAGGTGGGGAGCGGGGCGCGGCTGGAGCGCGGGGAGGGCGCGCGGAGCAGCCCCGGGGCAGGGCTGGGGCCGTCTTACTCAGAGCCATCTGATACACGGTGCGCTTTTTCTCCATGCTGGGCACCGGCGCCGGCTGCGGCTCGTACTCTGTGGGCAAAGGGCGCGGATGAAGCGCGCGGGCGCCCCCGGGACGCGCGGAGCGAGCGCGGCCCCCGGGCGTGGCCAGCGGGCGGCGCGAGCGCGAGCGGGGCAGCGAGGGGCCCGGGTCCGGGAGGGGCGAGTCCACCGGCGGGGTCGGGACGGGGGCCCTCCCGCCAGGCCTGTGCCCACTCACCGCTCTTCTTCCTCCAGGGGGAGACTAGCCCGGGGGGGAGGCAGTAGAGGAGCCAAGAGTTAGGACGTCAGGGGGAAGCGAGGGGCCCCCTCTCTGGGACTCCCGCCTCCCTCAGGGCCCCGGGGCGGGGGCGGTCTGCCGCCTGAGCCGCCCCCTGGGACAGGGGCAGCGGGACCCCCCAGGTCCACTCGGCTCTAGCTGGAGGGAGGGGTTCGCCTTCCTCTCTCTTCCCGGGGTGGGGGGGAAGCTGGTGGAGAGAGAGATGGCCACGGGGGTGGGGAGGGGAAGAAGAAAGGAAGCAAAGCGGCCCGCGGAGGGGGCACACATAGACCCAGAGAGCCCCGACGGAGAGACAGAAGAGGCGAGGACAGAGGGAAATAGACTCAGACACCCTCCCGAGTGACACACACGCAGGCCAGTCTGGCCCATGGAGTGGGGCGACAGGACGAGGACAAGGATCCCTGGTCACTAACGACACTAACGAACTCAAGGGACAGTCCAGCCCCCTCCCCCATCCCCTCTTCCCCTCTCCTTCCCCAGAACCTCGACCACGGCCCCCCAGGCTCACCCATCTCCTCCAGTTCTGAGGTCATGGACTTGGAGCGCAGGGAGATGGTGGGGGGCGGGAGCCGCTTGGCCTGCTGGGGGGCTGGAAAGGTGGGGGGGGCAGCCGTCAGAACCCTGGGGATGGGGAGAAGCAAAACCCCCCTCTCCCCCACCCATGTCTCCTCCCACGGTGCTCCTGGAGCTGCCGGGACACTGTGCCCTCCCTGCCTCAGTTTCCCCCCAGCAGTGTGTTGAGCAGGTGGCCTTGGGGAAGGGGAGGGAAGGCTGGAGGGGGCGGGCACCTTTCTTGTGGGCAGCCTCGTCCATGTCGGGGTGCCGGGTGACCATCACCACCTTCACCATCAGCGTGTTGCCCCCTTGGCGGATCATGTTGACCACCTGGCGGTGGCCGACCTTCACCACGTTCTGCCCGTTCACCTGCAGCACGGAGGCCCCCAAGCCAGGGGGTGAGGGAAGGGTGCTGGCAGTCGCCCACCCTGCCCCGCTTAGGATCTCCAAGGCCCCGCCTCCCCCTTCCCCACTATTCACAGCCCTTTCCCTCCGTGTGCCCCAGGACTGTGTGTGGGCCTTGGGGAACAGCTCTGGGTAACTGCTCTGAGATGCCTCAGGGAGCCCTTTAGAAGGACTCGCAGAAGAAAGCAGAGGTGGGCAGTGGGTGGACCGAGTGGGGATGAGGAGGCTTGGTGCAAGGGAGAAGGTAGCTGTTGGGCAGCCAGGTCCTGGCGTGGCTGCTGAGGGGCCTGGGATTGGTCCTTGGGTCCCAGAGGAAAGGTGGTGTCAGGGGTCCCCAAGTGGGCTGGGCAGGTCTGCAGCAGGAGAGCTGGAGGCGGGGCTGGGGGAGGCCCCTGGGGCCCAGGGACCCAGACTAACCTCGATGAGGAAGTCACCCATGCGCAGCCCGGCGCGCCATGCCACGCCACCCTCATCCACCGACTCGAGGTACTGCAGCGCCGGGAAGGCCGGGGTGGGGGTGAACTCTTCGATGGGGGTCTGCGCTGCAGATGGGGAGGAGCCGGCGGGGTCGGAGGGGAGAGGGTGGAGAGGCCGAGCAGGGGAGGGGGCTCAGACCCCAGTCACGGAGGCCTCACTGGAGCTGAGGGACCTCAGCACCCTGGGGTGGGGTGGTTGGGCGGGCTGGGGTCTCTTGCCCTTTTCATCCCTCACTACCGGCCCTGCTCCCGGCCCCAACCCAGCCAGCACTCACCCTTGGCCCCCCGGAGCACGAACCCAAACCCCTCACTGTCCTTCTTCTGCAGCAGGACGGTCTTCTCCTTGATGATGTAATCGCTGGGCAGCAGCGGGGAGGGAGGGAGGAATGGGGTGGGGGTGGGGGGTAGAGAAGGGATCATGAAGCTGAGAACCCATGCCCCACCCCGAGCCCCTGCTGCAGGGGTGCTCAGCGGCGCACCTCCCGGGAGCTTTCTCTCCCACTCCGTATGCTCCCAGAAGCCCTGGCAGGCCTCCCCCTCAGAGCTCGGCGTGCTCGTTGTCTCCCACTCGCTCCTCATTCATCCTCCCTGCATCCATTCAGCAAGCATCACCAAGCCCACCGCAGTGCACCAGATCCAGGCCAGGGGGCAAACGCTGGCTGATCAGTGGCCCGTCCCGAGCCCCTGCTGGCCACTTCCTGCCTGTGACCTTGAGTCCACAATCTTAAACTTTGGTGCCTCTGTTTTTCCTCTTTCATTGCAGGGAGAGTTCAGTGGGCAGCAAATGCGTCGTGGCCAGGACAGGGCCTGAAACACGTGCCATGTGCTCGACGGGACTTGCCCAGTTGAGAGGCCACACTCGCTTCAGGGGAACCTCCTAGCGTCCCCGCGCATCTCTGCATTGTCAAGGTGGGTAGTTGGCCAGCACCGATGGCTATTTATATTCTAAATAACTGAAATTCACATTTAAAAATTGAGCTGCTCAGTCGCACCTAGCCACATTTCCAAGTGCCCAAGAGCCACTTGTCGCTACTGGTTACCACACTGGACAGTGCACCGAGGAAACATTTGCACGGGTCCAGAAGGTTCTGTCGGACAGCACTGATTCTCTCTTCCCTGGTTGACCTCAAATGTATCTCCTTTCTGCAGTCAGCATATTTTAGTAAGAGGCAGAGTACCCACGAACAGGGCAACGGACCCCGGTGCATCCTCCAAGCCTCACCAGCACCTTTAGGCAATTCTCATATACCCGATAAACTTTAATTAAACTCCAGCACCTTCATTTCATCTCGATATCCACCCAGGATCTCTGGAATAATAGCTCAAACCTCTGACATCACCGCTATATGCCTCAGAAATACTCCTCCATTCCAGAAGTATCCAAAACCCGGTATATGACGGGAATATCCAAACACCGGTTGCAGCCCCACTCCCTCGTGATACCCGAGGACACCCAGGAGGCACCAGAAGATGTGCCCTCATGGGCTCTGACGCATCCTCCAGTAACGCCTGAAACACATCCAAGTACCTGCTTGTACCGCCACCCCACTCTGCCCATCCCGGAGTACCCCAGCAATACCCAGACCCCCTCAGCATGGCTCAGTAATAGCCGCCACTCCAATAAAAGCCAGCCTGCTCCCTGGTGCGCTCCAATTACCTGCCCCCAGAATCAGCAGTATCCTCCATGAATACTCCAGTATACTTCAGGAACACTCCCACACATCCCAGTATGTTCCAATAATAACTCCCCCCCCCCATTCCAATCTCAGCGTATTCCCATAACCCGCCCCCTGAATGGGTCCCGGTACACGCCAATATTACCTACCATGCTCCTATGGTGTTTTGGTACCAGCCCCCGGAGGCACCCCTGCTTTCTCCTGGGCCCCCCACGACTGTCACTGTGAAATCTGCACATTTGTGCCCGGGCGACAGGGTTCTGCACCGCGGGCACTCCATCCACGCCCCACCCTGCTCACACCTCAGTGTGCTCACGGGCACGTGTGCACACACGTGCACGCCCCAACCACTGCCATTGCCCAGAATTTGTCAGCATCCAATAAACACATCCATGCCATACAAGCCTCCCTCTGATCGTGTATTCCACCCAGGGGCCGGCCACCTGTGCAGCTGGGTGGACGGGGTGTTGGCAGAGGGAGAGGAAGAGTAAATGGGGCAAGTGGTGGGGGGGTGGAAGGGAGGGTCGACAAGGTTGAAGAGCAAGCAGACAGGGCCACTCCAAGTTGAGCCAGAGGTCACAGCTGCCTGCTCCTGACCGTTCTTTCTGCGTCTCTGTCCCCGCTCTCGTCCCCACCACATACCCTCATCACTCCTCCAGGCTTTCATGCCCTGGCTCCTACCCCCAATCTCCAGGGCCCCCCAGCAGTGCCCGTCACCTCCCTTTATCTCTCACTTGCAACGGTTTCATTCATTTCCTTCACTCTCACTACAAACCCCTACCATTCCCACATCTTCCCGCCTGCCCTTGGAATCCTCCCCCACTTCAGCCCCGCACCCCAAGCCTTCCCCAAATACCTCATCCTCCGATATAGTTCAGTAAAATTCCCACATCCAGTAACTACCAAGAAGCAGCATTCAGCAAACTGCTTAACTGTCTCCTGACAACCAGCCTCTGAGGTAGGTCCAGTGATGATTTCCACCTTATGAATGAGGAAGCAGGGGCTCAGAGAGGTTAAGCAATATGCCTGAGGTCACACAGCGAGTAATAGGCTTCAACAGGCACCCGGAAAATATCTGGTTAACTGCAGTAATGCCCTCCACTCCGGGGTACCCAAATGCTTCGGGTACATGGGGACCCGGCCCAAAGCAGCAGGAGCGAGCCCCGCAGCCCCTGAAATTCATTCTGGGGTCCACCCATAGTTCAGCAACAACACATATCACTTATTGAACTATTGCTGAGTGCTGGACACTGTTGCAAGCACTTTACATTTATTTATTCATTGACTCCTCACACCAGCCCTAGGAGGGGTCAGCTGCTCTTTCTCCCATTTTACAGATGAGGAAACTGAGGCACGGAATTAGGTGCTCAAGATCACGCCAGCCAGAAGAGTGTCAGTGCAGAGTTGAATCCCCCACAGGCACCCCATGTACCCCCCAAATGTCTACCCCATTATCTCAGCACCCCTGTCTACTGCTCCCTCTCAAGCACCCCCCATTCGTTCATGCTTCTCTTACCCAACCCCAAGCTGTATACATCGTTTCCCTCACCCCAGCACCCTCTTCTCGAACTTCTGCATTGCCCTCTTGCCCCCAAAGATTCCTGCGACTCTATACTCCCCCTCCTGTCTCTGCCCCTCAGTGTCCTCTCAAGGCCCCAGATAGCAATAATCCTAACCCCACCTGCTGTATAAACCATGGGGCGTCCCTCCACTCCCATGTCGTCCTATACACCCCACGGCCTCAACCCCCCCCCCAGCTTCCCCTATCCCAAAGTGTCCTTCTCCAGCTTGTGACCTCGTCCCTCTAAAGCCACTCCCCCACCTCCCTTGGCCTCATTACCCCCCCACACACATTCTTCTTGCTCCTCTGTAACCCCACTGTGACCCCGAAGGTGTACCAGGTCCCCCCACCACCACCTCATTCTCATCCATGGAAACCTCTTCCTACTTTTGCATCCTCAATTCACTTCACCACACACCCTCCCACCTCCTCTTACTTGCAGCTGCGTTGCATTTACATTCCCTGCATCCTCTCTGTGCTCTCCCTCTACTGCCCAAAGCCCACCCCCAGACCTTCTTGCCCCCCCCATACCCCATCTCGCTTCTCTGCACACCCTGTGTACCGCCCATCTGTGTTCATGAACCCCAGTCCCCCTCCCCGGAGGGGCCTTCATTTTCCCATGTTCCATTCTCTACCCCCTATCCAGACCCCTGAACTCCACTGCTTCCCCCCATATTTGCTGCCCACACAGCACTCCACTCACGCTCCCCCTTGCTGACCCTCTGCCCGGCAGGAGCTCACACAATGCGCTCCCCCAGGCCTCCGGCGCCCAGCGGCCAGCTCTTGTTCAGCAGCTCCCACACACGGAGACTGCAGCAGCGTCCACTCCCCCCGCCCCCACCCTGAGAGTCCCTCTCACTCGTCCAGGGTCCCACAGCCCGTGCACCCCCTTCGGCGTTCAGCCCCCCCCCCCCGTGCTCCCATCTCCACAGGCCTCTCCATGGCCTGCCCAGAGGCCTCCCCCACAGAGAAGCCACCCCCCACCCCCATGCTGAGAAGCGACACACACATGCAGATGCAGCGCCCCATGCAGAAGCTCAGCCGGCTGGGTGCAGCCCCCACACAGCCAGAGGACAGGGCAAGCAGCCCAAGTGCCCCACACGGGGGGGGGGGGTGCAGGGGGACAGAGAAACGCAGAGGCCTCGCGACGAGGGGGGGCGGTGGGGGAGGGGCAGGCCCGGCCCCCGGGGAGGATGGATGTTGGGAGGCACACCGCAGTCCCTGGGACAGACCCACTCCATCACACACACACAGTCCCCAGACAGCCCCGCCATCCCTCCAAGTCACACACAGAGACAGACACCATCAAACAGGGACACACAGATGGACACAGCTGGGGGGGTGGGCTCGGAGCCCACCGTCTCCCCACCTCTCTCTGTCGCCCTGGCAGTCGGCTGCAGGCAGCCACACACACGCACATCAACACAGCCACACTGACACACGCACAGTCGCACAGAAACACGCAGCGGCAAAAGGGGAGGGGAGGGGAGGCCGGGGGCGGGATGTGTGTGTGATGGAGGGGGGTGGGGATGGCTGTGAATGGGAGACAGGGGCATGAATGGGGGGGCTTGCCAACTCCGTAAAGGGGTGTGAGGATACGAGGGGCAGAGGGATGGGGCCTGGGGTGCTGGTGCCTGAGGGGAGGTCATTGTGACTCCCCACAAGGAGAGCTCCCAGAGTGGGGGCACTGAGGGCGAGTGGGTTCTGAGTCCAGTGGGGGAGGGTGTTTGGAGGCCTGGTTGGGGAAGGTCTTGAGGGAAAAGATGGGGGGGGGCTTGGAAGGGCCTGTGATGGGGTGAAGGAAAGATTCCCAGGGCTGAGGACTGTGCGAGGGGGCGCAGGGAGAGGGTGATGGAGAGGGAGGGTTGAGAAGGTGGGTTTAGTGCTGAGAGGTTAGTGGCGAGCGACTGGGGGGGGCTGTTAAGGGGTGAGGGGGGTTGGAGGTCTGGAGGAGGAGGATGAGTCCCCGAGAGGGGAGGGTCGTCACAGCGGGCGGGGGGCCACCGGGCCCGGCCCGGCCGGGGAGGAAGGGGTCGGCGCGTTCCGTTACCTGTAGATGTACCAGACGCTGCGCCGCCGGGGCCCCAGGGCCGGCCAGCTGGAGGAGAGCGCGGGGGGCGGCTGCGGCAGGGGGCCCCCACCGGGGCCGCCCCCGAGACCCCCGCCGCCGCCGACCGCAGACAAAGCCATCGCCGCCGCGGCCCGGGCCCGGGTCCCGGTGCCGGCCGCCCCCGCCGCCGCCGCCGCCGCCGCGTCCCCGTCCCCGCTCGGCCGAACCCCCGTGTCCGGGCCCCCAGGCCCCGCCTCATGCTGACCCGCGCCGGGAGCGGGGAGGGGGAGGGGGCGCGCACCCCCCCGCGGGAGGGAGGGCAGGGCCGGGGGCTCACATGCCGGCGGCCTGCGGGGGCGCGGGCCGCGGGGTCCGGCCGCGGCGGTAGCGCGAGGCCCGCGGACGGCGCCGGCTTCAGCACCGCGGACAGCTCCGGAGGCGGCGGGAGCCTTAACCCCTCGGCGTCCTGCGCCGGGCGGCGGAGGGGGCCGGGCAGGGGGAAGGGGGCCGGGCGGGGAACGCGGGGGCCCCCTTGGCGGGAGAAGGGGGAGGGGCGAGGCGCGGGGGGGGAGGAGAAGGGGGAGGCACTTCCGGTCTGCCCCCCCTTAACCCCCTCCCCCCTCCAGGGCCCTCCCGCGCAGGTGCAGAGCGAGGGAGAGCGGGGAGAGGGAGGCACAACATCGCACACAAGATGCCACGCAACCGCGTGCAGAGACGCGCGCGCCGAGCCCCGCTGCCCAGGCAGGGACGCCCGGGCCGGAGAGGCCCCAGGAGGGGGACAGGCAAGCCCACCACCACAAACCAACACGACGCCCCCAGCACAGTCTGGAAGGGCCGAGAAAGGAAGGTCAGGGCATTCAGACTGGGCCCCAAGGCAGTGAGCCATACCTCCCCCCACCAACAAAAAAAAATAGAAGCCCGGCCGTGGGGGCGAGGTGTCTGGGGGTGGGGGTGAGGGTCGTCCAGGCAGCACAGCTCACACCAGAGGGTGAGGAGAGGGTGGCACTTGGCAGGACCACAGAGCTCCAGCAGGGATGCTGGGAGACAGAGATGGGGAGCAGGGTGCCCAACACAACACAAGCCTAGTGACCACAGATGGGGTCCCAGAGACCACACACAGAGCAGCACAAGGAGGGGAGGAGAAGGGGGTGAGATGCACTTGGCAGGACAGAGCTAGAAGGAGAAGCAGGGAGGGCAGCAGGTTCTGGAAGGAGGAAGCCAGGGCGAGAGGAATCACCCCCACGCAGCTGGTGGGGCAGGTGACCCCCAGAGCACCCAGGGAGGGACCCACAGAGACAAGAAGTGGAGGATGGCGGGGAGACTTGGGGTGGGGGTGGGGGGCACTTCGATACTCACCCAGCGCCCAGAGCCGGAGACATGCCGGGCAAACACGCACAGTGGTCAAGCACCTCAGAAACTCGGGGCGTGGGGAAGCACCCCCCCATCCCTTCTTCCCGTGTTGTAATTTCTGCCCCACTCCCACCCCGACCCATCCCCACCGTCCAGAACACAGACACATAGGTTTGGACACATTTAATGGAAGGAGGCTACGAACAAGGGGACCCTCCCTGGATTGGGGGGAGCAGTGGGGGAGGGCATCACCTTTCAGACACCAAATTATGGCCACCACCACCCCCCCTGCAGCCCTGCCCCCCCCCTCCTCCACATCCTCTCCCCCCAGACCCCTGGTCCTGGATTCCAGATCTATCAGAGGGATGTGAATGCATGCACACGCATTTATGTGCTGATGCACACGTGCAGGGACGTGCACAGAGAGGGCTGGCATGTGCAGAGCCCGCCGATCCCTATGTGTTAGCAGACACGCCGACCTCCCTGCAAACGCTGGCCCACGTTCTCAGACTCACAGACAGTTTCAGAGAAACACAGATGTGCAGAGCCAGCTGCACAACGAGCACCCACGGAGACAGCAGGACAGACAAGCTCGCCGGCACAGGCGTGTACAGGGACGTGTCCCTGATGGGGGGGGGGGGTGTCTGGCCACACATGCACACGCACACATCAAGAGCACCCGTGGAGACCCGCGGGCAGGAACACACTTGGGGAGTCCACGCGAGGCCGTGTGACAAGACATTTGGCACCGGAAACGTCAGCCTGGGATCATGCAATGCACACATATTTGCACAACCCACGGGGGCCCCTGCCTTCCCGCACCTGACACCCTTCCTCCCTTCCCCTCCCCTCTCACCTCCCTGGGCCAATCCCATCCATCAAGCTTCCGAAGCCAGCCAGCCAGCAGCCAGGGAGGGGAAAGGCATCAGTGAGCCCCTCTCTCCCCCCACCCCTGCCTGACCCCCTCCCCACGCTAGCACGAGGCATGGGACGCACACACTTCTATGGCACGTGACCACACTGAGATGGGGCCAGCCACACACACACACGAGCTCCCGGGGCCCCCAGGCACCCCACCCTGCTCCGTTCACCCCCATTCATTTCCAGCTACCCCACTGCTGGGCAGTCTCGGTGGCTGCTGAGGACAGTTTGAGGTTGGGCCGCGTCGTGACACCATCCCTGCCTCCCCCACCCCGAACCAAATCTCACAAGGGGCAGGAAGAGAAAGGGGGTCTGTAAGTGGCAGAAATATTTAAAGAGGTGGAGTGTGAAAGTGGGGGGCGCCCGGGGGTGTGAGGACCCTTACCTGGGGGCATCGAAGCTGTCGTAGGAGCCCACTGTGTAATGCCGGAAGAGTCTCTTCGCCTTGTCGCTGCGGCTTTCTGCAGGGGGACAAGGGGTGGCCTTGGACCCTCACTTGTGGAACCACAAGCCCTCCCAACCTCCTCCCAGCACCCCCTCAGGAAGGGGAAAGGAATAATGGGGTGGCCTGGGGGCAACTCGGGACCCGCCGTACCTTGCTTGCCGTCCTGGGAGCGGTTCGCCACCTCCTCCAGGCAGTCAGACGGGAACCAGCCGACGCGACCCTTGACCTGGCCTTCCCAGAAGCCTCCTTCCCCGATGCTAAGCACTGGGCCGGGGGAGGAACAGAGAGACATTTCTGTTTCTCTGCCATCCCCCAGCCCTCAACGTATAAGATGGCACAGCTTCTCCACGCCCCTACTGCAGGGCCTGGCTCCTGGGCATCCTTCCTTTCCACGACATGGTCCTCGTCCGCTCTGGTCGCCGGTGCAGCTCGGTTTGTTCTGCCAATGTCTCCAAACCCTCCCCGGATCTGTGGACTGGGATCCCCTTGGTAGGGACAAGTTGCACCCTGCAGGGCACGGCCCCTGCCATCCCCCCCAGCCTCCTTGCTGCTTGCACTTCCTACCTGGCTCCCTCCGCCTCCCTCTGCCTCCCTGGCTGTAGAGAAGAGAAGAGATTAGAATCCCCTCTCTCCTTCTCACCACTCACAACCAGAGGTGGCCTCCTCCCAGCCCCAACTCTTAGCCATTCTGCACACCCGGAAAACCTCAAGGCCAGTGCGTGCTGAGTGCAGAGACGGACGGCGAGGATGGCTAAGGTTACCCAGTTCTCACTTGGGGCCAGAACCCTAGGAGTAGGCTCTCCTTACCCCCATTTTACCAATGGGGAAACTGAGGCTCAGAGAGCTGAAGTCAACTAACTGCCCAAAACTCCATGGCGAGCAGGTGACAGAGCCTGAATTTGAACCCAGCTCTGCTCCGGGAGCAGATGCTTTCAGTCCCTGGCGCTCTGTGGACTGTAATGCTGCCGCCACGGATGACCATAACCAGAGAACACACACCCAAACTTCCATTTTCCCCAGCATTTTCTGTGGCTCCATGCCCACTCGGCCCTCCACATATCTTCCCTCGCTAAGTCTTTCCACCTCCTGGGTAAGGGAACCTTTGTTTGCCCATTTTAGAGACAAGGCAGCTGCAGCTAAAGCAGGGAGGCCCTGTGCCGAGATTGCTCTGGCAGACGAGGAGGGGAGTCAAGGCTGTGGTGCTTTTCCCAGCACCAATGGGTTCCATCAGAGGGTCCAGGAACCCACACGGAGGCCAAGCCCCGGGTTGGGGAAGAGAGCCGAGAACGGGGGGGCCTGGCTTCTTGGCTGGCTCTGCCGTGCCTGGCTGGGGAGTCTGGTGATCAGTCATTGTGATCGATCATCTGTTCGCTGAACAAATATTCATTATTTAGTGCCTGTCATGAGCCAGGCCCCAGGCTGGGCTCTGAGTAGAGCTATTGAACCCAATAAACGTGCTTCTTGCCCTCATGGAGCTCCCAGACTGGGGGCCATGGGAGAAATGAGTAGACAAGTTGAGGTCGGGGCTCAAGGGAAAAGAACGGGGTGTTCAGAAAGACCAGCATGGCAAAGTGGGATCAGGAAGGGTCCCTGAGGAAGCGACGAATAAGCTGAGACCTGGCAGCTCCTAGGAGTCGAGGCCAAGAAAGGCTGGAAGGGCTTTCCAGGCAGGAGGAACAGCATGTGTGAAGAGCCTGGTGTAGAAAAGAGCTCAGAGCATCAGACGGATGGAGAATAGGACACGATCCCGAGTGTTGTGGGTGGAGGGGAGTGACAGGTGAGGTGGGCAGGGGCTGCAGCCCTTGGGGGGCAGCTCGGACGCCAGGCTAAGGCATTCTGTTTTGCTTCCGAGAGCACAGGGAGATGGGGACACATCGGGGTGTAATGAAGCTAAGCGGCATGGTGGATATGGGTGCACTTTGAGGCAATGAAGTGCCTTTTATTGGAGGGGGGGTATGCAAATAGAGGGCAGCGGGTCTTCCTCTGCACAGAATATGGGGCTGGAAGTGCAGGATGCACGAGGGAAGATGCCACCCCTGGCCTCAGCATCCCTTTCTTCTTTCCCCTAATGGTGTGATCCCTGCCAACCCTTCCAGGCCCTTCCCAAGCTCCACCTCCAGCTTCCCCAGGGAAATCCGGGTCTCCCTCTTCTAGACACCTGTGGCAGGGGCGGCCTAGACGACAATGGCTGGCATTTAAGTGGCACTTACTGTGTTCAAAGAGTTTTCCATGACCTGACCCCTTTAGTCCTCATGAAAGCTCCACTTTACAGGTAAGGAAGCTGAGGCCCGGAGGCTGCCCAGCTAGGAGCAGAGGTGCCGGGATTTGAACCCAGACATTCCGGCTCTCCATCACTACACTGCAAGGGTTTCCCTGCTGCCCAGGAACTACCACATCTGCAGCACACGCTCCTGCCTCCAAAGTGGGGTTCCACCCAAGAACACACCCCCACGGCCCCACGAAGCTGCTGGTCCAGAAGAAGACTGGGGAGCCAACGAGACGGCCCTCCATGGCAGCAGCCACCCGTCAGGAAGCACCGAGCCCTGCACACCCACTGGAGCCTCACCCGACCCGTGGGGCAGGACCCACCCCCACCCGCATTCAGGAAAGAGAACACCTGCCAGGGCTTGGCTTGCACTCGGCTCAAGGGAACGGAAGGCCTGGGGGTTTCCGGAAAGCCACGTCCCCTCTGTGAGGCCCCGTGTCTCCAATTGTCCCCCCACACGGCAAGGGTGATCGTGTGCGAAGGAGACCACGCAGGCAGCACCCAAACGGCGTGCCGTGCGGCACCTGGGCCTGCCAAGGTTCATTTCCACCCCTCGGTCAAAGGCAGGAAGGGGCGTCTTGGGGCTCCCTGGGGTCTCAGCCTGCGGTGGACACACGGGGGACTCGAGAACAACCTGTCGTGGTACAGCAGCTACCTTTGATCTTCTCTCCTTTGCTCAGCGAGATCTCGCCCTCGCCCTGGGCCTGGTACGACTTCACGGCCAAGAAGGAGCGACCGGGCACGGCAGAGTAGAGCTTTCGCCGCCGCCCGCGGCTGCCCAGGGAGCCCCCAGGGCCGCTGGCCGGCCCTTCCCGGGGAGTGCCGCTGGAGCTGGGGACACAGGGGGCATGAGAGGCTGGGGGAGAGGTGGGAGGGGGCACCCGGGGGAAGCAGAGGTCCTGGGGGGGGGCAGGGGCGGGGATGGAGCACCAGGGTGGGGGAGCGGGGTGGGTTGCCGACATGCTGGGGGAAGAGGGCCTTTGGGGTTCCCTCTTCTGGCCCCCCCCAGCCCCCCCTCTCACCCTGCACTGGCCACGCTGGCCTTACCCCAGAGGGCCCCAGGATGCCCACCCTCCCCTCGGCCCCCAGGACTCATCCTTCCCAGAGTGACCCCTTCTGCACCCTGCACCCCAACCCTTTTGTCCCCAAGCCCCTGGCCTGCCCCCGCTGCCCTCTCCCAGCTCAGCTCCCCCCACCCTGGCATTCTCTGCCTGTCCTCAGGGGCTGGAGCCAACGTTTCTTTGGGTGCAGACCCCTGGCATGGCTCAGGTGCCCAGGTGACAGAGACTGGCGCATCTCCCGAGGGTGGAGGAATGGGTGGGAGAGCAGCCCCTCATCACCATGGCCCCCCTCACCTGGGCCGTCCACGGGGCTGCCTCTTAGCCTCCTCGGGGTGCCTCCCGCGGGACGGGGAGCGGGCCCGGGCTCCCCGGGGGCTGCTGGCACTCCGGAGGGTCCCGCTGCTGAGCTTGGTGCTGGGGGCCGAGGGCTGTGATGGGCCCGGGGCCCCCGAGGGTGGGCCGGGGGTCCCGGAGGACGTGGCCCCTGGGGCCGAGAACACCATCCAGTCGGGCAGGGCCATGCTCGTGTCACTGTTGGCACGCAGCAGCGCGGGGGGCACCGTCAGCCCCGCGCCCTGGGGCCCCCGAGGCCGGGCCGCATACTTGGGAGACTCCTGGAAGGGCACTGGGAGGGCAGGTGGCGAGGGGGCAGAGCGGGGACCGGGCGGGCAGGAGACGGGGCGAGAGGCACGAGGGAGGGAGACAGAGATGGGAAGTTCAGGGGGCCTGGAACCGACCCCATCGTGGCTCAGACATTCGCCATCCTCCAGGGTTTCCCCCAAGCCCCGTCCTGACCCCGACTCAGGCCCTCCATTCCCACCCCCAGCTGCCCCAGCCCTTCCCTTGGCCCCGGCTCCCCCTCGCTCACCCACGTCCTGCTCCCGGTGATTTCGGATCATCTCCCCCAGCTCAAAATTCCCAGCGATCACCGCCACCTGGAGGGAGGTGCTGTGAGGACCCGTCCAGCCTCCCCCCGTCCCCTCCGATCCTCCCACCACCAGCCCCCTTCCCAGCACCCCTAACTGTGCCCCCTCTGTACTCCTCGGCCCCCACCACCCAGCCCCTCCCCTGCACCCCTGGCACACACGCCCCACCCCGAGCCCCAGACCTGGAAGGGGGTCTGTCCATTGTTATTCTTCACGTCCTTGTTGGCTCCTCGATAGAGGAGGATCCTGGCACAGGTTTCCTGTGGCGACGGCCGGAGGCACAGGGAGAAGGGAAAGACAACGATTAGGGCCGCCATCCTCGGCGCCATCCGTGGCACCATCCGCGGCACCGCGACAAGCACTGAGCTAGGAACCGCGGGGATGGTGAGCTCTGACCGCATCTGTGCTGCCCGCACGGCAGCCACTCGCCACGTCACGAGCCCCCTAAATGCAGCCGGCCCAGAGCAAGATGCCACGAGGGTGAATGAAACACACACTGTGTTTCGAAGGTAGAATGGAAAATAAATTAAACATCTCTAATACTTTTACATCAATTACATATCAAAATGATAATATTTTGGATTACTGGGTTAAATAAAATACACAATTACAGTTAACATCACCTGCTCCTCTTTCCTTTTTTTTTTCGTGTGGCTACCAGGAAATTAAACATTATCCACGTGACTTGCGTTATATTCTATCGGACGGCGCGAATCTAAACCAGGGTTTCTCAGCCTGGGGGGGAGATAACGTGGCAGGGGGGTTAGCACCTCCCTGGCTTCCACCCACCGGATGCCAGCAGCCCCTCCCCACTCACGACAACCAGAAATGTCTCCGGAAGTCGAAAACTGTCCCCTGTGGGGCAGAAGCTCCTGGGTTGAGAACCTCAGGCCTAAATAAACCTCGTCCAGGGCTTTTTATGTTGCATGTCGGGTGCTTAGACCAGAACGTGCAAAACTCCCCCAAATCACCCAACAATTTCACAAGATGGAAATTGTCCCTGTTTTACAGATGAGGAAACTGAGGCTCTAGCATAAGTTTCTGGCTCAAGATCACATGGATTTGAGGCCAGACTGAGCTGACCTAAAGTCTTTGCTTTTGGTCACTCACTCTGCTAGACCCAGCAGGAAGAGAGCACACATCATGGAGGACGGTGGGGGCTGGGACGCCGTCCGCGTCCAGATCTGTCCCTTACCCAGGTCAGCCACAGCTCACCCCTCCCCGTCACTCTTTGGGCTCAACCCAAAGTCCTGCTCGGGCCTAAGAAGCCCCACCTGATCTGCCTGTCCGGCCCGCGCCCACCCCACCCTGCCCCCCAGCATCGCCAGCTTCATCTTTCCGCCCCTTCCCTGGCTCTCTACGCTCAGCCACGCTGGCCTCTTGCTCCCTGAACACTCCAGGCCTGCTCCTGCCTCAGGGCCTTGGCACCTGCCGTTTCCTCTGGAATCCTGTCCTTGGACCTCTGCACAGCTTGCTTTCTCCCTGATTCAGGGTTTCGCTCAAACACCTCTTTAGAGAGGCCAGTCTCTGCCCCGTGCTGTCTGAAAGAACCCCCTTGCCCTGTGCCCTGCTTTATTTATATTTTTTAGTTTGTATTTACGTGCCTCGTGATATGTGCCAGGCATTCTTCTAAGCCCATGTTAACTCACTTTCTTCATAACACTGTTTCTCTGAAATTACATTTTCTGTTTTGTTTGTCTCTTGAGCAACACCCCCCTTCTCCTAAACAGATTGTCAGCTTCAATGAGGCAGTGTGATTGTGTCCCCAGCATCTGAAATAGCCCCTGGCCCAGAGGAGCTGCTCAAGGAGAGTCTGAATGGGGGGATGTTCCCTTCCTTTGTCTTGGTCTGGACAAACCCAACCCAGCCCCCAGCTCCACTCCCCTCCAGCTCCCCCTGATGCTAATCCAACCGGCATTCACCAAGCACCCCTTGGATGTCTGCTGCCCCCCTCTGCCATGGCAGCCCACCAAGGGTGCCGGCTACAGAGGCCCATTCCACAGGGAGGGCTCAGAGAAGTCAACCCCAAGCTCAAGGTCACACAGCCAGTGGGCCAGTACCTGGGGTTCCAGCCCGGCCTTCTTATCCCAGTGCTGTGCCCCAGTCACCCGACAGCAGAGCCAGCCAAGGCTGCTTTCTGGGTGCATGGGTGTGAGTGTGTGCGTGTACACATGTGCACGCTACCAGATCACTAGACTCGCACCAAGTGCTTTGGGGCACATCTGCATCTCCTCACCCCCAGCTCCCCGCCTTGCCCAGCGAGGGGCAGAGCCGGAGCATCGCCCGCCAGCCCACCAGCTCCCCGTCCTCCGCTCGCTGAGCAGAGGGTCCTGGCTTAGCTCGTGGTTCCCTCTGCTGGGCTCCCACAGACCTCCTATCACTTATCTCACAGAATTGCAATTATTTGTTTACACATCTGCCTCTGTGCTAGACTGCAAACCCCCCCACCCTCCCTAGGGCAGGCGCCGCGCCTGATGCACCCCCACGTCCCCAGCGCCCGGCATACAGCAGGCGCTCAGCGAATGTGCATGGGTGGAATGAGGATGAAGAACGTGGGGCCGAGTCACTCCAGAGTCATTTGTTCAAGTCATTCACTCATTCACTGAGTCACTCGAGCCTTTGCACGGCACACACTGTTCAGGGCTGGGCACCGTTCAGGGCCCCGGGGGTGGGTGGGTGGGTGAGTGGGGGAGCCTAGATGGAGTCATTCACTCACTCTTTCACTCACTCATTCATTCAACAAAGTTGCTTCTCAGCCCGCTGCAAGCTGGGGCTGGGGACAGAGCAATTTACCCAACTCAGCCCCCACTGCTGAGGAGCTTGCAGGCTAGAAGCGGGCCTGGCAGTCACCAGCAGGCAAGGGGACAGGGAGGAAACCCCGGCAGACCAGTCCCTGCCACCACCACCCCGTCGGGAAGCTCAACACCCAGGAGGAAAGGCGAGGGAGAGAACTAGAAAAGGCGCTCATGTTTGTTAGGCACCTCCTGTGCCAGGCTCCCTGCCAAGAGCGAGCACATGTTGATCCACTCGACCCATTTCACAGATGAGGCGGGGGGAGCTCGGGAGGGGACGTGTCCCCTCGGACCTGCTAAGTGTAACCGCACCTGCCGTAGCATCCTTTGCACCTGTTCAAATTTCAGGGCACGGTTTCTACCTCCCAACTGGGCCCTGACTAATAACGGTAACAGTGGAGATGGCGACGGCTGCAATTGTTATTTATAACTTATTATGGCAGACTTCTACGGCTGTGACCCTTTATCCCCTCCGATCAGCTGAGCTTACTCCCATTTTGGGGAGGGGGCAGAGCCTTGGCTGCCCGGGCCCCCTGGTCTGCCCTGGGCCGAGACCTCAGCCCCGTCCCCTGCTCTCCGTGCCGCAGAAGCGGAGGAGCTGGGCGCGAGACCCGGCTCCGGGAGCAGGAGACAAGCAAGCAGGGAGGGCAGGTTTCGTTTGACAAACACCGAGTTCTCCCCGGGTGCTGAGCACACTGCTTTCTCACCACCCGGCAGCCAGCGCGTGGCTTCCTGCCAGATTTCTCAGCACGGCGAGTTCCGACGAGGCAGAAGGAGCTGAGGGCTGTTTTGGAAGACTTCCTGGAGGAGGGGAGACGGGTCCCGACGGGCCAGCAGCATCGTGCCAGCCCCTTCAAGGGCAGGGGGTGTCAGGAAAGGGGTGGGGAGACTGAGGCTCCAAGGGCCGGGGTGGGGGGGTCTCAGGATCGCCTGGAGTCTGGAAGGCCGATATGCTCAGAGCCATCAAGCACCAGCTCGTGCCAAGCAGCTGCCACAGCGCGGCACAAGCTGCTGACGGGATGCCCCCTGCCGGCTCTTTACTACCTGCCCCTGTGGATGCTCCGGACTGTCCACCTGGCCCCGAACTGCTGCAAGTTGCCACGCGCTCTTGTCTTGCTCCTCCGCCCCCACGTGGCACCTGCACACAGCCGGAGATGCCCCACTGCCAGCGGAAAGGAAAATCTGGGGAGGGGAGGACCCACTGGGCTCGCGCTTCCTGTGACAGCCTCGGCCTCTGGGCTCTGGTTCTGTGCACAGGCTGTGCCCTCTGCCTGGCACACCTGCCTGCCCCTCCTACTTGGCAGACTCCTGCTTGTCTTGCAGCTCTGATCACAGGTGGCACACACTCCAGAAAGTTCTCCAGACCATCCCTCACCCTCCGCCAGGACCAAGCCGCAGCCCTGGGCTGGGCTCCTGCAGGGACCTGGAATCCCCGGGACCCTGCCCTGAGCTGTCGGGGTCATCAGGTCATCCGTGGGCCTGACCCCGCAAGACCACAAGCCCCCTGGGCTGAGGAGCTGTCTCACTTGCTCGCTGCCGCTCGATCCCCAGCACCCAGCTCTGGGCCTGACCCAGCGGAGGCGCTCGCTAAATATTAGTTGAATGAATGAACGAGTGACTGAATAAGTGAATGAATGAATGCATGAACAAGCAAATGAACAAAGGTGTGAACACATGAATGGGTGAATGAATGAATGAATGAAAGAAAGCAGGGAAGGCATGGGGGTGGGGCCGGAGTCCAGGGGCGGCCTGATGTGGGCGATGGGGAGTTGCGGGGGGCGGACCTTGTTGTAGAGGGCGCAGATGTGCAGGGCCGTGTTCCCCGAGGCATTCTGGGCCCCGGGCTCAGCCCCGTAGAAGAGCAGGTGCTCCAGGTGCTGGGAGTGACCCCGCTGGCAGGCCTGGGAGGACAGGGAGCGGGAGGGCTAGATTTAGACCCAAGCAGAGCCTCCCGGGCCTCCCTTCCTCCAGGCCAGGGAGCCCCCCGCCCACCCCCTTTCTCCTCTCTGCCAGTGTCGCGGTCACAAGTCCACACGTGCAGGCCGTCCCGGGCTCGGGGTCCACTCTGGCCCGTTAGGAGGGATGCAGGGACCTGTCCCCCAGCCCACGCCCCCTCCCCCTGCACCTTCTCTTGGGGGACTGTGCTGCTGTGATCCCCGCCCCCTGGGAGGACCCCAGCCCCTCCGGGCCACATCGGGGGCACCTGGTGTGTCTCCTGCCAGCCGTTCTCATCAGCCACGCCCAGCTGGGCCCTGTTGTACAGCAGCAGCTCGCAGCACCGGGGGTCGCCCCCCACCATGGCCGTGTGGAATAGGGGGGTCAGCCCGCGGCGGTCCTTGTAGTTGGGGGAGCCCCCCAGGTCCAGGAGTGCCTAGGACGGGGCAGGGAGCCCAGGAGGAAAAGAGGGACGGCGGTCACGGGAAAGCGGCTCATTCTGCAGGGTCGGTGGGGAGGGGGCAGGGGGCCTGGGTGCCCCACACCAGATGGGGGTGGTCTCGGTTGTGCCATTATGGCCCTGAGCAACCTGGAGGCAGGCTCTTCCCCCTCGGGGCCTCTCCCACCCCCTGGGACTCGGTGTCCTCCAGAAACCACCCCCCAATCTGACATCCCTCACCTTTCCCCACAGGGGTGGTCTGGGAGGAGCCCCTGCAGGACCTGGACGCTCAGTGACCTCGGCTGCCCGTCCACTCCCCAGGGTGGAGGTGGGGGGACAAGTAGGGGTGCAGCCTGGACACAAGGGGGCCCTGGCCACCTGGGAGGCACTACTGGGACCAGGGTCGCCATGATGGGGCACAGAAGACGGAGGCCTGGGAAGGGGTAAGCACTGTCCGACAGAACCTCCTGCAAATGACGGGGACGCTGCATGTCCGGGCGGACCAGTATAGCAGCTGCGTGTGGCTGGGAGCCCGAGGAGCGGAATTCTTAATTCTATTCCCTTTAATTAGTTTAAATTTAAATAGTCCCGTTTGGCTACGGCTACTGCACCAGATAGTGCAGGTCTGGGAACTGGGGGGCTGTGAGCAGGATCTGGGTTTGGGGGTGTGCAGTGGGGGGACATGAAGGGGCTCTGTGGATTCTGGGGGGTGAGGCAGATCTTGGGGGCTGGTGTCTGACTCATTTAGGATAATTTGAGAAGGACCTGAGTTTGGAGGAGGGCGGTGAGGGCCCATTCAGCTGGGGCACCGTGAATTGGGGTGCTCACCGGAGGCTCCGGACCTTTGGGGTGGCCTCTCTTGGTAAATGTACAAGAGGGGCAAGTGCCCTGCGGGGAGAGGGCAGGTCTTTAAGATAAGACTCTGCAAGCCAGCTCGGCGTGTGGATTTTGTGGGCATTTGGGGTTTGTGTGTTTGGGAAAGTATAATTTGGGGGCTTGTGTGAGGAGGGGGCTGGATTTGCACATGGGAAGAGGGGGGCCATCGGGGAGGTGAACGGGTCAGGGTTTGGAAGCACAGGTGCAGGGGCTGGGATGGGGCCCGCGAGGCCAGGTGGAGGGGCCGTGTCTGCAGGCTGGGGTGGGGGGGGTTCTCTCTCTGGGAGCACACTCTGCGTTTTAAGGAACTTGAGGAGGCTCGACGCCCCAGGGGGACAGAGTTAGGGTCTGTGTTGAGTGGGGTCTAGGGAAAGAGATGTTCTGGGCATTTGGCGGAGGGGGAGATCTGGGTGTGTGTGGGGAGAGTATATGACCTTCCTGGGGGCAGAGGGGGGTCTGTCCGACCATCAGCAGAAGCTGAGTGAGGGCTGGACGGGGGGTGCACCTGGGGGCCGCAGGGGTCTCTAATTCAATCGGAGGAGGAACATGAGGGGATGTGCATTAGGGCAGGCATAGAAAAGAGCCTGTACCGGGGACATGGAGAGGGGCTGCTTTCCACCAAAAAGAAAGAACTGGGGTTTGAGAAAGAACAAAAGGGAAAGGAAGTGAGAAAGAGAAGGGAAAAGGATGGGCACATAATGGGTTTGTGGGAGGGGGCATCTGGGAGGCAAAATGAGAGAAGGGTCAGAGGGGGGGTCTGGGCCAATTTGCCCTGTTTGGTTGATGGGGGAAACACAGTACTTGGGTGGGGGGGTCTCTGAGCCCACATCTCTGGGGTGGCAGTCGGGGGTCTGGCAGCCTCACCGTGAGAGCCAGGCAGTGGCGGGCACACGCGGCCTTGTGCAGGGCCGTCATGCCGTCCCGAGCCCGGAAGTCGATGTGCGCCCCACCCAGGCACAGGGTTCGAATCACCTCCACGGAGCCTTCGGTCTGGGCAGCCAGCGTCAAGGGGGTCTCTGGGGTGGGAGGTTGGGGGGAGGTACAGTCCAGTTGCACGCGGCCCCTTTGCCTCAGTCCCCAGCCCTCCTCGTTTCCCAGACCCCACGTTCCTGGCTCCCCGGTTCTGCACCCCCAGCCTCTCCCACAGCCCCACCACCACCCCGGCCCCCTACCCACCTCCCGAATCCGAGTCGTGATAGTTGGGGTCAAGGCCTTTGTCCAGGAGCCGCGCCACCTTGTCAGACGTCCCGAGCTGCACGTACTCCAGGAACTTCTTTAAGCCCGTCTGAGAGGGGAACGGGCCGGTCAGGGGGCAAAAGGGAGAGAGCGAGGGGGGTCCTCGGACAGCTAGCACTATAAGCTGCCTAGGCCCCTGCAGCTTTTCTAGTAGCCGCCTTAAAGAAAATGTTCCATTTTACTGACATTAATTTCAACAATACATGTAATCAAACCCAATAGAGGCCGACAATGACCACTGCCATAGTGTAATTGATATAAAAATTATTCACGAGAAATTGTACACGTTGTTCATGCTACGTCAATAGAATCCGGTGTGTATCCGATTCTCCCAAAGCAGTTTGGTTTGGACTTGCCCTACTGCTGGCAAGCACTCACTGCCCCGGCCAGTGCGGGTCTGGGGGCCGGGGAGCCCTTAGGAGAGGGAAGAGCTGGATGTGGGGGCACGATGGGGGACTGGGGGTGAGGATTGGGGGGGCCTGTTGTCCCACATGTTGAGAATCTTTCTCTTCACTTCTGATCCAAGCAGCCCCCCACCGCCCACCGGGCCTGCAGAGAGGAGGGCAGGGACCGGGAGGGTGGATATGGCTGGCGGCAGGGTGGGGAGATGCTTGGCTTCGATGGAGTTTTAGGCGATGGGATTGGGGGAGCTGCAGGGATCTTAAAACAATCCCCAGGCAGAGGGCAACTGGATGTCAGGGTCACAGGCCACGGAAACTCAGGATGAGAAGGGGGAGTCAAAAACAAAGGAAATTGGAGCCAGGTAGAAATAGCACAAGGCAAAGAAGAGGTGGGGGGCCAAAGGGGAGTAAGCAGGGGTTATGTCATTTGGGGTGGCCCCGAATGGGATGGGGCACCCCAAGTTAAGGAGGGGAAGCTGGCAGAGGAATAGAAGGCTGGGGGCAAGGAGGGGTGTTGGAGAGGGGCTCCAAAGGGGCGCACAGTGGGGTTCTCACCTTGGTGTGCAGCTTGGCCAGCTGCTTCTCATCCAGGTTGGTCTGTTTGTAAACTCGGGTCTTGTACCGGAACTGAGGCCCGGGGTGCGTGGGACAGCGGGAGAGACACAGAAACTCAGAATCAGTGTCCTGGGGAGGAGACTGGGGCACAGGGTCTGCCCCTGCCCCACCTCCCTCCCCTTCTGAGCTAGGGGTCAGCTCAGAGCCTTGGCTGGGTGAGCAGAGGGGCAGGCTGGCTTTCCCCAGAGGGCTGGGCCCTGGTTGGGCAGATGAGTGGCAGCCCTCCCCCCCACACGGAAGTTAGAGCCTGGATCCTCAAGAGAATGTTCTAGAGCACCTCTGTGTGCCTGATCCTGCCACACCTGTCCCATCTCTGTAACTGGGCCAGGAGAAGTTTAAGGGGAGAGGGGGGCAGGGGACTGGCTCAGGTTACTCAGCAGCCAGAGGCAGATGAAACGCAGATTTGAACTCAGGCTTCTCCCCCTCTTCCCTGGCTCTGGGGCACCTTGAGATCTGGGATAGCCCCTTGTTAATTACACTCTTGGCTGGGATAAGCCAGGAGTGGGGTGCAGGTGTGCTGGGGAGTTGAGGGGCTCCCCTTCTCCTGCCAGGGAAGGGGCTGAGTGGGCTGTGGGCCTCACCTCCAGGTAGGGCACCCCCTTCTCGAAGGACTGGGGGTACTCGCGCAGCAGCCGCTCCTCCTCCAGGAAGTTGGCGTCGCGGCCGGAGGTGGCAGGCTGGAACAGGCCGTAGTTGAGCACATCCTGCAGGCTCTCACTCAGGGCGCAGAGAATCTGCTGCTTGGCGGTCCAGATGGTGGCGTTGGGGTTAAAGCGCAGGCATTTCTGGGGGGGTGGGGAGGTAGGGGTCAGAGGCCAGGGAGGAGCCTGGCGTGAGCTGGGGGGAGGGGCGCATATTCTGAAGACAGGAGCGGGAGGGGGGAAGCATGGGGGCCGGGGTGTGTCTGGAAATGGGAGCATCCCGGGAGGCGCCCCCTGCCACCCGCCCCCTGCCCGCTCACCGTCTGGTGCAGGTCTGGGATGCCGATCCGGAAGACCATCATGCTGAAGTGGGCGTCGTCCGGGACGGACATGGAGCGGCCCTGGAGGCCTCGGGCCGAGGCCTGGCTACCAGGTGGCCCGCTGCCCTGGGTCCCCCGGGGGCCTCGCCCGGGCCCGTCTGGGGAGCTGTCGGACTCTGAGCCCCCCTCGGGGCACTCGCTGGCACTGTGCTGTTCTTCCTCCTCGCTCGACGCGGGGCTGTGGGGCATCGTGGGGCCACGGGGCGACGGGGGACGGCAGCATCACAGGCGGCTGCAGAGGCCGAGCAGAGACGTCAGACTCGGAGCCCGGGGAACCCCTCGGAGGCCACCGGCAGCCACGGGGCAGCGGGAAGCGGGAGCAGGCAGAGGCCGGGCGCACCACACCCCCGACGCTCGCGCCGCCTCCACGCGCGCGCGCTCGCTCCCGCACACGCCCCAGGCCCCGCCACGCTTCCAGCGCGTCTCCTTCCCTGCCCTTGGCCCCCTCGCAGCCCCCCGCCCCCCCTGCGCCCCACTTTGCCGCTGACCCAGCGTCGCTGTGTCCCAGAAACCGCAGAATCACCGCGGGAGCTACTGGCCCACTTTGGCAGGCCACAGAAAAAGCGGCTAAAATTAGCCAAGGACAGACAGGTGGACGCGCCCACCGGCGTCCTGCCCTCCTGGCCCCAGGCTGGCCCCTCACCCAGGGCCTTCGCCCCCTCCTCCTGGATAGCTGGGGCGGGGGTGGAGGGGGAGGGCTGAGGCCGGGATGTAGTGAGGGAGAGTGGGAGGTGCCCGTGAGCCCAGGGCGGGAGCCGAGGCCGCGTGGTCCCGGAGCGGGTGGGACCAGTGACTCCACCGAGTGGCGAGTGGCAGCGGCCGCCTGTGCAGAGGGCCGCTGGGAAGCAGCGTCCCAGGGGAGCAAGAGGGGCTGAGGGGGGCTGCCCTGAGGGAGCCGTGAGGGGTGGCCAGTGGAGGCTGTTGGGGGGCATCTGGAGAGGACTGGTTCTGCGTGGGGTTGGGCTGTGCCCCATGGGTGGGTTTCAGGCACTGGTGCCTCCACGCCCAGGGACCGTAGAGTGAGAGACTGGGGACAGGGTGGGAGGTCATCAGGTCATCTCTAGACCCCCACTGTTCTGCTCCCCTGAGGCAGCCTAATGAGGGTGGGTCCCAAATGAGGTCTGCCTCCCCCAGGTTCTCCCCCACTCCCCCCCAGCACCGGAAACCAGAATGTCTGGTCTGGTCCCTCCCCCCCACGCCAGGCCCGGCTCCTGCACCGTTGCCATGGAGATGGGAAGCAGTCGAGGGTACTGCTGACTTTGGGGGAGTGGGGATGGGCTGGGGGGTTGGGGGAGGGATGACAAAATGTGTGTGTTGGGGGGAAGAGTTCCAAGAGCTGTGGGCAAGCATTAGCCAGGGGCCAGTGGGCCCCTCCCTGACGTGTGGCCGGGGCGTCGCAGCCCTCTCCCCCTCCAGGTACCCCGCAGCGCCGCCCCACCCTGCCTCTGCCGAGACCCCGGCCTCCTCCGAGCCCCCCTCCTCGCCCTTCCCCACACCCCACTTGGGACCTGGGGCCTGAAGCCACTCCCCCTCGGCTGACCCTGGCTGACCTCCAGCCTCAACTGGGCACTGGCGAGGTGACCGGTGGAATGAAAGAAAAGCCGGCCAGGGCCCCCAGCGCGCGCGGCGGCCCCCAACCCCCCGGGGCCAGCTCCGGCCCCTCCCCCTCAGGCCCCGAGGGAGGGAGCGGGCACACTCCGCCGGGGCGGCATGAATCAAACGCTCCACGGCTAAGAATAGCTGGCACGCAGCTGGTACTGAGACGGGCTGAGGAATCGGCGGGGGGGGGGGTGTAGAAAAGGGGAGAGAGGGGGTGCCCTGGGAGGCTGCGGGGCAACGGGGGTCGGCCACGCCGGCCGAGAGCGGAGCCCGGGAGAATGAATGGAGGCGGAGAGAGGCGCGGAAGGCGGGGAGAGGGAGCTGGGTTTGGGGCCAAGAAGCTGGTGGGGGAGAGCCCCGGACCCGGGAGAGGGGGCGGGGGCACCCGGGAGCGCGACTCGGGGGCGGGAGCCGAGGGGGCGCGCCGGACGGTGGAAAAGGGAAAGGAGACGGGGTGGGGTGGGGGGAGCTTGGGCAGGGGTTGGGAGGGGATTGGAGGAGCCTGGAAGGAGAAGCAGGGGGTCGAAGGGGGCGGAGGAAGCCAAATCCTGCACCCCCCCGACTGGGGGTGGGAACCCGGGTGCCCTGGGGGAGGGACCGCGAGCAGAAGGGCTGCAGAAGGGGGCAAGGGGCCCGGGTGGGCGAGGTGGGGGAGTGGCCGGGTAGGGCCGGGAGGCGGGTTCGGCGACGGGAGCCCTTAGCCCAGGAGCCCGGGCGGCGGGTTTGTGCCGGCGGCTCTGCTGGCGGGACATGGGGGGCGCCCCCTCCCATGAAGGCTGTGATCTGGGACCCAGCACCGGGGACCGGGGCGTAACCCAATTTGGCGTTGCCCGGGGTGACGCTCCCCTCCTCAACCCGCCCCCCCCAACCTGGGCCCGGAGCCCGGCGCGCGGCCAAGGACGTCCGGGGCGCCCCCGCCCCCTCCCGCAGCCCCGGCCCCGCGGCTCCCCCAAACCCCCGGATCCCCGGCCCCCTTACCTGCCTGGCGGGGCTGCTGAGTCCCGGTCGGCGGCGCCCGCGGCCCCTCCCCCCTCCCCCCACCCCCCACCCCCCCGGAGCCGGGGAGACCCTCAGGCCATGCCCCACCGCCCCGGAGGGCGAGCGGGCCCGGGGAGGGGGCGGGCGGAGGCCAGGGGGGAGGGCGGGGGTGCCGCGGACCTCACCCCCCCCGCGGGCCGGGCCTGGCCATCCGCAGAGGGCCCCCCTGCCGCCGCGGCCGCCGCGCCCCTCCTTGCCCGCCCCCGGCTGGGTCCGGCCCGGGCGCCGCGGCTCCTTCTCCTCTTCCTCCGCCGCTTCCTCCGGCCGCCGCCGCCGCCGCCCGCTCCGCGCCTCCTCTGCCTCCCTTCTCGCGCTCTCGCTCTCCGTCTCTCCCTCACCCTGTCTCTCTCGCTCTCCCTCCTTCTCTCTCTCCCCTCCCTCCGCCCTCTCCCCTCCCTCCGGGAGCCGGCGGAGACATCGCCCCTCCCCGCGCCCCCAAACCTCGCCCATCCCCCCCACCGCCGGCTCCGCCCCTCCCCCCGCCCTCCCCCCCGGAGCTCCTCACTGCCGCGGGGTCCCCAAACCCTGACTCCACCCCTGCGTGCCCCCCCCGTCCCCTGACGATGGGGCCCCGCCCCCCAGGGGGACCCACACACGGGCCCCAGGAACCCCCTTCCCCGTGCACTCCCCACCGCCTCTGTTCACAGCAGGGCACAATACATATTTGTTGCTGGAAGCTGAACCCCTAGATTGGGCAGTGGGGACTACAGATCCCTGGCTCGGGCCCCCTAAATCCACCCCTGCACACCTCCCCCTGATGGCAGGGGCACACATGGACACAGCTGACCCACACACACACACTTTGCCGCGAGACACAGGTGTGTGAAGGTGCCAGCTGACACCCACCGAGCAGCCCCCATGCACACATGTCCCCACATATCCATGCTCTCTGGGGCAGGCACACCCAGACACTGCAGGCCTGGGTGCACCTTGCTGCATGTATTACACCTGGGTGCCAAAACATGCTCACGTGTGCAAGCCCGGATCTCCAGCAGAGGCACACAACTGTGGGGGTGTGTGTGTGCACGTGCTCCCGACGTACTCACCCACCTGGCCACCTGTGGGTACCACACACTTATTGAGGTGACACTGAGCCAAGCCCCAGTTCGCGATAATTATTGTGACATTCATTCGGCACCTCCTTGGTGCCAAGATCTGCCTGAGGTTGGTTAAGTCATCTCCTCTCACACCCAAACTCTGGGCTAGGGACTTTCATCATCTCCATTTAATAGTGGGGGAAACTGAGGTACAGAGAGGCTAAGTAACTTGCCCAAGGTCACACAGCCCAAAAGAGGTCATGCCAAGGACAAGGGACAGGCAGGCTGCTCTCAAAGTCTTTGCTTACCTACTACTGTGTACCGCTGGGCGCACTCACAGTTGCATACCTTCGTTCATTGTGCACACTCAGACACACCCAGACATCTCCTCACAGCTGGCACATACATGTTACATGCAAATACACAGCCAGATGTGTACAGATAGCCCATTCTTGCCCATGTGGGACATGCCCACAGAGCAGGACGGATCCCAAAGGACAGCGGGTGGGCGTCCCGTGGCCCAGGCTGCCTCCTCCCCAGCCCCAGCATTGCCTCAGGGGCCACCAGCCTGCACAGTTCCAGCAGCCTCTGCATGCACCTCCAGCTGCAGGCTCTCTGAGGTACCCTGGTACGAGCTAGAGCAGATGCCGCCACCCCTCGTGGTACCCAGCCCCAGGAGGCCCCCTGCTCAATGCACACCCACCTTCCCAGGTGGTGAGCAGCTGGGCTCTGGCAGACTACAGCTGCCCGTGTTGGTGCCAGCCGCGAGAGAGGCCACACAGCCCTCTACAGTTTACAAGGCCTTTGGGGCTGGGCACAATCTCATGGGGCCTCCAGGCCCTGGTGAGGGGACCCCAGGACCTGCCCAAGGTCACTCTGCCCTCTGAGTACCAGGCTTTTTGGAAAATGGGAGGCATCTCCTGGGCTCCCGGTGGCCGAGGGCAGATGCACTGCTCTTGCTGGGAGCCAGAGAGAAGCCTTGGCTAGCTCCCGCCGCGCTGGTGACCTCCAGCAGGCCCTCTCCCAGCCTCGGTTTCCTCCTTTGGAGAGTGGGCCTGGTGAACCCAGGCTGCTCTGCCCCACGCTTGCTGGCTCAACCTGCCGGGGAAAGCCCCGTGGTTTAGAGTGAGCAAGGCCTCCTGCTCCCCTGGCCCCTGCCACCTCCCTCCCGCCTCCCTCGCCACCTCCACCTCCCACCCCAGCCCCTACCACCGCCACCCTGGGGCCCCTAAGTCCCTGCGACTTAGACACACCAGGCTCCTGGAAGCCTCGAGACCCCTGACCAAGCTGTCACCAGGCCAGGAGTGTCCTGGCCTCCTGTGTACCCTGCAGGTTGACTGGACACCTACCAGGAGCTAGTCCCCAACACCCCCCTCCAACCCCCATGCTAGCTCGGGGATACAACTCCGAACAAGAGTCCCTGCCTTCACTGGGAGGAGATGGACAACAAACGAATAAACAAGATTACACCAAAAAAGGTACAATGGGGTGTTTTAATACAGTAACTCCAGGCAGAGAAGATGCTTTCGATAAAAGGGGGAAGGGGGAGGGAAGGTGTCCGTGAGCTGAGACCTCAAAAGGAGAAGGTGGGAGAGAGCATCTGGGAGGAGGACAAGCCTGCTGCAAAGGCTGCACGGTGGGGATGAGCTTGCCCTCCCAGTAAGAGCCCCCGGGACGCAGGGAGTGGGGGTGATGAGGTGGCCGAGGTGCAAGGGGGCTCGTCTTCCCCCCTGGCAGGCTGAGGGCGGTTTGGCTTCCCTCCTGCCTGTGATGGGAAGCTGGGGAGCAGGGGAGTGGGGAATGACGAGATCTGATTTATGGCTTGGAAGGACTGCTCTGGCTGCAGCCGCATGTAGCACAGATTGGAGGGGCTCAGGAGGAAGGAGGGGGAGAGCAGGGACATGCGACTGCATCTCTAGGTGGGAGACAGGCATGTCCCTGAATAATCAGAGCTCTCAGGAGTGGCCTTCCCTGATCCCACCTCCCCAGGCCAGCCTCCTAGCCTCTGACTCTGCCCCAGTCCCTTTCCCCTGGGGCGGCACTGGGTCTGTATGTCTGCGTGTCAGCAGTGTGTCCTGCCAGCAGCTGCAGCCCCCAGCATCGCCCCGCCCAGGGCCCGGCCTGCAGGAGGCTTTCAATACATCGCGGCAGATGAGTCCCAGAATGCAAACCTGCCAGAGCTGGGCACACGGCCACACGCCTGCTCTTCACGTGTGTCCCCACAGGCAACCCCCACCCTCACTCACACGCATCTCGGGGGGTGGGTGAGAGATGTGGGGGCAGGAGTCGCCCCAGAGCCTGAGAATGGTGGGAGAGCCTCCTCCATCAGGCTGTGTGGACAACGGCAGGGACAGGATAAAAGCCACCCTGTGGTCTCCTGCCTCCACCTGCCCGGCCAAGGGAGGGGAAGGGGGCATCCCACCATCACCCAGGCCTGAGAGGGTCCCGGACCCCGGCTGGGCCCTGCCACCCCCAGGATCCCTGGGAGAACCGGCTTCGTCCTCTTCCTGCCCACGGGAACCTTGGGCCAGGGCAGAAGGAAAGAGCGGGGCGGATGCAGGCTCTGGAAAGTGGGCGGAGGAGGGGGTGTGGGGACACCCAAGGCGGGATCCAGTCCTTGGAACGTTGGAGGTTTCCGGCCACAGAGACAGGGCCTCGGGGGAGCCAAGAGGGGCGGGGAGAGAGACACAGAGGAAGACAGGAGGACCAACAGAGTGGGGGAGAGGGACGGGAGGAGAAAAGCTAGGAGAGGCGGGGACCAGGGGGCCAGCAGCTTGCAGACAGGGCGCTAGCGCACTCCTGTCTCCAGAGACACCCCCACCCCAGCCCCTGGGACTTCCCAACGTCTGTGGCCTGGGGTGCCACCAGCCGAGCCTGATGCGGGTGGCCTGGCTCCTCGGGGCCCTGGTGGTCCTCCAGCTCCTCAGCTTTGGCCAGGGGGCTCGGGGAGCCGAGAGGGAGTGGGAGGGAGGCTGGGGAGGCGCCCTGGAGGAGGAGCGGGAGAGGGAGGCCCTGATGCTGAAGGTGAGCTGGGCAGGGTCTCCGTCCTGGGGCGGGGAGGTGAGGGTGGGGGGCGCGGATGATTGCATGCTTGGGAGAGGGGAGTTCCAGGGTTAGGGAGTGGAAAGCAGGGGCTCAGAGGATGGGGCGGCTGGTTCTGTAAAAGGACTCCGGGGCTTCAGAGCTGGAGAGGGGCCGGCAGGGTGCGGGAGGGGGTCATGGCCCAGGGGAGAGGCAGGATGGGATTGACCATTTCCCCCTCTTGCCCCAGCACTTACAGGAGGCCATGGGGCTGCCCCTTGGGAGGGGGGACGAGAGTCCTGCCGGCACCCCTGAAGACACAGGAACTTTGGAGGCCGAGGAGGACGGGCAGGGGGAAGAAGAGGAGGTGGAAGCAACGGCAACCCCTTCCCCCCGCCCCAGCCCCTCTCCCACCCCTGAGGACGCCATCACTTACATCTGTGAGTATCCAGAAGCCCCGCCCTACCCCCAAGCCTCCGCGGCCACTTTCACCAAAATGCCCCGCCGGTCCACTGCCCTGACCTTTCAGTTGTCCAGCGCCCAGTCCGGAGCCCCTGCGGACCCAGGAGCCCGGGGTCCCCGGCCCCGCCTCCCAAGAGCCCAGGCCAATGTTCCCCCAGCCCCGCCCTCAGGAACCCCAGCTTCCCGGACCCCTCCCCCCGGGTACTCGGGTCCCGCGGCCCCCTCTCCAGGCGCCCCCTCCAGCTCGCTCCCTGTCGGTCCGCAGTGGGCCGCCTGGCCGGTCTGGACGCGGGCCTCCACCAGCTGCACGTCCGTCTGCACGTGTTGGACACCCGCGTGGCGGAACTGACCCGGGGGCTGCGGCAGCTGCGGGAGGCGGCGGGCGACACCCGCGACGCGGTGCAAGCGCTGCAGGAGGCTCAGGGCCGTGCCGAGCGCCTGCACGGCCGCCTGGAGGGTGAGTGAGCGCCGCACGGTGCTGGGAGAATGGTGTGCAGGTGGGGGACCGGTGGCAGGAGGGGGCCCCGAAAAGCCTGCGCGAAGTGAGGACCCCCGGAGATCTGCAGGGCCGAGCAGGGCGCCGGGGGAATGCGGAAAGCGGGCGGGGCACTGGGGTAGGCCCTCCGCCCCTCCCGGCGGCGTCGACCCCTCTCCGTCCGCGGCACGCCCCCCTACGGTCCCGCCCCCCACGGTTTGGCCACGCCCCCGGAGGCCCGGACTCTCCACCTCCTTCGTCCCCGGGGCCCCGCCCCCGGCGACTCTGACCCCGCCCCGTCCCGCAGGCTGCCTGAAGGGGCTACGCCTGGGCCACAAGTGCTTCCTGCTCTCGCGCGACTTCGAGGCGCAGGCGGCGGCGCAGGCGCGCTGCACGGCGCGGGGCGGGAGCCTGGCGCAGCCGGCGGACCGGCAGCAGATGGAGGCGCTGAGCCGCTACCTGCGCACGGCGCTCGCGCCCTACAACTGGCCCGTGTGGCTGGGCGTGCACGACCGGCGCGCCGAGGGCCTCTACCTCTTCGAGAACGGCCAGCGCGTGTCCTTCTTCGCCTGGCACCGCGCGCCCCGCCCCGAGCCCGGCCCCGCGCCCAGCTTCCCGCCGCACCCGCTCAGCCCCGACCAGCCCAACGGCGGCGCGCTGGAGAACTGCGTGGCGCAGGCCTCGGACGACGGCTCCTGGTGGGACCACGACTGCGAGCGGCGCCTTTACTACGTCTGCGAGTTCCCCTTCTAACGGGGGCCGCTCCCTCCCGGCCCGCTCCCGGGGGGCGGGGGGCTCCTGCGGGCCCGGGACCCCCTCCGTGCGTGTGTCTGCCCTACACACCAGGCCCGCTCTGGCGCCAATAAAGCCTGGTGGAATCTGACAAGAGCGGCGGGGAGCACGGGGGCACTTTGCGCCTTGACCTCGCCGCGCGCGAGCCGGGAAGGGCCAGACCCTGACCTTGGGGCGCCTGCCTTGTCCGGCTCTCAAGTTATCATCTGAGCCCCAGAATCAAAGAGAGATGGAAAACACGCGTGCTCACGCTGCAGAGAGCTGCACCCCCATCGTGCCTCTACTTGCCGCCTTACGGACCCAGAGCCTGTCATGTCTGGTCTGGGAAACACGGGAGAGTTAAAGGCTCTGACAAGTCCTGCAGGAAAGAGCCACTTTAATTTTGTTTAGCCTTTGTGTATCAAACTTGTGTCACCAGATCGTTACGTCTTCATGTAACCTGAGGCCCTGCTCTGAGGGGAGAGACACCCCCACCTCCACCCCAAGGGCCTCTGTTGAGATAAACTTAAGGACCCACCATACCTGGAAGCTTGGGCTTCCAGGGCTCTCTCCTCTACTTCCTGCCTGTGAGACTGGGAGCCAGCCCCTTCCCCTTTCTGTGCTCACACCTCTGCCCCCTCCCCTCCTTCAGCCATGGTGCCACTCTGCCTTAAGTGTTGCTTTCGGATCCCCAGTGGATCCCCCATTTCCTGAAGGGAAGAGCCCCCTCCCCTTTGTCCCTGTGGTGTCCTTTCTCAGCCCCATGGGAGGTGAACAATGGTATGTGTCCATGTGGCTTTGGTCAGGAAGGTTTTCAGTCGGGAGGACTGAAGACCTTGGCTCCAAACTCGTCCCACTCTGAGTTCAGTTTCTCAGGTAGGTATGGGGCAGCAGGATGTCTTGAAGATGAGGAGAAGGCTGGTTAGGCAGACATTGGGCATCTGCCCTTCCCCAAAGGGCCCTCCGTCCTCTGTCCTCACAGAGCTGACATTCTGGAAAGTATGTGGATGGCACAGGGCAATGAAGACCAGCCTGTGTTCTGGGGCTAGAGGTCCTGCCTCTGCCACTGAGGTACTGG